>NW_024040485.1:21674236-22181086 GCF_014851395.1 Micropterus salmoides | reverse complement strand
ATCCTAGACTGTGAAGTACACACACAGCACAGAAAAAAAGCATTGTTGTGGTTTTACAGGGGCTTATGTGCCTGACTATTTCTTGGCTGAGAGCAGTAACATCTTGGCATCACCATGAGATTTCAATGCAACCAGCGGAGCCTCCAGCAAGTAGCCAGGAAATAGTCCAGTACAGAACCTCCTATAAAACCAGAACTTATCATTTTTAAACTTAATTTTTTGTGCGAGACATAACAGGTTATATATAGATTTT
Source organism: Micropterus salmoides (assembly GCF_014851395.1). Taxonomy (NCBI): domain Eukaryota; kingdom Metazoa; phylum Chordata; class Actinopteri; order Centrarchiformes; family Centrarchidae; genus Micropterus; species Micropterus salmoides. Next base: position 22,180,833 of record NW_024040485.1, on the reverse strand, counting down.
ATTAGCTTTGGACCGAGCCAGACTAGGGGTTACTAGAAGTGGGGGACTTGAGTCACATGACTTGACTCGAGTCAGACTTGAGTCACAAATTTGAACACTTGAGACTTGCTTGACTAAAACTCGACTTGACTTGGTTTTCATGACTTGAGACAGATGTCTTTCTCATTTTTTATTAAATACTTGCATTGTCTCATTTCAGCGTTTGAGGCATAATCCTGCACCCATGTGTGCTTTCACATAGCGATCCGGTTCTTCGGGACCAGAGGATTAGAAAATGACCATTACGTGTAATACAATACAGACATTCAAAGATTATGCTGTCGATGACCGTAGGAAGAGAAGAACAGAGATGTACAAAGTCTGCAGCTCAAAAACCAGTGACACTACCACCACAACATCATACTTCAGCCATCTTTACAGAGCCTATAAAGAAAGGTACGTTATGTGATTGTAGCTTTTCAGCTAACTTACTGGCTGGTCGAATGTTAGCTAGAAAGCCAGCGTTAAGTTTAAGCTAACGTTACACCCAGTTGCAAATTTAGTAGAAACACAGAGCTAAAACAAATGCACTCTATAACACCAGTTCTGTAATAAATCTTAGCTTCAGTAATGTTATAATATTCAGTATTGGTTTAAACTATTTTAGGGAGCTATTGCTTCAACTGTGTGCTCATTTTGTTTGACTGCAGTTTGGTGCTGTTGTAACTTTGTTAACCATACTGAAACATGTTTCTATTACTCTATTTTTCTAAACCAGGGGGTTTCAAAGTGTGAGGCGGGCCTCCCTAGGGGGGCTCCAAACAGTTTCAGGGGAGGCTCAGTGAATGGAAGTGAAACAATATAACATTACTTATTGCATTAGTCAAAAGGAGATCACATAGAATAGCCTACATGTGTGAGCATTCAGAGATACAGTAGTTTTTGGCAACTGTTTTCCCCCATCAGAGTCAGAAACTAATAAATGCTTTAGGACAGACCTTTTTTAAAACTATTTGGTGTAGTCAGAAGTTATGTCAAACAGTAATATTAGGCTATTTTGGCTCAAATGTTGAGTGTCTATGGGATCAAATAATATAATCACGTTCCCATACGCATCCAGGAATTGAGCGGAACTTACCTGGTAAACTAATGTTGTGTGATGTTGTGTGTGTGTAGTTGTGTAGAGTTCAATACAGTCAGATGAGAGAACAGAATCACTTATTACATCTTACAAAATTATCATACAGTTGAATTGCCACCTCTTTTAGACTGTTTCAACATAAACTAAATTCCTAAGAATTCAAGCAAGCATCGCAGGGGTCAATGACTTGATTTCCATCACAGTAACTTGGGACTTGCTTGAGACTTGAAGGTTAAGACTTGAGACTTGCTTGTGACTTTGACATTTGTGACTTACTCCCACCTCTGCTATTTCCCCCTGTTTCTAGTCTTTGTGCTTAGTGAACTGGCTGTAGCTTAATATTTACTGACAGTGGTAACGAACCTCTCACCTACCTCTTGGCCTTTCCCAAAAGCTCAAACTATTCCTTCAAATTCTTTCACAATGACATGCATAACCCTAACCCTTGCCTTAATCTAATTATAACATTAATATTTGAAGTGAGGCTTGATTGCTAAAATGTCTTTATTTTCCGAAAGTGTCCTCACTTTCCAGGTTTAAAACTTAAACTGATCCTCAAAGTAAGCACATACACAGAGTGGCAGCATCACCTGAACTGGTGAACAGTATTATTCACTATTTAATGAAATTCTAATAAAACCAGCAATGTGATATAACTATTGTACCCTATGATATAAAAGTGGCTTGTTTAACTACAGTTACAGTTCTTAACTAAGACAAATTACTGTTAATTATCAGATGGTTGTTACAGTCATTTACCTCAGAGAACAGAGACATGTTGGTGCCCTGAGCAGTAGAGGAGTTGGTCAGGGCAAAGGTAAGGCTGCATTGGTGGGGCCGTCCTGTCACCGACAGGCAAGACTGTGTGTAAAACAACTCCTCCCCTGAGTTAACTCTATGGGATCCTGACCACGACAGAGTCTGAGCGACACACAAACAGAAATAAAACAGCCGTTGAAGAAAAGAAATAAGCACAGTGGCATCCTCTAAATCTGAAAACTGTTGAATAAGGAGGTCATTCAAGAAATATATATGGTGTAAAATGGGAGTTCTGTGTTTTTTCAAATGCCTGCCAGATAAAAAAAGGAATAATTTAATATAAGACATAATCCTTTTCCTGAAGAACATAAATTCAGAGATTGTGCACGTTTATCACAAAACACAGTGTGGGAGAGACCCCAAAATATTAATCACAGCATGAGATAGAAAGCAGGATGTGATGCAGATGTGTGGACTCACAGGTTGAGGGGGGCAGAGGCCCAGCAGCACTGTGTGCTCCAAGCGGTCCCTGAGGTTGGTCTGAATTTTAGTCAGCAGTGTGTGTGAAGGACAGGGTGCAGGAGACACTTTGTCCAGGCCAACATTAACCTGAAGGCTGTGCATTCCACGTGGACCCTTCTAGGAACCACACAGAAACATAATGGGAGATTCTTTTTTCAAAACACCAGCCATCTGCTATCACATGAAGAGAGAATAAGTCAAAGAGATAAAAAGTTTTTCCATTCAGTATGGAGCCGAGTACCTGGTACTTCATGCCTTGGCTGATGCTCCTGTTGTCCCATCTTAGCTCTGCATGTTGTGAATATGTGTTTCCATCCTGACCCACTGACACACAACCTTTAACAGAAGACACTACCATCTACATAGACATACACACACACACACACACACACACATACAGAGATTGAGTCATGGACAATACAGACTCACCATACACAAGTACAGGTGCAGGAGGACTTTTAAACTTGATGAGGCTCCACCAACCTGTTGTGTTGAGAACAGAGCACATGCCTGCCCCCTGCTGGAGCCATTCTTCCAATGTCTGTTCAGGGTGAGGGAGACGTTGACAGGGGCTGCACTGTCCAATGACAGATGGGTCTGCATGCACAAATAAATAAACATACAATAAAACTCCCATAAAAAATCTCTTCCCAAATACATAATTAAGATATAAGAAATATATGATCTTAAGCAATGACAATTTGTCACTTTCTCTACTTAAATTACACATTACAGTATGTATAATTACCAGAATTATGAATAATGTAGTTAAACAACATTATGCACCCTGTCCATTACAGTAGACATATGTGTAACATGTTAAAAAATATGAATCCTAACAGCATTAGGTTGTGTTAAGAAGCTGTGATTTGATGATTTATGGAAGAAAGCTTTTAATGTTAGAACTTGTAAAACCTGTAAATCAATTAGAGTTACAGTTGAAAGAACATGAGCTTCAGTTCTGACAAATGTGTCAAATGACAAAAATGGTGAGATAAGGATTCGCAGGGGGGCTTGCCCCACCACCTTTAGTGGCATTGGCACCAGGGCCACCACTTCAGGGGAATGTGAGGTGCCACATTTAGACAAACTGTGCTGTCAGTAAAGGGATGTAAATATTGGAATGGCCTACCATCTGCAACAAGGGCCCTACACATCCCCAAGACCAACTCAATCAATGGCTGTGATCACTCTTAACTTGACATGTTGCGCAATATATTCTGTCCTTTTCTACTTGTGTATATTTCTATCTGAATATTGTCATTGTAATGTTCCTGTTTTTGTTACCTGCCTAGGGCTTATGGATGTGAATAAGCATTCTTGCTAAACTCCGCCATGTTTACATCTTGTATTTTCATACTGATGTTCATAAACATGCTCTGCCCCTACCAAATAAACAAGTCTAGTATTTCATTAGTGTAAAATGAACAGGTAAAGGTGTGGCAGCCTACTTGGTGGCTGCTGCGTTGTTCCCTCTCTGAGCTGTGTGACACTGTGTGAAGGGACATCTGGCTGAGCATGGAGGAGAAGGGCTGCTTCAGCTCCAATTTGGTCTCATTCACCTCCTCTGATCGACTCCACAAGCTCAGAGCTCGGACCTTGAGATGAACAAATCCGCAGTTTGTGACCACAGAAAGTGGAACAGAAATCCCAACAGACTCTTGTTTTGTTTGTCAGAGAATTTCCTCTCCATTAAAAGTCATATAGTCAAATACAACACCATGGTTTTCATTAAAATGCTCATTACACATTCACAAATGAATGTGACAGTTTCATATTCAAAGAGACAAAAAAGGATACAAAAACATTTGTTTGAATAAAGCCCTTCACATTTTCAGGGATATGACACACAATCTGACCTGCTCCAGTCGGCCATGCCTTGTCCAGCCCAGTAAAACAGTGTCAAGTCGGTGCTGTAAGGAACGCTCTAGTGTCACCTCAAAACTAGACAAACGGGGAATGCAGTTGATCTGAACTGCAGTCAAGGACAAGAAAAAAACAAATCATACTGCAGGTGGTCACTCATCAATAGCTGCATGCTGTTTTAGCCCTTACGTAGGCATCCTGTTATATGGAAAAGGACAAACACTGTCCCTGTGATGGTTGTGAACAGTTTACCCTTCAGGGTCTGGTTCCCCATCTCCAGTGCTGGAGGTGTGGAGTAGAGACCAGACAAGCTGAACTCCTGATTGCCCCACACAGCTCTATGTTGGACCTGGTAGCTCCAGTGCCTGGCCTCATACATCGTCCTCACTGCGACAGTCCTGGGGAGCGGCTTCAACTACAGAAGAAAGACAATCACTAAAACATTTGGGATGTGGGTCGAACTTGATGTTCGGGGTGTGTAAAGATATAAATAACTATTAAATATTGATGTATTAAAAAAGGTATCATTGTGTGTGATACCAGGTTTACAGTGCAGTATTGCCAATGAAAATATCCAATGTTACCATTGCCTACAAGGAAATAAAATCTAAAATGTAAATACTATATAGCATATTTATACTATATTCAGTTAAGAGATATTTTAGCACAGAAATACCTGTGGGTATGAGTGTTTGAGCTCAAGAGTCTGTCTGTATCCACTCTCTATAACTGACAGTCCCCCCAGAGCCCATAGCCTCCTCCTGCCGGATAACACCTCCACTAGACTGGCCACGCTAGACTGAGACTGGTTGAGCTGAAGAGCCAATAAAACTCATAAATTACTAGAACAAAAGCATAAAAAAGATAATCATAACAACGGTATAAGAACTGTAATTCCAGGAGGAATTAGGATTGACACTAAATCACACCTGATGCACAGATTTAGCTTCATTCTTGTTTAAATATTTTTGATATGTTTAAATAATTTGATCAGAGTGGCCTTGAGAATAAGAACCCACCTGGGAGCGGACATTGAGCTGAGAAGGCAGGTAAACCAACATCCTGGGAATATTCTGGACCACCTTCACCATCAGGTCCTTGCTGGACAAAAGAACATCTGTCACTTAAAGTGTGTGTGTGTGTGTGTGTGTGTGTGTGTGTGTGTGTGTGTGTGTGTGTGTGTGTGTGTGTGTGTGTGTGTGTGTGCAAGTGTTTGATGGACAGAAAATATGGTTTGTATTTAGTATTAGTTTAATTTCAAGTTGTGGTTATAAACAACAAGGCAGGTGTGACTGAAGTGGTTTCCATATGTGTGTGTTCAGAGTACCTATGAGGCAGATGGTGTCCCTGGATGATGAGCGCCAGCGAGGAGCTGAGTTCAGGGTTCACAGCTATGGAGCATCTCAGCTGGGACTCAGTAAGTCTTCCCCAGGCCTCCACCTGCATTAGCAGTCACAGAGATGCTTAGCATGAAGGAGAAAGGTTATGGGAATTTTGAGTGTATGTTATCCTCACCTGTAAGGCAGGGCTAGTCTGTCCCTGTATGGTGTTTTTTAGTGTGACTCTGGCCTCCTTGGACCCTCCATGTGCCCCCCAGCCTCCTATGTCCCCCATCACTTGGACTCTCCAGTCGTGACAGTGAATGTCCACTGAGGCGCTCCGCAGAGGACCTGCAGATAGGATCGGAGTGCTGAAACGTTAAAGCCAATGTACTTAAAACAGCCCCACATCATGAGAACAAAAAGTGTCTAAAGCATGTTTTGTTTTTGCAAGAGAAAACTGAGAGCTGTCTGTTTAAAAATGTAATATCCATGACATTCACTCGTGGAGGCGGCACATTAGTTCAGTGGTTAGCACTGAAGGCCGCGGGTTCAAACCCCGGTTTCCCCGGCCTTTCTGTGTGGAGTTTGCATGTTCTCCATGTCTGCGTAGGTTCTCTCTGGGTGCTCCGGCTTCCTCCCACTGTCCAAAGACTTACGGACTAGGTTAATTGGTGACCCTAAATTGTCCATAGGTGTGAGTGGTTGCTTTTCTATGTGTGGCCCTGCGATGGACTGGCAACCTATCCAGGGTGTACCCTGCCTTGTCCGCTGGGATTGGCTCCAGCCTGTACGCAGGATAAGCGGTTGACGATGGATGGATTTACTCATGGAAATTAAGCTTTAAAAACACTTTCACCGAAATGAAAAGTATTTTTAATTCAAATGGTGACATCTGCTGGTCATCCTTTGATACTGCGCTTAAATGGTAGGATTCAAGCAAAACCTCACAATGAAATAGAATGGGAAAATAAAATGTACATAGCTTGTTGCATGAAATAAACTAATTATGATTATTAATATTGGTTATGGGTTCTTTACCTTCAAAAAGTGCTGAGAAACAACCGCAGAAATGTTTAGACATCCCAAATGTTCAGGAAACAATATCAAAACGGAGCTATAGCGCACATATTAAATCCAGCTGTTAATAAAATCTGACCTTTAAACTGAGCAGTCAGGGTAGTGACATGTCTGGGCTGCGTCCCTGTTTGATTAGAAGCTGGTGGAGAGTGGGAGAGCAGCAAGGCCAGACGCCCATCAGCCACACTGACATTCAAGCCAGAGGCGAGCAGCTTGTGTCGGTCCACAGTGAGCTCAGCCCTGGACTGAAGATGAGAAAATACTCCTTGGATGGAACACAGACCCTTGGAGAAGAAAATTATGAAGTGTTTAAGTGTTTGGTAAAATAAATAGCAGTACAATAAACCAATGTTGTGCAACAAAACAAACAAAAAATGTAACACTTGTTTCTTACCTCTATATTAAGTGGAAGTCCTCTGTCCTGTAGCCATGACCAGCTGTGCCACATGGTTGCTCTTATCTCTTTTGTCATTGTGAGACATTTCATCTTAAGTCTCATTCCCGCCTGCTGACCTCCAATCTGTGACTGTAAGGTCAAGGCCTTACCCTCAGCAGAGCCAATCTCTACCTGCCCACACATTCACTGTGTTATTAATCATCTGAGAGATTGTACCCCTTCATTAACTGAGCTGTTTCAAATCAATCAACTGTCAGTTCTTGATTTGTTAAATCTATTTGAGTTTCTAACCTGGATGCTGTTGTTTGCAGGGACTCCCAGTTTCTTCAGATAGTTGACTGTGTGTCTAAAATGACTCTTCATTTTGACTGCTTCAGACATCTTTGACACTGCCATCTCTTGAGTTATCTGTAAAAAAAAACATTCATAATATCAACAGCAGTAACTGTTCTATAGAAGTTATAAACAAAACATGGACATTTTGAAAAGTTTTTCCTCTTAAGAACACAAGCACCACAGAGACAAATAGATTTATTCTTTATACTTCTATCTTATTTTTCTCTTAATGGCACAGAGTGCTAATTCTGCCTCCTACCTTTTGATTTCCTGCACTGCTGTGTAACAGGTAATAGTATGAGCCATTTCTATGACTCCCAGAATTCATTGTTACTGCAGCATTAGCAGGAAGACCCAGCTTCTTCAACAAAGGCACAGAGTGGTTTAGACTAAGCATTGCTTCATTTTTATCCTGAAAAAACAACAGCACTGAATTATCATACATGGCGTCACATCCATAGACAAATTAAGGCTCATCATCAGTGTAACAAATGTAAAATCAACAAATGTTTTCATGTATTTCCACACCGTAGTTTTCTTAAGAGCAACTGACGCCTGTAACTCGGTATCATCTATTGCAATGGAGACCCGGGATTCGGCAAGAGTTGGGGACACAACCAACAATCCGGAGGACTGCATTCTGTCTGGACTCCCCCACTCCTACAAACATGATTAGAAAGTGACATAGTGAATTTATTAGAGATTTCATGAATCATGAATTAAATAATGAATTATCAGTGGCACATCTACTCTACCTGAATCACTGTGCAGTTATTGTGATACACCAGCGTGCCCTGCAGGCCTGGCTGTGACATCACAAATCCGCTGGCTCTGACAGTACACTCCTCCATCTGAACGAGGGCTTCGGTGTCATATTGATGTTTTCCGGCCCTACCGGTTACTCTCAGTCTGCTGTGCTGCGGTACATTTTTGAAGGCAGGAAGGTTGTGAGTGAGGTCACCCTCCACATTCAGATCTGGCCAGGCCCTTGCATTGAGCCACAAGAAACCCCGATTGCCCTCCAGACTGACGTCCACCGTGGCTGTCCAGATACCCTGAGGGTCCCACCACACTGAACCATTCAAATTAGCCTAGAGTGGACAGAAAGTCATTATTTTGACTGGTAGTGGTAGCATATAAAACAAAAAAACACATCTTCTTCCACAAACACTGAACAGCTGAAATGTTTCAGTTGATTTTTAAAAAGGAATACTGATAAGAATGAATATCAGAATGTAATATTTGAGATGGGTGAGATACTCTAAATCAGGGGGATGGTTATTTTATATATGGTTTTGGGTGATCCACAAACTGAACATAGATGTATTTTTGACTTTAGATACACACACAAAAAACACAGGCATAGTCCACACATGACCTACACCTAATGCAGATGACATGTGATACCACCCAATGCACGCAGGAGAAGGCAACAAACAGCTGCAATATTACATAGTATTGACCTGCAATGCTTCTACAAGAGCAATATATTTGATGTTGTTGTTATTCTAGTATAAGTATGCTAAAATAATACATCAAAAGCAGAGTACAACCATTCAATGTGCAAACTACAACTGGCAGAAATGCATGTTGGTATCAGAACTGCACCTCATATATGTCTGTTATAAAGTGTGACAGCAGATGAGATAAAATAGTTCCTGGCTGGTACCGAAGACTAAGTGGGGCTCTTTGCTCTTTGTTCGCTACTGTCGACAGGCTAACCACCTCCCGTGTCTGTAGGATCTGACCTTCTATCTACCAGGGCCTGCAATGAATTTGCCTCCTTCTTCACAGACACGATTCAAACAATTAGACAAGCAATCAGTGCCTCCATATCAGGCACAGGATATGTCTTGTTCCTGTGTCCATTTAAAAATAATTCATATAGCATGAGACAATTTGATTCTATCAACCATAAAAACATAATACAACATCTGAAATCCTTTTCATGTTGCCTTGATATTCTGCCAAAAGGTTTTTTCAAAAATGTGTCTAAATGCATGGCCTCAGATCTACTACAAATTGTCAACATGTCTCTCCTCTCAGGTTTTTTCCCACAGGCCCTGAAAACTGCAGTCATTAAGCCACTCTTAAAAAAGAGCAATCTAGACAGGTCACTAATGAGCAATTATAGGCCCATATCAAATCTCCTGTTTTTAAGAAAAATCATTGAAAAGGCTGTTTTTCAACAGCTCAGTGCTTTCTTGGCATTAAATAACTGTTTTGATGTCTTCCAATCAGGATTTCGACCACACCACAGCACTGAGATGGCTCTTGTTAAGGTCTTCAATGACATCCATTTAAACACTGACAGTGGCAGAATTTCAGTCTTAGTATTATTGGATCCTAGTGCTGCATTCGACACGGTCGACCACAACATATTACTAGACAGACTTGAAAACTGGGTTGGACTTTCTGGCACAGTACTAAACTGGTTTGAATCCTACTGAAAGGACAGGGACTACTTTGTGTCTATAGGTAATTACACATCTGAGCTGACAAAAATGACATGTGGAGTTCCCCAAGGCTCCATTCTGGGGCATCTTTTGTTTAACATTTACATGCCTCCACTGGCTCAGATTATGAAAAACAACAAAATATGTTACCATAATTATGCAGCTGACACACAGATTTACATAACCATATCTCCAGGGGACTATGATCCCATACAAGTGCTGAGTAACTGTATTGAGCAGGTCAACTGTTGGATGTGCCAGAAGTTTCTTCAATTAAACAAACATAAAACTGAAGTTATTGTTTTTGGAGCCAGGGAGGAACGATTGAAAGTCAGTGCTCGACTTCAATCTGTAATGTTAAGAACCACAAATCAAGCCAGAAATCTTGGTGTAGTCATGATCTCAGACCTGAATTTGAGGAGCCACATTAAGACAATTACAAAGTCAGCCTACTATCACCTGAAGAATATATCAAGGATTAAAGGACTTATGTCTCAACAAGACCTGGAAAAACTTATCCATGTATTTATCTTCAGCCGACTCGACTACTGAAAATCTAATGGACCTTTTCATTTGGATTTCTTCTTACGGGTAAATCACTTAGTTCAATTGAAGGTCCCAGTACGTGGTCTTAATAATGTTAACAATTAAACCTGTGGTTTTCCTGACACGTCTAAATGTCTGCAAGGAAAAAGGTCTATTGTAGCGCCTTCCTTAGGCAATCAATAATGTTTGGTCATGGACATACCGGCAGATACACAGTTCAATGCAAATTCTAATTATGTCAAAAATTTACTAATCATCCAAAGAAACCTACAGTACCTGTAACACTGGGCACTTTGACTCCAGAGCCCAGAGCCATTGTGTCCTTCCTTTGGGCCCTGTGACTCTATTGGCTCTAATGGAACATGTCCCAGCTTTAATTAACAAGGCCCCAGCCTGCTCAGGGCCTCTAGGAGCAGTGGCCTCTATGGTGATCATCTGGGGCACGCCTTGGGTCCTCAGCTCAAGGATGGAGTGTGTCAGGGTCCCAGAGATATGTAGAGGCCTGCAGGACTGACTCAGCTCTACGGAGAGGTCCTGGTTATCTGCCCTCAGAGAGGAGGTCATAGTAAAGTGGCAGGGGACGACTGACAGAAGGCCCTGAACAGCCACGGACACTGGGAGGACTGTTCCCTGTGGCACAGACATACATGGAGCATGTTAATCAGATGGCCTATTTGTAATAAAAAAATTCACACCATAGATTTCCGAATGTTTATGCTTCCAACTGGTGGAAGGAAAGTTTACTCCGTGTCTCTCTCCATAGTGGCAGCAAGTCAAATGGGGGCTGATGAGAATCTAGTCTAGCAGCTGTATCATCTTTTGTGTTGTTCTGCTCAGCTGCTATGATAAATGAGCTGTAGCTTGAACTTGTAATGGGCTGGAAACTGTATTTCAAAGGAGCCTTTGTTAACATGGACAGGGGTGAATCATGTAGGAAATCCCAGTTCTTCTAACCAAACAAAGAAATGACAACCTAGAGGTAACCGTAATATTTAGAACTTAAACATATTAGTTTATCCAAGTTTCTACTCACACTACAACACAGAACTGATTGATGTTCTTACCTGTAGAGCAGGACAGTAGTTTGTCACATTTAAAGCGTAGGAAGACTGTTCTTTTTCTGCCTGTGAAGCCTTGGTTTTCCCCAAATTACTCCTGAAATAGCAACGCCCCATCTCCAGGCCAAACTCCACACCAGGCAGATGTGCAGTTAAAACATTCAGGATTAATGCCCCATGGGTAGGAAATCCAAGCATCTCTATTGCATCTACAGAGTGTTGTACAGATGCTTTCAGGCTAAGGTGGGGGTGACAAGTTAAGTGCAGACCAAGGCTGCCTTTCTGTACCCCCTCAACCTGGAGAACGGTACTGAGATTTGAGGAGCAGCCAGAGTGAGTGATGGAGATGTTGGCTGAAGTATGTGAAGGCATGAGAGTCTATAGAGGAAAAATTAAAAAAGAAAGGTTAGAGCTGGGACTATTCTTCACTCCTTCCAAACAAATTAGATACAAGAACTCACTATATAAACTTGTGTTCTCAAAAAACAAGCTGACACATGATAAGTGCTGCAGGAATATCACATATTAACATTAATTAATAATCAATATATCTATCCAAAAGAAATAAACTGAAATACACTAAGATGGGCCTGGCAGACTAAAAAGCAGATTTATCTATCTATCTATCTTGCTTTATGGAATCAAGGTAATTTGCTCTACAGCACAACACATGTGGACAGTTAATACAATTATGGAATAAGGATATCAAAAATAGAAAAATAAAAATAGAAGAATAATTTGACAGGAAGCAACTTGGTCTATAGAAATCTCGCCTAACTCTTAGTCTAGTCTACAGACATTTTAGAGGCTCTGTGAGGCAATACATAAAAGCTAAAGACAACATGCTCACAGTGACACTGCTAACATTACTATTCTCTCCATCTTTGTTTAGTGTGTTAGCATGCTAACATTAGGTAATTAGCACAAAGTACAATTGAAGCTGATGACAATGTCATTAATTCAGAATTAGATATCATCATAAACCAAAGTCGTGGACCATTTGAAATTTTGACGTGATGAAAGTGCAAGATGAAAAGTTCAGCGCTCACAAATATATTCTAAATTAGGAGGGTAACGTTCATTTAAACCATGGTCTTGTTGATACTTTTCATGCAGTATTGTTGTCATCAATGCAACTTGTATTGTAATGGAAAGACAAGAGTCATCTCCAAGGTGAAGATGTTTCTTTTGCTTTCCTTCTGCTGGAAAACAAGTTTCCTGAAACATTTTCTTGTTTCCTCTCTAACCTTCAGAAAGACACATTGCTGATGGACAAGAAAATTCCAGCTAGTCCTCCTGTCCTCTCCTCCCCTGTGTTGATTTGCCAGGAGAAGCATGGAGCACACATCACTTTCCACCTCCAATTCAGCTTGACTAGTCGAGGTCGACATGCTAACAGTGAGCTCCCCTGGTACACCAGTAATGGCTGTGTTTTGCTGAATCGTGACTCTCAAGGAGGTGGAAGGCTCCTGGGTAGCAGCCATGTTGATCTGAGCAGTGCAGGTGTTGAAAGAGACTCGAACACTTCCAGAAAGGGAGGTATCACTGAGCTGACCTGACCCTTGGAGTTCTACTCTGTTTGGGATGATGGGGGCAAGAGAGGCCCAGTGATGCTGGATGGTCCAGCCAATGTCAGCCTTTTGGTCCTTTAGCAGTACAGACAGGAGGCACTGAAAGGAGTCATGCTCATTTTCTAAACCCACAAAACCTCTGAGTCCATATTTCCCTGCTTTCCCATGTACGGTTAACAAGGTTTTATGTGGTACATCCCCCTCAACTCTCTTAACCTTCACCCACACCAGCCTCCCCACCCCTTTACACCGGACAGACACCAACAGACTTGAGGTGATGGAGTCCCATGCCACACTGACATCGGCCCAGATGTGACACCAGCTTTCCACCCTCATCCGACCCGTCAGCTCTGCCTGGCGTATAACACTGCCGGTCCCAAACTCAAGCAGCCCGTGCCAGCCATATAGCCCAGGCCTCTCCAACCTCAGTCCCACATTCAAATCCATTTTCCAAGGGCCAACATACAACCCTATCCCCAGTGCCCACCTCTGAGGCCCAGGCCGGAGCAAGAGCCTGAAACTAGATTTTGTGGGCACACCCAGATAAGTCAGCAGTAGCATAGAGGAATGAGTGAGGTTAGCTCGGAGCTCCTTCTGGCCATTAGAACTGTAGCAGCCTTTAGCTTGAGCACTGAGGATAAAATGTGCGAGTGAAAGGCCATAGCTGAGCCTGCTGTGTGGTCTATAGGAGTGAAAGACTCGTACCTCCACAGGGTGACCTGCCACATTTCCATAGCACTGGGCTGAGAGCCGGTCTGCAGTGGCGTCCCCTGTGCAGTTCATCTGTGAAAACAAAAACCCCCTGTTGGCAAAGTTTGTTTTTCAAAGAAGAAACTGAAGGAGGAGATGGAAGAAGTTCTGAGCAATTACTGTACTTTAAGCAGCCACATAAAAGTTAGCGTTACACCAACATGATAATCTGAGCCTTAATTATGAAACAACACATATAATGTTGAAACTGTTAGGTGCTTCATTAATAATATTAATAAATCAGACATTGGGGTGCATGGATCTACTTAACATGCCTTACTCCCACGCATGCACCAGTGGCCACTGGCCAGTGCCTAATTTGCATAATAAAGCAGAAATACATAAAGAAAGGTAGAAATAAATAAATATGTTTGGAAAAATAAAAAGGAGGGGAAACACATACATAAATCCACGAATAAAATAAATTTACAAATTAATAAATAAAATGGCAAATTACATGAGAAAGTAAGTAATAGTAGTGTATTGTAGGTTAATACAAAGGTAAATAAATACAGAAGCAAACTGGAACACAAATATCAATTTATTTCACATAGTTTAACATTTTGGGAAATAAGCTTATTCTCAAACCTTGAGTTAGATGAGAAGATTTATACCATCCTGATGTCTGTATGGTAAATAAAGCCGGCAGCTAGTTAGCTTAACTTAGCTTAGCATAAAGACTGGAAACAAGCGGAAACAATAAGCCTGGCTCTGTCCAAACATAACAAAATACAAACACATGTAAAGCTTACTAATTAGCCTAATTTTCCAGATGTCAAACTATTCCTTTCCTACATGAAAGATACAAATATTGTTGTTTCAATGTGGAGATGGAAAAGGTAAGTGCGGTGCAAACTGTGTAAACTGTACCTGTAAAGAAGTGGGTATGAGTCCCTGGAGCAGCGTTAACTGTTGCCATAGAGACACTACCAATATAGCTGTGCTGTTTCTTGAGCCAATATCAAAAATGATGTCAATCATTCTCTGGTCTTCCATGTGAAGGACCAAGCCTGTGTCCAGCCTTTCGGTTTCTAGCTAACAGAGGAAAGAAAAACATCAAAATACAGAAAAGCAGGCATGTGCTGATATTATGAGAAAGGTAACACATTGATGTATTTTAAGTCCTTAATATATATGAACTTGCTAGGGATAGAATAAATAGATCATAGTTCTGCACCTGGTAATGTGCTTTGGCTTGTACAGAGCTTAATATGCCTCTTTTCAGCAGGGCTTTGACTTGATGCTGTAGCCTGCAGAAATACTCCCATCGTGGAATAACCTGGTCAGTCTTGCCTCCACTAAACTCAGCTTTTAGATGTTCAGGTCCAGCCTGCAGCTCTGCCAGGACTGACAGTCGACTGCCATCCTGGGCCCACCTCACCTGGGCACTACTGCTGGCAGGTACACCTGAATCCAGAAGACAAAGAGACTTAGAAACCAGGAGATATTATAATGTGAAAAACATATAATGTGTTAGGTATAAAGTAATAATTACCTGTGGCATTGAGCAGATGGAAGGAGTTAGAGAGCCGGGTGTAGACCTCACCTGTACCCCGATCCCCCAGTCGACGGCTTACATTCACACACAAATGCTCTGCCCCCAACGAAACACATACCCAATCACGGGCCACGTGAAATTTCTTCCCCATCGTGGTCTCTTCATCTTCTCTGTCCAAAGAATCTCCAGGGGCCTTTTGATGTCTCAGCTCCACACTGTACAAGATCTCCATCACTCTAACTCTCAGCTGTCCTACAATATTATATTATATATTGTATTATATTAATGATTGTCAGGTAAAGACCGCTGAATGTCCAAACTAAATGCCACCATATAATATTAAATTACAATAATTAGTATTTTCAAATTAACCTCTACCTTCAATGAGGGTGTCAGACTGTCCCAGTACACCATCCAAACCCAGGACTGGAGGCAAAATAGCAAGATTGGCAACGGAGTGCCTCAGGTCCCCGGACACAGCCAGCTGGAGACCCTGGTTTTTTTTTAGAGACCCTTTAACCTGGGCCAGCAGAGCCTCATGTCCCTGTGTATAGGAGCCATGTAGAGACACACTGGAGGAGACAGGAGGAACACAGTATGTAAGTAGTAAATCCATAAAGAAACAGTAAACATCGTTTATTAGATATATGATTATCAGTGCATATCTGATAAAGACAAAATTATAAACTTCCTCAGCCATATATGTGTTAAAATACAGGTGGATGTACACACCTGTCTGAGGACATGTTGGCGGCCATGTTTACATCCAGGTCATTGGCAGAATGCAGCAGGCTCTGTGATAAGTTCACCCTCAGTGCCACGGCTCTGTCCCCTCTCTGGAGGGAGTGGGACATCTGGGCATCCAGCTTCACTCTGTCCTTACCATCAGCCCTCACATGTACTGAGCTACTTCCTCTACCAGCCACTATAGAAATGTCTGCAGTGGCCTTCACCTTAACATGAAAAACAATAAAACGATAAGATAGCTTAGATGCTAGAATACTTTATAATGTGCAACATGTCCCATTATTTGAATTTGTTTAAAGAACTTTTTATTTTAGGACCACTGAATGACATCATCTGACGAAACACAGAAGTCGCCAACCTCTAATTTTTTTGGGATCTTTGATTTAAAGGGATGACCGAGAGAAGAATAAAGACCAACTATGTCAGACGTTCCATTGAGCTGCACAGAAAACTAAAAAGAAAAAAAAAAAATACATTGGAACCACAAATTCACAAAACAATGCTGCTGATTATTCAAGCAATATTTAAAATGCTGAGTTGGTTTTACTCACTTGGCACTCGTGTCGCTCTACTCTCAGTTTCCCTCTGGCCTGATAATCAAAGTCAGTGTTGTTTTTGGGGTTCCAACATACATTTCCCTCCATTAAAGCAGAGGAGGGCAGCTGCAGCTGTAACAGCAATAACAGTGAACTGGTCACACGTTTGGCCTTTTCTACTGTAAACTATACTGCACACTGTTGGTGGCATGCATCACAGCAAATCAGCAAGACGTGTGGAAATATACAACCAGTTGGTAATCGTTTTACAGTGGCCCGTTCACCTGGAGCTGATGGGTGAAGTTGGCTCTAACTTTCAACGTTTTGTGACGTAAGTGCAAAGGGTTCAACTGAACTTGTCCGAAGAAAGTCAGCCTCTCCTTTGTTCCAACACGCAACCTCCCTTGTATACCTTTCTGGGTCTGAAAAGGAGTGTGCCACATATAAAACATGTTTCCAATTTTTTCTCAAAATTTTCCAAGTTAGATCATACTGCTTTGACGTCAACATCAATCAGTATTTCACTGAAGTTAGGTCACATTCAAACCCAACACACCATTTTTGAGGACTTTACATTCATTCATTACATTCTCACGGAACTCGTGTTTTGTGTATGATTTTATACACATTTTGCTGTAATTCAGTTTGTAATATATATGTTTAATATCTTAAGAAACACAGACATAAACTAAAATTTAGCTGAAAATATGCAATGACAGACCCATTGATCTATGGAGCAATAAAAAGGGTGGGAAAAATGTGGGATTCGTTTTCATTAACTTTTGGCTTCAGTTGTTCAGTTGTCTCTTTTAAATCAGCAATTGAGACTTGAAGGCTGGCAGTTTACCTGGTTGCTGGTTATGGTCACACAGATTTCTGAGTCTGAGGGAACAGTGTCAGAGCTGAAAGGATGAATCAGTGCAGAACAAACCTAAATATGAGGACAGCAACAAAAAACAGAAATTCCTGAATACAGTACTTACGTACTCCCTCACTTTCTGTAGTATTATTAATAAATGAACTAGGGCTGAACTTACAAATGGGCTCGGTGGTTGGTAGCCGAGGGTGAGGGTGTGGATGACCTCTCTGTTGTCATGGAAACTGACTTTTGACTCCATGAAATAAAGGCCTTTGAGAAGGTCGATGGTGAAAGTCTCCCGCAGGAGAAGAGTCTGAGGAAAGCTCTGGAACGGCTGTCTGTGCAATATGGTGTTGCTATTAAAGTTAGCAATGTTCTTGCTTCCATTTATTTTTGTAATAAAAATCATAACCAACCTAAAATACATCAACAGGTTGTTTACAGGTCAGTCAGATTGAGGCACAGACCTGAGCTGGAGCATTGCTGTTTTCTGATACATCCTCTTGTCCCTCCTCAGCTCCTCTATAACCCCCTCGAACTCCAGTTCTGTGGATGGACTCTTCGGCTTTGAGAAGGTCATCGTCAGTATCACTTGCCTCTTTTTCAACTCCTTAAAGAAGTTAGTGTATAGTCCAAGATTGTTAGAACATCAGAAATCAGACAAACTACACAAAACGGCAATTTAATTCTATAATGTGTTATAGATAGATATGTTATAGATATGTTAATGTCTTAACTCCCATAGAGTGTGGGAACCCACCTTATCCACAGCGTTCAGAGCAGCTGCAAGGCTGACATTGTGCTTGCCATAGGTAAAGGCCATCTGCAGGGTGTGGCTGAATTTAGAGGCCTCCAGAGAGACGTCTCCACTCAAGGGTGGAGTCCACAATGAGCTCAAAGAGGAGGAAGCCTTCACACTTCGCTTCCCCACCATGCCACACCCTTCTGCCTGAGCAGAGACGGAGGAGTTAGAGGGGCAGAAGGCATGCGCATATAAAAATGTTGTAGCACAATTTAGTTCAAACTATCAGAAAATATGATAATTATTTGATTCTAATATTAAATTTAAACATCTGGTACTTTCAATGTACAAATACAAAGACACTTTGGATGTTCAGATGAGTAGCCTCCTTACTTGGATGTAGGTGACAGCTGGTGTGTAGAGTTTCAGACGAGCCTCCTTCTCTCTGCCCCTATCCTTGTACAAACCCTCCAGGAGGAGGTTACGGATGGTCAGCCACTTGCTGGCTGTCAGCTCTGAGGTGAGCTGGAGCGTGTGGCGCTGGTGCTGGCTTAATTTGTGGGCAGTGTAGATGTACAGCCACGGTGTGTCCATGTTAAATGTTCCTGGATGAGGAGAAGCGATAGACACGATGCTGACCAGTGCCTCACTGCAGGTATAAACTCCAATAATATCTTCATTAAGTTAAACATAATTTATATCAAAATGTTTAATGGGTTTTAAAACTTGTTTCACCTTCCCATTTTTTCAGCAGGGCGTCTTTGGGAGGGCTTTTCCATTGTAATCCAGCCACCAGTGGCATCACGTTGTTGTAGTTGATTTTGAGGTGAGTGCTGCTCTCTGACCCGAGCTGTCTCAGGTGAGAGTGCAGAAGCTGAGTCCTGTAGTTTAAATTCTTCTCTGGCACCTGGAGACTGAACTGGAATAACATGAGAGGGAATCTTTTATTTTGGACAAATAAAAAATGCATTTAATGCTTAAAAGTGTAAATACAAGGCTTATCTCACAGCAGGTAATGCATTCATCAGTCCACGTGTGTTGGTTTGGGACAAAAAGCTTCTTCAATCTAATAGAATAACAGGCGAAATTAGAGCCAGAGAGGACAGACCATCACAGATAGATGGCTATTTACCTCCACTGTGTAGCTGGTATGGTTTTGTGTAGATTGGTTTTTGAAGGACTGGCTCAGAAGAAGCGTGCGTTTGTTGTTGATCTCATCCCAGTGTTTGCCGTAGCTAATGTCCAGGGCTGATTTAATGTGGCTGTGGCTTTCCTCGTGCCTGAGGTGGATCTGCGGACACACCGAAAAGAAATACCACAGAGCTCTTAATCAGATGAAGAACCTCTGTTGTTTAGTTACATTTTCACCCAAAAGCTGAAAATCCGCAGCAGAGGTATGCATGGAAGATGGAAAAATATCTGAAATCAAGAAGTATCACATTCAAACTCATTAATCATGTCCATTTACCTTGTGGTTGATGGGAGCGGTGTTGGAGCAGTAGAATTCATGATCTGCTCTCATGATGTATGTGAGGTTTGAGTGCCTCTCACTCCTTAGTCTCTGAGACGTGTGGCACTCCTGACGCAGGTGCCGGGCATCACCTGTGTAGGTGTCAAAGGTTTAATGGCAATCAACATGCTGAAATCCATGTAATGTGACTCCAGTAAACTACTTTGTGTTTTGTACCAAAGAACATAAAAGGAACAAGACAGGCCAAAAATTGAATGTTGGTGGGTCCAGCTTTCTGTGGATAGAAGATTTGGAGACTGTATTGTCCTCATTTTGAGTTGTCACTTCCTGTGGGTACAGTGAGCTACTGAAAATCTCTTGACCTCTACAAATGACACTGAAACAATCTAGATGAAGTAAGTTAGTTTGTGTTTTAACTAAACTGCTCCTTTACTTTGTTAACATTTCCTCTTAATGGGCAGCAACTTATAAGGTCATGTGGCATCCAGCTTTATGATGTATGTTTTTCAGTCACTCACCTCCCAGACCACATTTGAGCCTGAGCGCGGAGCTCCACAGTGAGCCCTTCTGCTCCATCAGTCCCAGCATTCTGGTGCCAACCACACCGGGTAACAGGAGCTCCGCCTCCACAGAGTACTGCCTGCTGCTGCCATCCCGCCTGCGCTCTAGGGCCACTGGTGTGGGTAATGATGAATACAGCAAAATGTAAATGTTGAATATAAAACCAGTAGAGATAATAAATGCCTTTATTTGGTCATGTCAGTTGGATACCTGACAGCGATGCAGTTTCTCTGAACACATTCTTCACAGTGGCAGAGAAGCTGGTCTTCCTCCCCAGTCCACGAGTAACATTAGCAGAGAGGATCATGGGCTGTCTATCAGTAGCCATTTTGGCTTCAAGGTGATAGCGTGTTCTCTGCTCTGACAGGAGGGTCTGAGTGTCGACCAAACCCTACGCATGATAAATGAATTCTTATATAGCCTACATTAAATCTATCTAACAGAAAAATCACAGAAAATCTCATTACATACCGTGATATAATAATTAACATCATCAATCAAAAGCTCCAGCTTTCCTGACTTCATATTCCTCTCTTGTTCAAGTTGCCCTGAGGAAACAACACATTTTTAACATTAAATCCGAACAGAAGTCAGGGATTTTGTTGTCTGTGACCAACCTTGTATGTGGATAGTTTTCAGAGGATGGCTGAGCCTAAGCAGCAGTCTATGAGGGTTGAAGGTCAGGTCCAGAGACATGTCCCTGCGGATGGAAGACTGAGGTGTGGCCAGGAGGAGGTGGATGGAGGCCTCTCTGGGCAGCCATGTGTCTCTCTGAAACATAATTAGGGACAATACTGGACATTAGCCATTGTGAGACTGGATAAATAAATCTCACGCACAAGTCTACAATCCTACTCTTTAAAGCCCTTGAGGGCCATTTATACCATATTATATGTAGATCTAACACAGGGAAATCTTTGCACCTGAGGGAGCAGTGAGTAGGCAGCCTCCAGCAGGTAGTAGTGGAGGCCTCTGTCCAGCTTCAGCAGCCTGAGGGAGAGGTGGACTGGTCCTGGAGGGGGAAGTGAAATAATACCTGTGGCAGGTAATGGGTAAGAGGCATTGGAGCACAGCTGCCAGCCGACCATCTTGGACCCTGTGAGAAAGCACAGATCAGTGTTTGGTAATGGTCACAGAATAAAACAGAATCAAATGGACTTTCAAAATCCAGCCATTACACTTAAACAAACATACACACACATTTACAAGGTACAATGAAAACATGGTGGCCAAATATATATATAAAAAAGCTCTACACAAGCTGTAAAAAGGAAATGTGCTGTGATATTTTTAAAAAGTCAATAGTCACTCTGAATCTGTTACAAACTGTCCAACTGCTTCTGTGTGCCATCGTGTATGACTCCAGGACTTACATGTCTTTGGTGTGCAGGTGGCTCTCTGGACTCGAATCTTTGGCCCCTTTATCTCCTCTCTGTGGTCTCCACTGTGATGAAACACTCTGGAGCTGGTGAGCACATAAATGGCAGTTATTGAAAACACCTTTCAAAACTGCAACATTATGAGCACTAATGTTTTGTTTCGTTTCAATTCAAGTACTTTATTGTCATTCCAAGATACACAGTTGTATACATACAGCATACGCAAACATAGTGAAGACCTTTTAATACTGCACATGATAACAAACACAGTACATGCTGTGTTTATATTTACATAATTTTACATAATTTCTGTATGGGAATGCAGTGGATAAGTCTATATTGTAGTTAAGAGGTTGTAGTAATACATTTACTATGCACTTCTGTCTGTGCTTATGTACCCTTGTATGTTTTCTTTTAACGTTTTTATATGACATCAACCTACCAGCCACTGCAAATGAAAATGAGCACATTTACATGATGGACCCAAGTGCTCGTGTTAATTAATGTGCATTGTGCATTATTAAATACAACCCTGTTTCCAAAAAGTTGGCACGCTGTGTAAAATTTAATAAAACAAAATGTGATGATGTGCAAAATATTGAAACCCTATAACTAACTGAAAATAGTATAAAGACAACTTATCAAATGTTGAAACTGAAAATGTTATTGTTTTTTGGAAAATGAAAAGGCCATTTTGAATTTATGCCAGCATATTTCAAAAACGTTGGGACAGGTTCATGTTCGTAAGATGTTCCACCAGGTGTTTTCTTTTAGTATTTCACAACTTTTCAAGTCTTTTGTTGCCACTGATGTGTTGCTGGCATCAAATTCAAAATAAGCCTATATTTTTTTACATTTTACACAGCATGTCATCTTTTTTGAAAACGGAGATGTAAAATAAACATGAAAAACATAACCATTTTAACCTTCTCTTAATCCTTTCAATAAGTAGAGGATTTGACTAAATTTAAATGAAATAAAGTATATTTCTAAACATACATATTCGCCAATACAGAGGATTTATATAGATATAGATATAGATATGTTTTGAGATGGTGTCATTCATTTAAATGCCACACTTACCTGAGAGAGATAATATCCATTACGTCCTCTGGTGTGTTAAGTGTGACCCTGATATCTCGCCCCTCCTGCAGCTGAACACTGCCATCCAGACTGGTGGAGCTCCTCAGCTCAGAGACCCAGTTCACTGCAGCCTGACCCAAAGCACTATCAATCCCCATCCTGGCAGACAGCCCCACGTAGGCACTGAGAATAAAGGTACCAGTTACACTCTATTCTGCTTACACTCTAAAGTTAAAGTTGCAGCCCCTGTAACATGTGGAAACATGGAAGTACCTGGGTTTGATGTATCCAGTCAGGGAGAAGTGAGAAGTGTCCCTGTAGTTTACGTTGCCCTTCAAGCGTAATGAAAGGAGGGAGGTCATGTTGATGCCCAGTTTGACAGGCAAACCAGACAGAGATGGTAAAACAAGCTCCTCTGTCATCAGCACGGCCCTGTGGTTCAGCTGGACCTCATGACCCTGGAGGATGAAGAGGAAGGAGAAAACAGGAGTGTGTATGAAAATGAGACAAACAGACTGAAAACACACAGCCAGTTAAAGTTAGTGACCATGAGAATGATCTTCTTCCATTATACCTTGAGCAGTTTGACACCCAGTCCTGCCACGCTCAGCGACAGCTGGTTAATTTGATTGTAGAGATCTTCACATGTAAACACACTGAGCTCATTGCCAAACACCTTCACACCAACCCAACACTTGGGCCTGTTCTCCTCTATGCTTCTCCTTCCAAACAACTGGAGAAGACAAAGCAGAAACATGTGATGAAGACTGATTATACCTTCCCTCAATGAAAAACTTAAATTTTTTGAACAGAAAACTTAAGCTATAAAAAAATGTGTCTGCAATGTAAACCCTTTTTACTGTATAAAAAAGTAATGATGAATAATGAAGACAGTGTCATGTAATGAAGAGTCATAATATTTTTTAGATTTATATAAATGTGGTCCTACATATATCTGTCATTCGAAAGTATAAAACTCCAAAGCATAATACAAATTCTCCCACATTAACCCATTCACAACATTTCCAGGGCGGTAAAAGTTTGAAAAAAGTTTTACTCTTCTCTAAATTTTAAAAATCTTCTCTGTATTGTAAATCTTGTATTTTATCTTAGCAGCTGTTGGTTTTGTTACTTGTATTGTCAGCGAACTCTGTCTTTTTCTTTGCTGAAACGATCAGTTTCAATAATCAAGTATGTAGAAAGAAATTAATTTTGAACAGAAAACTTAAGCTATAAAAAAATGTGTCTGCAATGTAAACCCTTTTTACTGTATAAAAAAGTAATGATGAATAATGAAGACAGTGTCATGTAATGAAGAGTCATAATATTTTTTAGATTTATATAAATGTGGTCCTACATATATCTGTCATTCGAAAGTATAAAACTCCAAAGCATAATACAAATTCTCCCACATTAACCCATTCACAACATTTCCAGGGCGGTAAAAGTTTGAAAAAAGTTTTACTCTTCTCTAAATTTTAAAAATCTTCTCTGTATTGTAAATCTTGTATTTTATCTTAGCAGCTGTCGGTTTTGTTACTTGTATTGTCAGCGAACTCTGTCTTTTTCTTTGCTGAAACGATCAGTTTCAATAATCAAGTATGTAGAAAGAAATTAATTGTCATCTATCTTGCTAATTGATTAATTGATCATTTTCAAAATGCCAAACCTTTGATGATTCCGGCTTCTCAAATGTGAGAATAAGCTGCTTTTCCTTATTTTTCAATAATAAATAATGAAAATAATTTTTAGTGCAGCCCTAATCTAGGCATTTATAGCAGTATTTTACAAATGCACTGACTATAACTTAGTCAAGATAACAGTATTTACTAAAATTTTCTAAAATCCTAAATCCAATGTAAATGGTTACTAGTCCACAGAAAAATCCTCCCCACTTGTCATACAACAATACTGTTTTTTTTGTCAGGTCTAACTACGCCCAGTAGAGATGACCTTACCATGGCCCTGGCCTGGTCCAGATAACTATTGGTGCTGGATAAACACCTTTCTTTTTCTCCTCTATGTCCATCATCTGTTTTTCTTCTAGTCCTCCTCGCCTCTTTGGACTGCGTATGTTTTTGGCCTTGAGTCACAGACTCTCCGTCAGAGTCGTGGGTATGGTGACCGAAAATGTTCTTCAAAAGTGGTTCAGCATCTTCAACGTGAAGGTCCACCTTAGTCAGATAAATAAATGCATGCATTCAACATAATGTTGGAAGACTATACTTTTATGAATAAAAATCAAATAGGTGTCAAACTCACATCCAGAAGGTTGTGGGCTCTACCATGAAAATACACTGTCAGGTTGGCAGTGGCAGATCTCGGCAGAAATGATTTGGGAGAGAAAACTAAAGCTGTTTCCACATTTGTAATTCCCATGCCTGAAACAAAAAAAGCAGAAGCAAAGCTGTGGGCTGCTCACACTTTACTTAAGTTAAAGTACTAATACCTCACTGTAAAGATACTCTGTTACAAGTAAAAGTACTCAAAGCAGAAAGAAAAATGTCCTGTGACTGTTATACTATTATATATTATATTGTTACATTAGTATTAATCATGCATTCATGTAAAAGCAGGATTGTATTGTTGTAGCTGGTTGTGGTTGAACTATTATGGATCACACTGCAAATAATAAATTTTTCATTATGGGTTAATCCACTGATTATTTTCTCCATTAATCGATTGTACAAATTCTGAAAATAGTGAGAAATGTTGTCACAAATGCTCAGAGCCCAAAGTGACACCATCACAATGCTTGTTTTGTCAGTCCAAACCTCAAAATGATTAAAATTACATTAAAATAATCAAGAGAAAAACTAATGCGCTCCCTGTACTTATATAAACTGTTGGGTAGTTTAATTTATAACCAAACATACTTTTAAAAAAGTCTTTATATGTTTTGTGTGTGAACATTTTATAGTAGATAAATGTTGTGAATAAAAAAGTACAATATTTCCTTCTGAGATGTGGTGGAGTAGAAGTAGAAAGTGGCATGAAAATAAAACACTCAAGTAAAGTAAAAATACCTCTCATTTGTACTTAAGTACACTACTTGAGTAAATGTACTTAGTTTCTGTCCACCACAGGTAGTAATACAAATTATTCAGTTTTTCTCTCCTTAGTGTGCATTTGATAGTTAGTGTTAAGTGGAAAACTCAGACATTAATACTGATTGTTGTTTTGCTTCATTTGAAGCTGAAGTGAAGCCATATTTACCTGATGAAACAGTGTGGTCTGAAAAGGAGGAGTATTTCAAAAACTCGGCTTCAAAGTCTCTGCTGATAATGTCATCAGGCAGTGACTCGATTAGGGCCTGCTTCATGGGGTCCTCGCTCCTCAGTACATTAGTGAGGTGACTCCACACATATGAGCCCACTAGAGAAGAAGAGAAGCAAAAACCTATAATGTCAAACAGAACAAGGGGAGAAACTATATGGACACATTTGAAAAACCATTTATATGACCCCTGGGGAACACCACACTATAACTATAACATTAATAATGTCCATTACTAAACATTTTCACTGGCAGAACCAAATCGGTTTCAATCAGACCTTGGCCGGAGGTCTCATTCCTAAGCGCTGTCTTCACCACTTCAAACACCTCCTGATCGGGGCAGCGCATGAGTTGTTGGTATGCAGCGATTCTGACCTCAGGATCCTCCTGGGAGGAGCGGTACAGCTGCAACAGCACAGATCTCTGAAGGACGGAAACTGCTGTCAGTCACTGAAGTTAGACTGCCGGTCACCTCTTCACCTCCACCTCAACTCATCATGAATCAATTACCATCCCATTTATAAAGTTGGCTTCTGTGATGTGAAAACTATTGACTTTAGTATTACTTTCAGAATCAACTCACATCAGCCGAGCAGGGAAAGCGTCTGAAGGATTGGGTGGCAACGAGTCTCAGCTCCAGTGCATTTGAGTGGCCAAGCATGATGCGATTTAGCAGAGGAATGAAGGCTGGAGCAGACAGACCAGTGTTTCCCACAGCTTTCAGTGCATAAAAAAGCTGTCAGTGAACAAAATATCTGCATATTAGGTTATGTTTATGGAAGAATATTTCAAAACATCCATGCTTCAGACAGTTACATCAAATCATCAGGTTCAGTGTCAGTACATTATGTCCACCTACTGTGTCTCTCTGAGTGGGATGTTCTCCTTTGCAGCCCTCTTTCAGGGTTTCCTCAAGAATCTGTAGGAAGGTCTGTATCTGAGGAAATTTACTGCAGGAGGCTTGAGACCTTTGACACATCTGATAGACCAAAGATGATCCAGCTAACAACGCCTTGGACCACATCTCTGGGACCTCCAGTAAGACCTAACACAGACAGCAGAGATGCAGTAAGTGCTAAGTCTCCGGGCCTATAAGAAATGTTGAGCATGTGTGCTTGTTTGGATGGATGGATCACACCCTTTATTATGTGATATCCCTGATGACATTAATTATATATATGTCAGGAGTGAATAGAGAGATTTGGGCTAATGTCACCCAGAGGTTCCTACATTGATGGAGTCAATGATCTGTGGCGAAGGATAAGGGATGAGGGCAATGGTGGTGAGAAAAGCGTGAGCCTGCTCCTCCTCCACCTCTTTGTTCCTCATTAAGTCAGTCAGTAGTACGATACAGTTTTCGGATCCACAGGCTGGTAATGCATCCAACAAAGGCTGCCTGTTCAAACAGTTAATGAACATCAGTGTCAACCTCTGCTGCATGTCTGTAACCTGCATCATATGATATAATGTGGTGTTGTAAAAAATTATTAGCAGTTCAACATTTTGGGAAATACGCTTAATCACTTTCTTGCCAAGAGTTAGATGAGAAGATCGATACCAATGTCATGTCTGTACAGTAAATATGAAGCTACAGCTAGCAGCTGCTTAGCTTAGCATAAAGAGTGGGAACTGGGGGAAACAGTTAGCCTGGCTCTGTCCAGAGGTAACCAAATCCACCTCCCAGCACCTAAAGCTAAAGCTCACAAATTGACAAGTTATATCTCATTTGTTTAATCGGTACAAAAACAGAAGTGTATAAGCAGAATGTTGTGGTTTAACAGGTTGTTACGTGCCCGTCTGTTTCTTTGTGCTAAACTAAGTTATCTCAAGGCCTATTTTGTAACATACAATGTTATTGTTGTGACTTCTAGACTTGCTGATTTCATTTGCTTTTGATTTGCTTTTTCAAAATCTCAGAATCTAACTTTCTTTAGCACAAAGACTGGAAACAGGAAAACAGTTAGTCTGTTTCTGTCCAAAGGTACGCACCTAAAGCTCACTAGTTACGTTGTTATCTTTAATTTGTTAAGTCTGTACAAAAACAAACATTGTGGTTTTACAGGATGGGGTTTGTGCAGGACTATTTCTTCTCTGTGTGCAGTAACTTCCTTGAGTCTCTGCTGCTTGCTTGCTGATAATTATTTTTACAGCTTTTGAGTTGCTGCTAGTTACCGGTGGACAGATACAGGCTAACTGTTTCCCCGTTTCCAGTGTAAGTCTTATACTAAGCTAACCAACTACAAGCCATAACTTCATATTTAAACATATTGCCTCCATTCCATTTAGTTGTGCCAGTAGGCCATGCAATTAACCAGAATGGCTTAATTGGAATTAGGCTATTGTTAGTTATGTAATTAATTACACCTATGTTAGACAAGTATAGTAGTAGTAATAGTAATAGTAATAGTAATAGTATGTATTTCTCAGACTAGTGCCTAGTTAAGTTGGCTACTGTCCCATACACTGTTTACTTTTTGTTTACTTGTTTACTTGTCAACTGTGTATTTTTCTCATAATAACCCATAGACAAGGGTTTTTCATCTTTAATCCAATTTACAGGTAGCTAAGCACAAAATATGTTATTAATTGTAATGCAGAGTGTGGAAATACGCAACTTAAACAGTCAGATTGATGAAGAACTGACAGACTGGCCAAAAGATACTCCAATATAAAACACAATACAGACCAGTCATTGCGGCACTTGAAAGACGCTTCTTGCCAAAGTATCTTGAGTTGAGAGAGAGTCAGATCTCTCAGCTGGAAAGCCAGTTGAAGGAACTCTCGTGAAACCTGAACAGATAAAATACAAACATGTATATATATATGGACTTACATTAAATGTATCATAAAACAAATGCAATTTACTATTTTCAAAACTATTCCTCAATCAGAAGCAATTGCCTCCTGCCGAACTGTGAACACCAGTCATCCCATCAATCACCTGATCCCCTCACACAAACATAATGACAATCACAGAGTGTGTCTCTCTTTTAAACACTTCCCATGTAAACAGACGGATGATGAAGGTTGCCACAATAGGTTTGACTGACCTCTTGTGTATGGGAGACATTAAAATGATTGGCTCATACACAGCAAAGCCTCGGCGGAAGTCAAGCCACAACTTACAAACACAAACAAGCCAACAGTGGTCTGGCAGGGTACAGGCTACTTAAAAGTGATTCAAATTCATGGTTGAAAAGGACCGTAGCACCTTAGTGTACGGAAGGGAAACTGAAACATACAATGAGTGTTCCTTATAGATAAGTACAGTTAAAAGCTGACTGGAACCTGTTGGGGCCTACCAGTTCTGGGTCTGAGGTGAGGCTACATAACATCCTGACAGTTTGACTGGCTTGCTGAGGCGTTGATGCTGTGGCTTTTCCTGGCCTTGCAGCCCCCACGTCCTCAAACTGCAGGTCTCTTAGCACACCAAGACCTAAGGAATCTGCATGAGTGTGATGGAAATTTCCAAGGTAAAACAGTAAACATATGTAAAATATCAAATTTCCATCACAATGACCATTGAGCATCAGGGTCCATGTCTGTAAAGCAGTATGCTATGGGTAACTGCAAAAGTGTTAATACTACTCCTGACCTGCGCCTGAAGGAATCCCTGGCTGGGCTCTAAGCAGGAGCAGGGTAGACACTGTTTGGGTCTTCACCAGACCTGCAGTCCTGGACCATGTTGCCACAGAAATGGCTTCACTGCAGTTGACCTCTTCCATCACTGTAGATCCATGCCTCTGAACACAGTGCAGCTCTGACTGTACTGACTAGTGAAAAGAGAAGAAACAAAACCTCCTATCATAAATGCATGAATCAAATGCGACTGTTGAACCAAAGTACTGATGTAATCTTGATAATAGTGACTTAAAATGGACATCCTCATAGTGAGTGGTGACAACCAGCGTCATCATCAATTTTCAACTTCTACTTTTCTTGAACTTAGATACCAAAGAGTAAAAAAGTGGAATCTACAAGCCTAATATACCACCACATCCATAGGATTTTCAAAATACTGAGGCCATGAGTCAAAATCTAACAGTGGAACCCAATTGCCTATTTTGTGTTTAAATACTAGTCTAAATGCTGCTTCAAAGCTTCACACTGTAATTAAATCCAAGTGAAGAAATAGTTA
The DNA here is from genome assembly GCF_014851395.1 of Micropterus salmoides. Classification (NCBI taxonomy): domain Eukaryota; kingdom Metazoa; phylum Chordata; class Actinopteri; order Centrarchiformes; family Centrarchidae; genus Micropterus; species Micropterus salmoides. The sequence continues at coordinate 22,150,763 of NW_024040485.1, read as the reverse complement.
GATTTAAATATGCGATGTCCAGTAATTTTGGAATTGGCCTATAGCAAAACCACCAGGTGCAGGTTTTTAATTGTATGTGACTGTAAACTCCCCCCAAGTTGCTAAAACCCCCAAAATTCACCTTTAAAAAAACCCTCCAAAACCCCCAGAAAAAGTACTTGTCCTTATTCATACCCATATTTACATACATTTTTAACAAAGACACAAGAGAGGTAAACTCACTGTATCTTCAGCTAAAGATACTGAATGGGGCCAGAAGTTTGCCAGCCTGGACTGCTGGCACTGTTTTAGATCCCTGCTCTTGAGAAGCACAGGTCCTCGCCTCTCATACCTGCTGGTACATGTCCCGTACACATCCGTCTGAGAAAGAGGCATTAAAGAAAAGTCTGATAATCACTCTGTGAATGCACTATATTATGGCAAGCGGATGTTAATGACAGTTATTGTTTGTAGCAGGAGCAGAGGTGGTTTTTGTCAGAGTAGAAGAAGTAGTTGTTGCTTGTTTTAGTTTGAATTCTCCTTAAAGACTGAATAGCTTCTGTATTCCTACATCTTTGAAACTGAACATGTCTTACATAGAACATAGCCCTCATCAACCCTCACCTCCTTTTCTAATTCCTGTTTGGAGGCAGTGCGGGAGGTCTGGAGCATGCTCAGTAGAGCCCTTTTAATGTTGAGGGCCCACACCTGCTCCCCTTCTTGATGACACAGGGCCGTGACCTTTCCTGCCTGGAGAGAGAACTTGAGGCGCGTTCTCTCCAGTGACTCCCTGGGAAACAAAAATACCCCAGATGAGCCCCCAGATGAGTACCCTCGAGACCCAATAACACAGAAAAGTGGAGCATCTGAACAGAGTATCACATTCACAGTAAAAACACTTGTAGCATTCCAAAATGATTGAGACTTCCACTTTGAATGCTGTAGACCGAGAAGAAGAAAACCACATGCATGTATGCAAAATAACTGAGCAGGTGAAGGCTAAATCATGCATTCATTCACACACTATCCTTTATAAAAACACACTAAATTGTATGAAATCTGCTGTATATTACCTCAAGCTTTTTAAACGCTGCACAGAGTGTTCCTTCTGAGGGGAAAGTCGCTTTATCTGTGGATTCCTAATCTGTCAGACAAGCATGTGCATAAATCATTGACTTGTTGCAGTACTTTATATACGTTTTTTTTCCCACAAACACTTTCATTTATTGCTGACCTGCATCATTAGGTGACACTTGGAAACCACGTCGATATCAACCACACAGTCCAAAGCCAGTCCATTCCTCCCAGCATTGGAGCCATGAAGGGTTGTGGTAATTGTCGTGCTATACCTATAAGTATACCTCACCCCGCTCTGATAGGACAAGTCAGGGGTAGGAATTCCTAGGTGAAATAAAAATCACAACATTCAACGAAAAGAAGAGTTTCAAATCGAGTAGTACAAATAACTGAATGTCTTACATGGAAAACATTCTAAAGTATTTATCAGTAAGAATGCACCATATTTCATCTAAGTAACAAACTAGATTCTCACCAGCACAAGTTGAATCACAGGGGTTTGTTTCCGTCCGAAAGCAATCACCTACTGTGTAGAAAATCTGGTCAGAAATCTCAGACATAATGACTAAAAAAGATCAACTTTTCTCAAAGACAGCCTGCCAACCTCCACACTGAACACCCAAAAGTCATGTCATTGTGACTCTTGGTCAGTTCATCTTTCAATAGTAAATGAAGTGACACACCAAGTTTGAATATCTCACAACAAAAGCCATAAAACTCACCATGTAGCAGATGAAAAATTAGTGTAACATGCAGACAACTGAGCAGAAACAAAGACATAGCCATATCAACCCCAAGTCACTGCAGGTCTGGCTGCTTCCAAGACTCCACATGTAAGCGCGATGAAAACCAAGCAGTGTTCACAGCCACTGAATGACCACGCTTGTACGTGGGCTTCCACAGTGACCCATAGTGCTCACATCAACCAATCAGGAAATACCCTCCAGGCTGGAGCTACAAACATTCACTGAGCCAATCACTTGACAGAGCGCCGGGCTTCATAAAAATTGAGGTTTTCTCATACCCCTATTAATTTGGACAGACATAAGACATGTGCCAACTATGGAGAAAAACATCAGTTTATTGCAGGAAAGTTAAACAGCTGGCAGTCTGGCAGCATATTATTCAACCTGAGATGTAGGCTAGTTTTAGACATAGCCTAGGTGCATTATGAAATGGTGGATAAAATAACAAGAACACCTTATAGGCTATAATACAGAATAGAACTACAAAACAAAGCATGTAATAATAATTAAGTGTTTATGTTATTATACCCCTTCTTCAACAATAAAATTGATTTGCTTTGAGGTTATTTAAGACTTCACAGTCCTACACACATACACGGACCTTAATGACCATAATCAATAAGCCACACAACCAGTGTGGACCTAAGCTACAGTTGAGAGATGTAAACATAAGAAAAGACATACCTCATTAGTGTCTGTGTTTTTGATTAAAAAAAAAAAGAGTAGAGACTTGAGGGGGGGGGGCTGTGGTGGCTTTATTACAATACAGTAACTGCCAGAAATGTGACACAACAAGCCCTCAACCAATCAGCCATGTTCTTCAGCCTCCGACTGGGCTAAAAAAAACTAATTCACCAAACACGCCTTTTATCCTCATCTCCTTCCCCCATCATTACCCAAGCTGCCTACTTTCCACGATGCACCCGCCGCCGCGGTCCACGCCCGTGCTGCGACGTCAGCCACTGCGTGCTGCTGGTGAAGCTGCGTTCAAATACATGCAAAAAATTGTACTAAAGCTCTTCCTTTGAAATATCCCTGTTAACTCGCTTTCGTCCTAACTTTCAAGCAGTGTAATGCTACTAGTAGTGTAGTGTGTAACATTAATTGTGCAAATTTATGCTTTAGTAGTATAAAAATATAAAACAAGTATACGTGTGAGTTAGAGGTATTATATTAAATCCACTTGAAGAACACAACTTAATGTCATATTTTAATGAGATGTCTATTCAAATAGATATTGGCGTAACTGTAGTGACAAAATAAAAGTTCTAGCGCGGCCTTTATATAAATTCTAAACACAGAAACACCACCACACAAATTATAACTGATAGGCCCTGAACGCATCTTTAGTCCGGGCCAGGGGGCGTAGGTTTGACCGGCTTCTCGGAGGCTCAGACACAATGAACCGTCAGACGGTTAGGGGCACGCATGTTGGGCCGGAGGTATTGGCACGGTTTTAGCATTCTATTATTCTCAATTGTGCCTTTTTTGTATTGATTTGAGTCTTTTTCAAACTGCTGATACACTGTATGGCGGTAACACGGCTCGGCTGGAAACGGTTGGTTTGTCGAGTTTGATGAAAACGAGGTCGGGATCAGACAACCGTTAGCCCCTCCTGGCGGATTTTTTTTTTCTTTTTTTTTCCTCAGCCAGCTAAACGAGACAGATAACAATGTCGTTGACTGCCTCGTCTGATTATTTCGCTGCCGAGTGTTTGGTATCGATATCCAGCGGGCCTGTCCTGCACAGACCCACCCCGGTCGCCCCCACCAGCCAGCCGGCCACGGTGGGCCTGCTCCCCGGGGAGCCCGACGGGTCGAGCGAGGATAGGGAAGTGCGGGAGACGCTGAGGCTTGAGGGGGCGAACATGATGGCGGTGGCCGGTATCCTCACCGACCTACACGGTAAATTCCGCCCCATGTCGGCTTACTCGGAGAGCAGCAACTCCTCGTGTGGTGGGGAGAGCGGTTACACCACGTTGTCCGACCCGACCACCCCTACCATGACCCCATCCGCCACCCCGATCCCCGGACAGCAACAGCAGCTGAGGGGGGGAGGAGGAGGAGGCGTGGGGGCCCCGCGCTCCCCGGTGAAGCGACACCAGTGCACTTTTGACGGATGCGACAGAGTTTACGGGAAATCGTCCCACCTGAAGGCACACATCCGGACACACACAGGTACGGAGACAACAACAGTATTTTCATCAGCAGGTCACACGTTGTGTACGCACACAAAGGCTAAAGGCTAGATATACTTTGTCCCTAACTTCTGCTTTGTCGGTGACATGCACGCCCCATATTGTTATTACCATTTACATGATATCGCATATAAATCGGAAGTTGTGGGCTCTTTTGTGCTTTATGAGATTAACTTATAATAGTGGCAATTTTCCCCCCGACTTGGTACAATAACGTGGCCAAACAAAGAGGGAAAGACAGAAAAACGCCCCTTCAGAGGCTCTGACAAAGAAGTAAACTAACAAAAGAACTGGGCTGGACGTTAAAACTGGTGACGATGGTCTTCCTCCGGGCCGGATTTGCATATGAAATGAACGTAAGACGAAACCTTAACGTCGAGAGAAGCCAGATCATTCTCGATCACAGCCTATCCTGTCGATGGCAGCAGCAAGTGCTTTTTGTTTTGGTTGTTCAGTGACTCTGGGTATCACCTCCCCTGCCTGGCAAGCTGAAATCGACTTTACTCGTTGCAGCGTGCACATTTATTGATAAAACGCTCAAAGAAGAGCAGCAGAAGGACGCGTCCGATACTGGATGCTTACTCCCTGTGTTTGATAATCTACAAATTATCATAACTCTTTTATGTGTTTGCTGAAGACATATGAGTTTGTTGCATCTCACTTTGCGACCCATTTTAAATACTTGGGTTCTTAGCCACCATGTAAAACGCTAGATATGGTTTGAAATAGACCCACCTCTCGTAATGAAAGCAAAACTCTGCAGCTGAGTTAAAACGTGCATGTGGTTTTTCGCGAAATGAAGGGAATTTGTGTGTTCGGGGTCACTGAGCAGGCGCAAACGGATTAGGGACAGGAAACGGCTCAAAGAAACTCTGGTGGGAACGCCCACAGAGAGTACTGCTACAACAACGTGGCCTGGCTTTGTGATCTTGAAAATGGCATCCTACTCGGTTATCCTTGTTTTACTCATGTTGCCTGCATGAGATTAAGGCTAACAGTAGCTTAGGAACACTAATCTGGAGAATATAAATCCCAAATATGTTTTGTCACGCATTAAACTATGTACAGATGAATATTTGTCTACACCATATTTTATAAAAGTAATGTAGGCAGTGGATTTGTGTCACTGGTATTTAATGTGTTAAAACTTGCTTCAGGGATTAAGTCATAGACTCCTACCAATATTTTCTTTATTAACATTACAAAACATGTAGGCAAACAAAACCTATTATGCCCGATATCGTTAATTTGAAAGCAGGTGATTATATTTGAGGAAAATACTCTTAAATAATAAAATGGACCACAGCTGTTACACATGTGTAAATTGCACATCTCAAAGCTAAGTTGATTCATTGATTAGTCTGTCAATAGAAAATTAATCATCACCTATTTTCACAGTCCATTAGTAAATATTTATTTTAAAAACATAACAAACTTTCAGCCTCTTGGTTGCACAGATTTGCAGCTTTTTTTTTGTGTTACGTTGTAGGAAATTGAACCATCATATGCTATTTAACCAGTATTACAGTGTAACGCAGTACACTGCAGGTAACACTACACAAGTTTTATATTTTATTCATCTAAAAAATCACATGCATGCTTATTGTGTAAACATGGTGACTTTAAGTTACACAGTTGGTGTTCAAATGGTAAATGATTTGGTGGTTAATTGTTGTCTCTCCTCTGCCTCCACGCCACAGGAGAGAGGCCCTTCCCGTGCACCTGGCCTGACTGTGAGAAGAAGTTTGCCCGCTCTGATGAGCTCGCCCGCCACACCCGTACCCACACAGGGGAAAAACGCTTCCTGTGCCCACTGTGCGATAAGCGCTTCATGCGCAGCGACCACCTGATCAAGCACGCCCGCCGTCATCCGGACTTCCAGCCTTCCATGTTGGGGCGCAGCAAGGGTGCATCCTCCTCTTCCAGCCCAGCCATGCACCATTAGGATGGTTCGGGTCGGGGGATTCCCGGCAGGAGCACCGAAGGTCACAGTGGTTTCAAGTTAACCAGCTACAATCAGATCCACTGATTAGGATTTAGCATTGCTGTGTTGCACTCAAAACATGTGCACATGACACCAACATACACAAGCCAATACACACACACACACAGAGCTGGGTGTGAGGGGGCCTCATCTCTGCATCCACACAGATGAGTCATGTGACCACTATCCACCTGCTCAACATAACTAGGGTTGGGTATTGAGAATGTTCCAAATCTATAAGAACTGAGGATTCGTTAAGAAATGTGCTTTTCGATTCCACTTATCGTTTCCTGAAAGCAAAGTTTGGACCTACTGCTCTTCATTTACATTGCTGCTTACACGCGTATCAAAGCACGTGTATAATGTGTACAGTATGAGGGACTCAAGCTAGCTTTCCAAAGTGTGGCTATGCTTCGCTACAGACTGTAGTGATACAGTGAAATGTATTCACTGCATGAATATGAAAACATGCGAGGGAAAGTCCCATCAAACATAACACATTTGGCACAGAATGGAATAAAAATGCAGAGTTTTTGATGTCCTGTATCATCGCGTAGTGAAATTGGTTAATCCACGCAGTTAAATACTGGACAAATCAAGGTACTTCATCACATTGATGAAAAAAAAATCTGTAAAACCAGTTGTGCCATAAAGCAATCCTGCTCACTGATTTGCAGCATGGCACACCAGAGAATATTTATATTTGTCTTACTTTTTTCACCAAAAACAACAGAAAATACTTCATTTTCATATATACGTCATTTATTACATGTTTATGGCAGCCTAAACCGTATGAAAATAAACATGTTTTTGCTTTCAGTATACTTTGTTTTCTCTCTCACTCAGGATTCGATTGGAATGGGAATCATTAAGCAGATTTGAATCGATTAAATAAACCCAACCCTTAAAAAAATAACCTTATTTTCTCAAACTGAAACACTTTCACAAAAGCAGGGATTTTTCATGTTTTCTGTAATAATCTGCACATTCATCAGCCAAAACTCCACTGTTTTCTTGTGGTTAATTTGTAGATTGTTGTGCTTTTCACCATAATTTTTTTTTTTTTACCATGAGTAGCACAATATTGTGACGTTAGGTAACAAGGCAATGACTAGAAGTCTTTTAGCTTGCTTTTTTTTTAGCTTTGCTGATTTCATGTAAAAGTTTTAGTGGTGACACATTCCTTAATTTTTATTGCATTAGATCAAATCAAATATTAATTTTGCCAGAAAGTGGATCAAACACTGTTAAGGGGCTGTTTGCACGCCATCTAGATGAGTTACCCATGAAATGCTAACATAATACACAGTAGTGTTATGTCTAAAGCTGATGCAAATGTATATAAGCTTTAAGCTTTTAATATAGAAAACTGGTAATGCTACTAGCAGCAGAATTAATACATGTGATGAATTGTAGTCCTTATATTAGGGGTAACATTATACACTTGATAGGATGGCATTGCCTGTGAGTGTTTGTGTGTATGCGTTTTTATTTACATTTTTGTGTGTATGCTTTGGTATAAAAATATTTGGGGGGTGAGGCGGTGACACAAGATGAGCTTGACTTTCAGCCTGCTCCCTTCAAGGTAAAAGCGTTCAGGTCTTTCTTTACACGGTTTGAGTTTGTTGTAACTATTTTGTATGGGAATCAAAATTAGTATAAAAAGTTACATTAACATGGTCCATTTTGAAAAACTAATACCAGTAAACCTTTATTGAGGAGGACATTTTGACTTGTCAGAGCAGCAAAAGCACATATGCAACTAATACAGTTAGTGATGGCTCTATTCTGCGTAGGTGTGTCATTGAACCAGCATGCACAATACATGGGGGGTGCCACTTGTAAATGGAATGCAGCCATTAATAATGTTCTTAGTTACACCTGTGTTTGACAAGTTGAACATTTTTAACATGTTGGGAAAATAAATTTAAAAAATGAGGATTTGTTTAGAACATGTAAAGTAAAAACTGGCACCTGAATATTCCTATATGCCAAAATGTTCACTCATCCTATGGCTTGAATTTCAGGACTAATCACTCAATTAACAATCACGTTTAACGGAATCAAGCTAACCTCAAGTAATTTAGATATTTAAAATCTATTGGAGTACATGCAGTGTTCAGTTCTGACTTATAGAGAGGTTAAATCTATTCATTTTCTTGTTTTGTTTTTTTTTCTGTTTCCACACTGTTTGTCCAGCTCATGGAAATATTCCTTTATCTCAGAGAACAACACTTCTTCAGGAAATTCTGAAAGCCTTAAACTATGTCATAACTACTTTGCACCATGTTTACAGTTGGATCATTGTATAGGTTTATATGCCCTCTTGTGGGCTCATTACACATACTCATTATGCAATATGGCACTTTTTTCTTACAGGTGTATTTGGCTGAATAGTGTAATGGCTTGCACTGTTACTATGCCTCTAAAAGCAGGCACTGTGGAACTTTGCTGGTGTGTTGATAACCAATGGTTTAACTGCCTTTTTTTCCAAGTGCTTTAGATCGTGTGATAAAAAAAAAACTGGGTAGTTGTTATTTTTATTTATTTTCCTTTTTTTCCCTTTTTAGTGTTTGCTTAGTCATCCAGGCCATCTCTTTTTGTTTTTTATTTCCCTCTTAATGGAACACGCTTCATTTGTGTTTCCAGATGTGTTGACTTTGTCTCCTCCACACTAAGATCAAAGAGAAAGTCTGCACATGTCTTCCTCATTCATCTCTTGCAAAACCATCTACATGTACCTTTTCACTGTTTATCTCATTTGAGTGGGAGCTGTACTCGTTGAAACGAATGCAACGCTTTGAAATTTTGTACACATTTCTTTAGAGGTTCCATCTGTCGACAGCTCTGGGTTGCTGCTGGCAGTGACCTTGAACGCATGGACTGTTTAACGAAGGAACACACACAATATACTTGTTTGTTTTTTACGTCTTCAAATGGACATAATCCCTCTCATCTCCTCTCACAGATGGGAGTGTCTACTCACACAGACTCTGTCCGGGTCTCAAAGCTATAATATCACAATAAGAACATACCTCACTGATTGTGTTTGCCGTGTCTGTACAAAATCCATCCAACCTGTGTTTCAGAAATTCCTATAAAGCCACTGAGCCTTGGGTTTCAGAAATGTGTTTTTATCAGCTCAATGGTCTATTGTGTACCCATTTCCTTATCTTGTCTTTATATGCAACATCACTACTACCTGTGTAGCAGCAGAATATCCTTTTCCCTGCCTCAATGAACTTCTGTTGTTAATTGATAGTAGCAAATTAATCTACTGGATAAATCCTGCAGCCCCTGTCTTTAAAGTCCAGCTGGAGTTTTAATCACCAAGGGAAAGACTCACTGCAGGTTGTAAAAGAAAATACCTGTAGACTGTCACTTCACTGCAGATTTCAATTGAAAAAGCTCAATCCAGATGCATTTGTTCATATCACTGAATGTGGCTTGATGACAGACGGCCATTATCTACCTTGGATTTCATTTTTGCTGCGCTGCCTCGCTGAGAAAGAAAAAGCGCTAATTTCTCTTGTCACCACACTAATTCAAATATGCACATTGTACAGAAACGGATGTTTTTTAAACTGATGCCTAATTTTTACATTAATGTAATTTTTAAAAGAAAATCCTCTTATCAAAGCTTTAGTTATGGGAAATAGGAGGAACCGTGGAACTAAATAATTGCTGCGACAAGCTGTTTTGATATTTATATTCTCAGGTGTCTAAAATTTTGAGCATTTGCATTTCAATATTTCCTGTTCAACACCTAAGTACAAGCATGATTTATTTCTTTTGCTATGCTGATTAATTTATTCCAAAAATGTATAATGTGTGGTTTAATTATACTTTTCATAACTCATTTTGTGATATGGAACAGTACTAATATTAAATGGTTCCATCGTTTGCTTGACATGAGAATACCAGTGCTTTTTTTAAAAATAAAAATCCTTAAGTTTGATTGCTGTGTTCATCTTTTTGTGTGTGTGTTTTTGTTTTGATGAATCAGGGTGGACTATAAGTACATACAGGAAACATGTTTTTAAAAAGGGGTCAACAATAATAAGACATCAAGAGAAATTAGTTTATTTGAAAAGTACAAAGTGGCGTAGCTGAATCTAGGTCACAATCATTGGCTGGCTGTAAATACCATGATGACACTTACAGAAGTGACATCTTGACACAGTAACGCACGGCTGTTTTTGAACTTTAACTGGTGTGTTAATATGAGTAGCACGGCTGCATTTTTTAATCCAATTCTCCATATGGTTTTGTCCATTTTCCTGACTTTCCCAAAATTTTAGTTTTATGCATTAAATTTGTGTATTGCAACCACCATGACAAAAATGTATGACCAGTTTAATTATTACAATGTGAAAAGTATCAATGTTATGACATTTCTTTGTGTTATTACTACATACAAAATACAAAAGTTTATTTTCTACTTCTACTCAAACAATTTTCAGGCCTTTAGACAAAATATCCTAAAATGTTTTTTGCTAAAACAATTTATCTGATTAAAACAAAAAAACGTTCTCATTATAACATGAGGTTTGGTGTGTTATATAAGATTAAATCTCCATATGTTATTAGAACATAGTAATGACAAGAAAATATGCTATAATAACATGAAAAATATCTTGTTGAAATTAGAAAATTCATTTTTTAACTAGTAGCTGAGCAAACATCTTTTGTCATGTCCACACAAACGTAGGCCTATTTAAGAAACAGGTGTATTTCTGGGCTTTTATTACTCAAATTTCAAACAGTTATTGCTTGAAATCCAGTAATCCTGAACAAATGTTACAAACAAATGGAAAGACAAACTGTTATTTGCCAGTCTTGGTCTCGACAGGTGGTCTTCTTTTGTGGGTTACCATCAAAGCGAAGTGGCAAAAATGTGTTTGGAAAAATACACCACCAAAGCCCAATATCATCTGAAATGATTAAGGCTTTAAGGTGGGTCTTGAAGAGGGTCCTTGTGTTAAAATGCAGGTTTGATAACCTTAATTGTTCCAGTTTTATGCTTACATGTAGCGTGAGTTTTGTCTTAGTTTGACAAAACTCATGATCAACATGAACACAAACTGAACTGTAGGGGGAAGAACAGATTTTTTAGGGGCCCAGCAGCTCTGTCCCTCTCAGAGTTCATCTCTGTTTTCACTAGCAGAGAGAGGAGGCCCGCCACCGTGAGCAGAATGAGACACAGGTCGAAGCCCTACATCATCAGTTTCCTGTTCACGTCGGTGTTTGTCTCCGTTTCTGTCCCAGTCTGTCTCCACGGCCTCGTCGTCCCAGATGGTAGAGGTCTCCGTGTCGCTGACGTAGCCGGGCTCGCCGGTGTAGTGCGTGGGGAAGAGCAGCAGAGGCTCCACGGAAAATGCTCTCAGGTCCCTCTGCTCGAAATACAGCATGTACTCGTCTCTGAAGAGTAAGGAAGGTCGACATGTACATTTACTCAAGTACTGTTCCTACTACTTCTACTCCACACAATTCTTTCTGAATTGTAGAATGTGGTAGTGTTTTATTCAATTTGCTGTTTTTCCTTTTAATTATTTTAACATTCGTTCATTTATTTTATGTCATTTAGAATTTTGTACTATTGGTTAGACAAAACAAGCTTTGTTAAGGTGTCACTTTGGGCTCTGGGTAATTGTGGTAATTTTTACAAACTAAATAATCAATCAATAAATAAAGAAAATAATCAGCAGATGCATCCATGATAACAATAATCATTAGCTGCAGTCCTGTATAAAATAGTTCACACAGTGAAATGCTGTGTACACATTAATACATTAATAATAATAATTTATAATATATTGATCCATAATATAATAGTAGCTACCATTATTCTGCATTGAGTGCTTTTACATTAAATACTGTAAGTATACTTTAACCCACCTTGGATAACTATGACCTGGATGACAATACTGTAAGTACATTTTCCCTATACTATTTGTAATTTTCCTTAAGCTTTCAAATTCATGACTACATAATATAGCATTTTACAGTGTGGTATTAGTACTTTTACTTAAGTAAAACATCTGAATACTTCCTTCACAACTGATGTATATACAGTAGGTGAGACTCACTTGGGGTGCTTGTTGAACATGATCGGTAGGAACTCGTCCACTGGCAGCATTTTGCTCAGGGGTTTTGCCAGCAGGAGCTTCTTGGCCCCATTCAGTGACACGACGTAACCCAAAGTCCAGTAGGAGTATCCTGGGTGCACAAGGTTACTGACTCCCTTCACCCAGTGCTCTGGCTCCTTCACCTGCAGCCGCTTACGGCCTAAATAACTTCACGAGGACAGAAAAGTAAGTAACGGGTCTGTGGTGCTTTAAATAAAACATCATACAAAAACTGCAACAAGTCACTAACATGAGATCCCATTCAAGTCCCACTCTCTGTACATTTTCCATAATAGTCACCAGCCTGCTGCAAAATCTGGGCTCAAATCTTACATCGTCCTCCAGCACAAGCACCTGCTGCAGTTCCTGCTGCACCACCTAAGGGGGCGACACAAAACAGCCTGAGCCTCTGCAGTGGCATCAGACCTCATCATACACTGCCACATCAGCTTGTGTTTGGTTCATAACAGTATGGTTGTACCTGTTTCCAGATGTTGTAGTGGCTGAGAAAGCAGCCAATCTCCCCTCTGGTCAGCACGCGGTCTGAATATGGGTCTTTGTACCCAGGCAGCATGTCTATACCCATGGACTGCAGCTGAGAGGAGTTCAAGGTTCTGTGGAAAACACGAACAAATATATTTCCTCTTAATTACAGTCTATATTTTTCTGACAGGGGAAGTCTAATATTCTACTGTCAATATGCAAAATATACTCTTAAAAATTATTCAAACGGTCCTCAACTACTTTGTTCGTTTGTGTGTTTTCTAATTAATAGTACCGTTCACAAATAAAGAGCATAATGAGAGTGGTAGAATTTACGGCACATTTACTCATACATTAATGTATCTGAAAAATTTGAGGTTGGAGTATTTTCCAACTTTACATGACATTAAATCGTCATATCTGTCAACTGCACTCCGTCTCCAATTTTTTGTTACTTTACAGATGAAGATTTTACATAAAAAATACATAAGATGAATATACAGTTTAAAATGCTTTGTTATAACTGCAGCTCATTCTACCTTGAAAAAAGCAGTTGGCAAAACAATCTCAACTCACTGCCCACTTACTTGCTTATTCTGGAGTTTTCAACCGTATCACATGGTATCACATGTACTTTCCATGTTTCTGAGCTCCTCCTGGACTTCTGATCCAAGGTGATATAAAAGTTGGCTTAATCTACAGGACCATTTGATTGGTAAAAAGCTCTCGCTTCAGTTGTAGTAGAGTATTGTTACATTTTGGTAATACTTTTTAAGTATCTGAATGCTTCTTCCACTGTAACTGTAACTGTATGTCGTACTTGCCATCCACGGCTTCTGACAGTGTAGTGTTGATACCGAGGACAGCCAAAGTACTCAACATCCTGTCCCGCCGATCTGAGCGGCGCTTCAGATTGATCAGAAAGATCTAGAAGTGAAGGAGAATAAAATGACTGTTCACTTGATCAGCACTCCGTAACTGGAACATATCTCTTTAGCGATTATAAATATCTCTGTACCTCATCAAATCCCATCTTCCCTGGTTCTTTAGACAAAGTGTGCACATAGCGTGAAGGCTCCACGGTGTACGCAACTAGAAAGTAAGATCACACATGCCACATTTCACATGAAGTATAGTGAATGTGCACTTTTGAGAACAGTCCTTTGGTTTCAAGGGAATTTCTTACATCAGTTTAACATCTAACTGATGTGAAACGGTCAGAGTGGGAAATGAGAGGCAGTGGGCTTTAACAGAGGAGTGAGACATGTGTCAGGGCTGTGAGAGCAAGAAGGACCAAATATGCTCATACAGGAAATACTGAGCAAAGACTGAAGAAGAACCACCACAGTGTATGTGCAATTAGAGGAAGTGCTTACTGAGTGCCTCTGTCAGCGTGTGGGTAAAACTCTCCTCTTCTTCCTCCAGTGTCTGGTCTTGTTTAAGGGGCACTGGTAAATATCCATAATGGTCCTTGTTGCACACATACATCTGAACTCCTGCAGTGGAGCAGACGGATCAGGTCTCAGTGCAAACACCTTATCATTATTTCAAATGCCGTGACAGATAGATTTCACCTCTAATGGTTACCATACCATGTGGAAAATGATGTAGTGATAAAAGTCTGTCTAAATTAAGATATATAGACTTGCAGATATGATTCTGCTATTATTAAGGAGAGTGATAAAGTTATGAATTATCAGTCATAAAAAGGGTTCATATTTATATGTGCAATGATTATATGAATTTAAATTATATCATTCTATGATGACTTTCTAGCAAACTTCTGTTTCTACATTTCATATGGTATAGGAACTATTACTTTAATTATTAACTTTAATTTACTTTTACCTATATTTTTACACAAAATACATTAATCAACACCTAAATGTAGTGTGGTTTCATTGTTTGCATTAAGTCTTGATTGCTACACATAAGGATTAGTACTAGTGTAAGCACAGTATATACTGATGTATATAAACAGACACTAAAACACAAATTTTATTTCCATAAATTTACCAAAGAAAAACAAGAAAAATGCATCATTGTAATGCCATCAATTGTTCAAAGTATGCATTCTGTTGCAGACTCTGGCATCAGTTCGACAAAGGTCTGACCTGCTTGCCTTGCAGAGAAAGCGAAGACCATGATGTCGTCTACGTCGTAGGGGTAGTCGGGGTGAGGAGGGTGAAAAGCCAACGCTCGGCTGGCTCTGCGCCTCAGGTCCAGCAGGTAGATGGAGTGCACCATGGGGACTGCAAAGCAGCCCTGCCGCTTCCATCTACGGATGGGAATATACTCTGGGGTGCGTCTGTAGTAGCCCTGTGTGTATCAGAAGATCAGTGAATATTCTGCACAGCAAGTAAAGTATATTCTGTTGTGGTCTCTAAAAACCTTACCTGAGGAGTCACGCCACACCAGAAGTTGGAATACAGGCCTTTTGAGTCCAACATGGGCGCCACAATTGTCAGATTCTCTGCTATCATGTCAGATAGCACCTGACGGTTTGTCAGCAAGTTGTCACTGTCCACAAACTGAGGGACAAATAAGAAACATTAGTAGATACAGTGGTGGGATTCTTCATTCTTTGTGACTTAAGAGGCCTTTTACTATCTCACCAATATGTAGTCTGTCCAAAGTCGCCGGGCAGCTCTAAGTGCTGCCTGCTTTAACTTCATCACATGAGTGAACCGAGAGTCGGGCCAGTGTTTGGGACCCTGCTCATCTGCATAAGAGCTGAAAGAAAGCGAAAGTAAGACTGTATCCTTTAGGATCAGAAGACCATTCGATGTCAGGTTAACGACTATTCACATAGTCTATTAATACTGTAAATATGATTAAACAGTATCAGGATAGTGGATAACAAATGGAGTTGCTGCTTCAGAGATTATTTTTTGTAGTAGTGATTCACCTTGGTTGCTCCATGGTTCTCCACTCCACCGAATGGTACAGGTGTTGAACTCCTTCCAGCCACTCCTGAAGCATGGCTGTGCTGTTGTCCACACTGTGGTCAGAGGCTGCCCTGAGATCACAAGGAACATTACTGAACACTGACTTCACCTCTCTCCTTACTTCTCTGGGCTTTCTTTCTTTCTTTCAACTCTCTTTATGTAGTTTTCTCACTTGTCTGAGAATTTGTTTATTGATGAACAGTATTGCAGAATGTGAAGAATGACATTTACAAAGTGCAGTTAAAGTAGCAAAAATGTATTACTTATGTTGTCATTGATAAATCACTATCATTAACACTATTGCTCATTCTTTTTTGTCAGATCTCTAAATCAAATCAGCACATTCTCATTACTTGAATTCTTACAGAAATAAAATCTTCTATAAACCAAAAGGGTAAGTTTTCGTGGTCTTTCCAGAAATATTTTTGAATCAAATGATCAATGCAACAAATAAATGTAACTTTACCAGATGACAATGCGGTCCTTTGGGTAGTCCAGCCTGTCGATGCATCCCAAGAAGTAGGGGAGGCTGTGTTGTGCGTTGCGTGTGAGGATGGTGATCAGCACTGTGGGCTTCAGCAGCGAGGACTCCCGCTGGGCCGTTTGGAGGATATGATCAGGTGGCAGCTCCTCTGTGCTGCTGTGCAGGAATAGCTTCCCTGCTAAAATCACACAATAAAATACGAATCCCACTAAACCAAGAGGCATATTTCCAACAGGGCACGTTGATGTCTCCGTAGGCTCAGACTGGTGCAACTGAGGGACAGACTCTCACACACACATGATAACTCACACACACACACACACACGTACACACACACACACACACACACACACACACACAGGGAGAGAGGGAAAGACAGAGAGAGATTGAAGAAAGCCTATACAGATATTAGAAAACTTTTATTATTATTATTATTATTATTATTATTAATAAAGAGTATTGTAAAACATATCAACAATGTATCTATAATGTTTTTATAATCAATTAGGCCTATTTGCTAATTTTGTTTATTTTTTCACGTTTATCCTCAATTTATAAATTTGTTTTATCTTGCTTTTAATTCGTAAATCTATTAAAATATATAAATATATAACCTAAAAAGATGTGAATAAGAGAGAGAGAGGACTTAAATTAATTTACCTTAAATGTTTCAGTAATTGTGTGGACTTTGGGCCTTTTCTTCCCTGAACCGAGTCTTCAAGGCAGCGGTCTGGGTCTGACAGGCTGCGCGGAAAACAAAAATGAGTCACATTTTCCTGCCGGACGACTTTCACGGTAGCACGCCGACAAACTGAAAAGTCTTCTCACACATGTCGTGACAACAGCAGTGTGCCCAGAAGGTTAAAGAGGCAGTATTTTGAGTCTTGAGATACGATAAGTAATTAAGATGTCGGACGTGTCAAAGAAACCTCCACCTGCGAACTGGATCCTTCAGCATCCAACGGTGAGTGTTGGTGGACCAAAGTGCTGCATTCAGATGTCTGACGCTAAACCATGTAATAACCAGAGTTGTTTTTGTTTTGTTTTTCTCGTATTAGTATCAGCAAATGAAGAATCTGGAGATTGGAGACAGTGCACAGGTACATGCAGCTTTCCTTGTGTACATGGATCTTGCTGAGGGTGAGTTTGACAAGATTGTGGAAAATTTTAGCAGCAGCCATCACGTTTTTGTTTGTTTGTTTGTGTAATAAGCATAGAAGGGGAACATTTCATAGGCTGATAATCCGGATTTGTTTCTCTTTTATTTATGATTTTACATTTATTTATTTATTCAATGGATCAGTTGTGTTTTCTGTGAATTCTTATCTCCCAACATTGTGGTTTACATATGGTCCACACACTTAATAAACTTACTTAAATTAAGAAATGTGAAATCCTTTAATTTAATTTTAATTAAATACATTGTATCTGTCTTAAAACTTTCAGTTAAACATGTTAAAGGCAAAAAGTAATAGAATCAGCATTTTAGTGCCACCATGTGCAGTGGGTGTGTAAGTGTAGATTGTAAACATCATCTTTGCTTATTAAATCTCCCTAATTCATAAAACAGTTACAAGGACATGAATATGATGTTCTAAATGGTACAGCCCTGCCCCTTGTACATTTACAGTATGAGACCGAGACATCTCATATGTACATAGACGCAACCGAGTCATTTTAATGAAAATAAAGGGTTAACTAGGGTAAAGCTTTACTCACATAATGAAAATGTAAATGTTATGTATTCAAATATTCCAAAATAGATACTATTTCACAAGTATTTGGCCAGCATATTTTAAGAGGTTAGTATGTATGTTTTGTTCTAAACCCTCCATTCATGCATTCACTGTACATAATTCAGATTTGTCAATGCACATAAGTTACATAGCATATAAACCTGTGATCCTTGAATTGGTGTCTAGTGCATGGAGAGTTTGTGCAAAAATAGGCCAGCCCGAGAAAAATATGTCATAAACAGGTGGGGAAAAGGTCTGAAGAATCTGTATTCAGTGGCGAGTTTGTCTTATCAACAAAATACTTCATCCCTGTAATAACGTTTGGAGGAGACACTACAGTTAGCCATAGACACACTGTGTTTCTTGTTCTCCGCAGTGCGTCGGTGGAAAGAAGTGTCATGTGTCAAGAATCCTGAGCTGCAGGTGGTTTTGCTGGAAGGGAGGGAGAAGGAAGGAGAACCCATCCAGACAATTCTTCCGTTGCCTGCTCACAGATCTCTGAGCCACAAAAGGTAATGAGACACAGCAGAAGAGCTAAAACTTACTGTCACATCCTTCTTTTGGTTTTACTGTCACAAGTTGTCTTCCCAAATTTCCCAAACTTATAGCTTCCTCCTCTCTGCTGTGCAGCATACGTCATGTGCTGGACAGAGGCTTTCCCATGCTGTTGTGTGCTGTAGCTTCTGACTCCACCCTGGTCTACCAGAGGATGACGGATGGGTTGGTGACACCTGACCCTCCTGTAGGCCCCTTCCAGGATGTGGGACGCCGGCAGCACCGGAAGAGACGGCAGCAGCGCTGAGCAGCTGTAGTGAGAGGACACCTTGGTGGTATTGGGGAACCATAGAGGAGCAGAATGGGACAGGATGTCAGCCGGTCGGTCGGTCTGTCTTTGTAAGCTGCTCCTTAAAAAAAAAGTCAAAGGTGAACTGACATCATGGCAATGGGTGCAAATACTCTGAACCACAGTGCCCTTCTAGTTGCTGTGAGGCCAAGCCTATGATCCCCTCTCAGTAAGAAACAACTGGTAACATCATAACAGTGAAGTCAACTTCAGTTTTGGCTTGTAACTCCTTAAAACCTTTGCCTCATTGTCACCAGGTGAGTGAGTGAAAGCGTGAGTGTTAATTGAATAATTTGCACATGAGGTGAAGAGTTAAAATTGTAAGAGTTAAGATTATACAGTAATTAACAAGAAAAAGAGATAGTTTTGTGCATAAATGCATAATTGATTTCCTGTTTTCCTCACTTCTAATCGTCTTGAACCTGTTTACCTCTTACTTTAGTTTTACCACACACAAATTAATAGACCAACATGTAAGGCTGGGATGATACAGAGACTAATTAACTATGTACTGAGGGGAACATTTTACAGTTGAAAAATAAACTTATCACTGCTCTCTGGTGAACAAACTGTGATGGCGACACTGTTTTTAAATGACGTCAGTCATACCTTGTTAGCCTTTCTGCACTGTTATTTTTTGTTAACATTGAAATCTCTATAAGATAAAGCACGTGGGAGAAGTTTGCCTTCGGGTATTTCTGAAAGAAAGGCTTTCTACTTTATAACCAAGTAGTTTTGGTGCCTAAACTTAACCAAGTTTTACGGATTTCCAGCAGAAAGCCCTGATGGAAAACTTCTCCCATGTGCTAAGTTAAAATTGCCTCATTATATCAGATCTACCATTGTATTAGCTGGGCTGTAATTCATACTGGCATTGAGCTGTCCACTAATGATCTTATCACTCAATTTATGTGTTTAGTGAGCTCCAGTGCACGGTTGCTGATGCTAGTTTGTTTGATATAGTGCCTATATACTACCATTTGTTCATGCACTAATGAGGTATCAGTTTGCTGAGATGCCATGAGGATATAGTTGATGAAATAATTAATCTGGCTGGTTGTTTTCTTTAAAGTAATACAACAGTGTCAGCTGTGTGGATAAGTTACTGAAAACACTTTTAATTTTTCTAGAAAAACAAAAATTCAACATAGAAACCAAACACGACAGTCTCACACTGGTGAGCGAAATACATAATCAGACTTATATGTGATGTAGCAGTGTCCACCCTGTTGGGTTGTCATGGAACAGATACCAAAGCAGGGGACATCAATAACCCTGCTGTGTGAGTGCACAAGTATCTTTTTAATGGTGCAAGGAAGGATTTGACAACATAAGATTACAACACTTCAACCCTGAGCCTTATTCAACATAAATACTCTACATTATAGCAGAAACAGACATGGACAGACAAACACTGTACTGGCCAACGTACTGTAGAAAAGAGGTTCATACTGTGTCTTGGAATGCAGGAAGTTTCCAGCCCCTTTTCTTTTCAGGGAGGCATTCAAGGATGACATATTCAAAATGATTCAGATAGAGACATTGTTTTCACTGTGTCCACAAGAGCACTGCTTGCATCTGGTATTGAAACTTTATATTTGCAACAGTCAGAGTGTTTCAAACGTCTACCGAAGGTCTCCGTGACAGCCATGTACATTGGCCTTCCAGGACTTGTCCAAGCAGGGAAAGAAAAGCAAGTGTATCTTCAAATACCAGGATCTAGGTCATCCTGTGATGGCATCACTAAGGAAGCAAACCTAAATGTTCTCTACCATTGGAGAACCTTGAAAACGTATAAATACTGAACCATCTTTGATTTTGGTGGTCATTTTTCTCTTGGTTGATACATGAGCTGGAACTAAAGTTGTGAGCAGGAGGGCAAAAAGGTGCTTGATTCAAGTTAGTAATCCAATTTTCCCAGGCATGTACATACAAGGGACAGTCCCTCCCCCCCGGTCATGGTAACACATGGTACGGTCCACCCGTAACACTGGAATAACAGCTCTTTCATACTGGGACTGATGGACAAATGACCATAGTGCTATGTCATATCTTCCTCCTCTGAGCAGTAGTCCCGGCCCTGTAAACAAAACAGAGATGTTAATGTACATCCCATTTTTATCCTAATTTAATGGCATATTTATTTCTTATTTCTAAGGCTTATCTCAGTTAAATTGGTATGACAAAATCAATATCATTCCATCATTGATATATATCATGCTACTGCAAAAATAACATGTAAAATATTCAAATGAACAATGAATGAAATGGACTGTGTTCCACGGTTTTGCTTTGCATCAGACCCAGTTATTCAAATGCAGAAAACAATACCTTCAATAAGTCATTTTGTTGATAATCATTTCATATCATCACAATACTGTATCATGGCACTGAAAGTAAATAAGTAATGTCAGTATCAAACTGACCTAAGGATCAAATCATTTTTAGCTTCGCTTACTTACCATTATGAAAGTGAGGAAATTAAATCTCACACTACTACACTACAAAACGGTAATGATGAAACAATAAATACTTCTTTCTGTACTCGCCATATTATACAGATATTTAACCAACATACAGGGACACATTTATTAAAAAAGAGGCCAATTAATTTCCATTAGTAGCCTCAAAGAACAAAAATGCAATGCAGCTAACAACATAAAAACACCTTTTCATCTGTGTTGACTATAGGGATGTGTACGTGCATGCAGCAGCATTATCTCTGACAGGAAAACTACATTCTGCCTACCATTCAGCGTTGCACTTTATCACTGTAGTTTATACAAAATGGTGGAATGGCCTTCTCTCGCTACACGTAGACGGTTACATTTGTGTGTTTTTACCTACAAGGCACTCCTGTGCAAATTACCCAGTTATCTTTGCAGCTTCTTAACTTTGCGGTCAGCAGTTACCAAACACGGTCCAGCTGGGTCCCCGGGGTTGTTTCCAAGTTAAAACTGCCTTTTCATATTGTGCACCCTCAATATGGAACTCCTTACAAAAGATTGTCTGGTTACAGGTGCTAGTACCACTTAGGGAGTTAAAGTTACTGGTTGTAGATGTCCTTAAGGAGAAGTGTAGATGTTTCCCATTGGCTGAACTTTGTAAGTGTATGTATAGGTGTCTTGGAAGATTTTTTAATTTATTGTATTGTATCCCTCTCCTTTTTTCCTTGTATGTGTACACGTTCCTGGCAAATAAAGCTGATTCTGACTATTTGTTTTGCCACGGATAGATACTCATTTGGTGTGCTAGTGAGTATTTCCGGCAGCAGGGCGGTGTGTGGGGGATCAACTCAAAATAAACTAGAGTGCCTGTGCTCAACATGTGTAACTGTGTGGCTCATAGATGTGTTTCTAATAGTTTGAAAACAACAACAGAGCTTCATGCCACACAGAAATAAGCCATATGAGGCATTCGATACACGTATAATCAGGAGTGGACTGGTAATCCATACCGGGCCCGGTGGGCCGACGCACCTCTGGGGTCGGTATAATGTAAATTATTTATTTATATAACTGTTAAAAAAATGGGCCAACATACCAGCCCACAGAGCATGGAAAGCAGCCCATTGGTTCATTTTCTGTACTGACAATGGGCTGGCCCAATCACATCTCTTACTAGCCACTAATCCCTCCCCCTTTGTTTCTTGCGTCGTGAGACTGCTGCCGCCAAATGTGCCAAAATAACCAATATGTTTGCTACCAGGGCTGCAGTAGTTTTAACATCAGCTGAAGTACCTGATATTATGCAGCCAGGGCCACAGGATTAAAAGAGAGGCAGAGGAGGAGGAATTTATCAGCGAAGCAGAGGGACAGAGTGAAATGGAGGAGAGGGGAGGTGAAGCGGTAAGCATGGAGTAGCTCAACCTGTTGGGAGGGAGCAGGGAGGTAAGGTCATAGGTGTCATCTACTCTGGGGACGCTAGGGACATGTACCCACCACTTTTTGAAATGGCAGATGTTGTCCCCATCACTTTTTGAAAGCACATTTTCGAGTGGCCTTTTATTGTGGCCAGCCTAAGGCACAACCATGCAATACCCATGCTGTCTGATCAGCATCTTGATTTGCCACACCTGTGAGGTGGATGGATTATCTCTGCAAAGGAGAAGTACTCAGTAACACAGATTTTGACAGATGAACAGTGAACAAAATTTGAGAGAAATAGGCCTTTTGTGTACATAAAGTTCAGCTCATGATGATTGGAGGCAAAAACAAGTGTTGCGTTTATAATTTTCATTATAAAATTTTAATATTAAGTGAGACTGTCACCTACTGCTGGTGATCACTCACTGCCAAACAGTGCAGCATAAGATATTTGATATATTGTTTGTGTAGCACAGTTCTTTAATGCAGTCTCAACTTTGGCTAACTGTCCTAATGGCTGACGTTATTTTGTCAGCATCACGTTGGCTAATCCCACACTGCTGTAAAAATTAGGCCTACTTGTACTTGAGTATGAGTTGTGTACTCCGTGCCACCTCTTATCACCAGGGAGTCATTAAATGAGAGGGAATGAGTACACTGATCCACTTGCACTGGTGCACTTATCCAAGGCACTTCCTACTTAGCTTTATAGTGGTTTGGGGAAATATTACAGTATATTTAAGAGAACTGCAAGGACGGTTTATTGGTGAGGAGTGTCCGACCGATTGTTGTGGGCTGCCTGGACCAAAAATGCCAGAGCTGATTTTTTGCCCCAGTCCAGCCCTGCATATAATTAGATTGTGGAAAATTCATTGTTTGGTCATTGTTTGGTCTTTTCATGGCATTTGATTACAATGAGAAAAATGTATAGCCTTATACCTTATACTTGATTGCCCCTCATGCCATAAAACAATAAAACTCCTTAAGAGGCCCAGGCCATATAAGTAAACCACTCCTCTCATCAGTAAAACATGTTTTCAATAATACTACTTTAAAAATTGCACTGGACATGACAGGTTGAGGCTGTTTTGAGTTATTGTTACGTCATCTGCTGTGTCCTCACTCGCTACGGATTTGCTGCAGTGATAGGATTAACCTCCCTTATGTCACTTAGCAAAAAGCAAAAAGTGATGCTCCAATGATGGGTTGTCATTCCTTACTTTTTCAATTTTCTCATCCAACATCCGGAAGAATTCTTGCTGACTCTCTGAGGAGTGGATGCTCCTGCGATGACAAAAAGCCCAACAGGTTACAGCCTTGCAGTATAACTTGGGACGTGAGTTCAGGTGATGACTGGACGAAAATTGACCAAAGGTGCTACTAATACGCAACATGTAAAAAGATGTTAATGATATTGTAATAACACCATCATTCAGTGTCACTTACAGAATCTTTCCATTTCCGTTTGACCCTGTTTCATCTATGTGTTGACCTTTACCAAGGAGAGCACTTTTCTCCTGCAGGACATCAAAGCAAACATGTACACACAATCAACCATATGATCAAAAAGTTGTCTTATGTCACGTTATTCAGCAGAAAGTGAAAATACAGCATGAGGTAAAAACACACAATTAACTAAGTTCTGAAGTTGCCTTATATATCATTCTATAATTATATTTCAGACAGAGCTGTTTATATTAAATAATTCAACTATGAGTAAAATCTAATACTGCAAAAATATTTATCTTTGGATTTATTATTCTTATTTATTTATTCTATATATTATTAACTATTAATGTTTGCACGGTGCTCTAGTATCGGATTAAATATGTCATGACTCATTTTGATTACAAATTGATAATTTTTACAAACCAATAAACAGGATCCACATTTAAACACATTATAGACATAAAGTAGAATACAAAGAATACAATAGGTTCACTCACAGTGCTGTCCTGGCCGTCCACTCCTCCCTCTTCTCCACTGATGTACTTTACTTTCTCCACTCCTTTCATCTTGTACTCATCTGTGACAAAGTGGGAGACAGAGAGGCAGAGAGGAGCACATCTCCCCTTATTAATACGTGACAGCAGAAGCGGGCAAACAGGACGACCCACTCACAGCCGCTCTGATCGGCACAATCCTGCGGGTTAATAGCCCTCACAGTTCAGTACTTGGCAAAATAATTATATGCTTGAAGTCTCATGCTCCAGACTAAATCCTCTCTTAACAATGCTTGGCAAGCCGCAAACACATAAGTTGTCAGCCTGATTCTCCTCTTTTCTCTGCCTCTCCATCTTTTCTCTCACAGATGCACAGCCCTCTCTCCGAACGCATTTAGAAAGGAGGAATTAAAAATACAGTTATGATGCATAGTAACCACGGCCTGATGGACACATCACATTGTTGTAACACATCAGATTAATGCTGTCAAGTTCTTATTATAGCTCTCAGATAGTTTCAGTTCATCTGTAGTAGCTTTAATAACAGTGCATTGCCCCTGGGGCACTTTCTTTTGATTCAGTGCTTTGCTCAAGGGCACGTAGGCAGAGGTGGGATGTGATACCAGCCATCTTTCAGTCCACAGCTCACAGCTGGTTGGTTACTTTACCATTTGGTTACTGGCTGGCGACTTTTACCTCTAGGCCATCTGAGGTGCTACCTGTCTTACACATGACGGATGTGTCTTGCACATGATGGTAGCACCATGCACAGGTGCAACTGTTCGACCGTTGGTGTGCACCTGTGATTAATGAAGCACTAATTAAGGTGTCTGTGAAGATAAGTTTTCCAAGGAGGGTTAAAATCAAGAGTAACTGGACATGGTTGAAGGCTTCTTCAGTTCTTCAGAACTTCTTGCATCAGAGGCAAAACATCTTTAAGTATCTTCAACCAAGTCCAGTTGCCCTTAATTTAACCTGTGAAATAACTAATTAAAGGTTTCTATTAGAATCTGACAGCTTGCCAGTTTACTAGTGTTTAAAAGTCCATCCCAGCACTTGTAATCACTGCTAACTATTTTTCAAATATATTTGTATTTACAGTGTATCATCATTAATGGTAGTATTATTATTATTTTATTGAAAGCACAAATTTAATAGCCCTTTAATAATGTGTGTATATATATGTGTGTGTGTGTGTATATATATACACACATAATATTTTTTTATTCCAGCAGTGACAGTTTTTTTTTGTGTGTTTTCATTACTTTAAGGGGGTGAGCAGTGGATAAGACACATGCCTTTGGTGTGAGAGACCAGGGTTCAACTCCACACTGTGACACACTTAAACCCATATAGACCCATATAAACCCACATAGATAGTAATTGTAAGTCGCTTTGGATAAAAGCGTCAGCTAAATGTAATGTAAATGTTATACAAAAGACATGTAGCATATATACTGTGTTATTTAATAAATGTATTTATACAGAAAGCTGAAATGATGTATAAGTTGAGTAGTGTACTAAATTAAAACAATTTTGGTAATCAATGGTTTGAGTCATATTTCAAGCAAAAATGCCAGTTACTGATTATCCACTGTGATAATTATTTACTTTTACATAACTGTAAACTGAATATCTTAGGTTTAGAATCTTAGATAAAACAAGAAATCTGAAGATGTCATCTTGGGCTGTGAGAAAATGTGACAGGCATTCTTCACAATTTTATTACATTTTATAGTCCAAACAATTACCAAAACGTCACCTTGGCTTTAATGGATAGTGAAATAAATTGTTCCTTGCAGCCCTAGACAAGATTCAACTCATAGCTCGAACTGTTTGGCCTCTCCTGCACATCTGCAGGGATTATGTGACAGCATCAGGACCAGAGAGCTTAACAAGTCTCTAAAAGCCAATTCCAGCACTAATCAATACTTCTAACAACTTTCAAAACTCTTGAAAATATGAAGGCATCATCTACACAGCGGGTGTTATTTTTTGAATACTCATATCAATGTAGATGTGACCTCATCTTTGTCTGTCACAAAGGACCTTCCCTCAGCAGTGAATGACATTGATGAATGGCGGCAAATACCTCATATTGATCAATTAAGGTATTGAAACAGCACTTGAACATAGCATAACATCGGTGTGTGCAGTAAACGGACTGACCAGAGAGAAGGTCCCCGTTGCTGTAGGCTTTACTCTGGCCCTCCTCGTCGTTGGGCACGGCAGACACCTGTTTGGCAGAGGTGCAGCCCATCTCCTCCTCAGCTGCTCTCCTCCTCACCCCTGAGCATTACAGGCACACCTGTGGGCAGGTATGAGACCGTGACAAAGTGTGGTTAGATATGTAGATCCGGAGTTCACAAACGTTATTTTGTGAGCAAAGAGATCCCCTATGCAGAAGAGCCTTAAATCACAGACAGTCCTCTTGCTGAATGTTTTGTCTCTGGGGAAATCATCTGAGTAGCGTCTGTGCTAATAGACATCCAGGGGAGAGTGTGGCCTTTGTGATTATCATAACCAAAAGAGCTCAAGTGCTTAGGAAGTGAACTAGTCTTCATTTCATGGGGGGGGGGGATCGGTCGTTTATCATAATCAATTAGTCATGAAGCGCCGCACCCCAGAATTAAAATACTGTGCGTGAAAATACAGTACAATAGACGGTTCCGCCGGGTTTGAGTAACGCACACGCCGGTCTGGAAAATACCCATCAGAACGTGCGCACGGCGGTGCCAGCTGCAACGCAACAATAAGGCCTTTCAAACTGATGCCACTGGGCCAAGCCTCCGGGTCATTTCTATTAGTGAATGGGGGTTTTCTGTGGCGCTCAGGGGATTAAACCGGCTGCGCAAAAGTGTTCCTGGACCCGCAGCAATGTGGCGAACATGTTTGACCAAATTACTTTGCAGTGGTTTGCATTAGGCTATCGAAACTGCATACGAATTGATCACCATATGGTATGGCCCAGCTGAGTCCAGCTGCAGGGTCCATTCCACTATCCTCCCGACTATTAGCTTTCATTCCTACATGTAGGAAGCTGCAGCTCATAAACGGTGCATCACTGGGCTGTCTCCGACTATTTTAGTCAAACAAATAAGAAACAAGCGGTGTGAGAATAATATTTATTCATTCATATTTATTTAGAGCTGCAAAATATCAACCATCGTCTCATTTCACAACACCGGGGAAAGGGTTTCTCAAACAAGTAATAACAAAAGATGTGACAGCAGCCATTCCTCAGCCAGCAGGAAACGCCGACACGACATCGCATACACGGAACCAAATAAACAAACAATAGATTACACAATAAATTTCCAACAAAATGCAGGGCAAATTTACCTTTCTGGTTTATCCATGTTTAAGGGCTCCTTCCTCTGGTCGTAGTTCAGAGAGGCTTCACTTCAGACGGAGATCCCAGACAGACCGCATCTGCACCTCCCGGCTCAATACAGGCATCAGCAGTCGAGATGCAGTCAGTCCGTCTGCCAGCTGTCTAGTCGGACTGCTTGAGCTCATGGCCTGATACTCTGTTAAAGTGATCAAACAGCGCCTACTGGTTAGAAAATAAAGCAGCAAGCCAAACAACGGCTAATGGGAATTTTGAAAATAGATTTTTACTATTACATTCACCGAAAAACACAAACAATCCACTTCATTTTCCATGGGAACACGCTTCCTACCTCTGTATGCGGTGGAAATTTGACTACGAAGTTGCATTTCATCATCAGTTGCCACTCGGGCCTAATTCACCAGCGCACAATGAATTTCCGTCCAGCTCATTCCTTCTGCATCATCAAAGTTGACAGCAAAAACATACAAAGTTTCTGAAGTTCTCTGTCTATGACAAAACCGACGGGTGACGCCGCCGATTATTGACCTCCACCAATATGGTTTCACTAACAATGATCGCTCGGGTATCGGACGGACTGCCGCTCGCTGCGTCAATACAGGAGGATGAACAGGTATGAATGAAAGTTAGCTTCCCCCCGTAGCCTCTCTACGAAGAGAACTACACGCCAAACTCCATTCAAAAATGGTGATGTTTAATGACTGCTAGCGTACCCGCGAAGGTGACGAGTAGACCTCCCAAAAACAAGAATAAAGACTGATTTTAAAATGCGGTATATTACGAGATAGTCAATAAAGAAGTAGTTTATTTGAATTAAACTACAACTTAATTATTAAATGTAAAGGTAAGTAAACAGTAACGTACGTAACTTACCATCACCGTGTGTGAATTATTTTACTGAAAATAATTGTGGGAATAAACGAAGGACATGTGATTAAAAGTTAGAGAGTATTAAAAAATGTTTATTGTACAATTTGAATGCCGAAAAATATTTGTAAAAGGTTTCAGGCTTTACAGTCAGAATCAGAAAGAGCTTCATGGCCAAAAAGTATTTACACGTAGGAGGAATTCGCTATGGTGCTAGAAATAAACACACAATTGACATAAATAGATTTAAATATATGTAAATATGGAATAAACAGATGCAAGTTGTAAAAGAATTATAGAACTATGTGTAAGAGAAAAACAAAACAAAGTGGCAGTAATTTACATACATGTGCATTACTCTGGATTTGTGCAAACATATTACTGGGGGATAGGATTTATATAAATATAAATTTGACAAAATATAAAATAAGGAATATGTGCTACTTGTGATATTTAATATGAATGTTGATAAGACTTTATTTATACAACTTTATGTGTGGCAGCTCTGACTACAACCTGTATTTAATTGTCTTTGTCAGTCAGGAAGAAACCTCCAGCATTACCAGAGCCAAGCCAAGCAGCTGTGCCGTAAACTGAATGCTCAGAGTCCAGACCGCTGTACCCTGGAGGCCGGGGACATGAACTTTCAGTAAGTTGCCACAAGCACCAAGTACTGTTGTTTATTTAGTGTATTGTCAAAGGGAAAAATCCAACCTACACACGTTACTTTGGATATTGTACAGTTATGTTTGGTGAGGTTTAGTTTGATACACATATTACCAGGAATCAAAGTTGTTATAAATAACTACTGATTTGGACTGAACCTGTGTTTCTTGGTTTCAGCTATTTAATAGCTAAGGATGTATGCTACCTGTTCCTCTGTGAGGCTTCATTTCCCAGAAAGGTTGTGTTTGCATACCTTGAAGACCTCCACAGTGAGTTTCATGACCAGTACGGGAGAAGAGTGCCCACAGTAACGAGGCCATACTCTTTCATCGAGTTTGGTAAGACTGTGATCTGGCCCCTTCAAGAAACATTGTGTTTTTCACTTTCTGCACAAAGGAGAAATCTCTTTGACTAAGCTTATATCTCATATACTTTGTTCCAGACACATACATTCAGAAAACAAAGAAGTCATACATTGACAGCAGGTTCAGGAGGAACCTGGGCAGTATTAACACAGAGCTGCAGGATGTCCAGAGAATTATGGTGGCAAATATTGAGGAAGTTCTGCAAAGAGGAGAAGCTCTTTCTGGTAAGTACAGTAATGATATATCAGTCCTGGCCAGTGTACCTGCACAAAATACAAGGGACAAAACTCCAAGAACCCCTGATCATAAATTGCAGTCAATTACAATTTTTGCTGTTACTAGTGCTTTTGTGAAAAGTTTTGTCAGAGATGTTGATTTTACTTTACAGTAAATTTTATTGACAGTTTGTAGTGGTGTTTTTGGATTTCATTATGTTCTAAGGTGTCCCAGTTCATTGCTAATATTATCCTGTTCATCACATCTTGATTCTTATATTTCTCTCAGCTCTAGACACAAAAGCCACCAATCTATCCTCCCTGTCGAAGAAGTACCGCAGTGATGCCAAATATCTAAACACCCGCTCCACGTATGCAAAGGTGGCTGCTGTGGCCGTGTTCTTCATCACACTAATCATCTATGTGCGTTTCTGGTGGCTCTGATAGACTCTTAAACAAGGACTATGACATAAGGGAGAGGGTGTTCCTTTTTGCTAAGCGTTTAAACAGATACTGTTACATTTCTATTACATACCAGGATGCCTTAAAGTGGTCATATACAGTCTATCCCTACTGAAGGTAGAAATTCTGCTTTGCATTATACTGCTTGATATGTATTCAGCATAAACTGAGCCATAGGTCTGTGATGGGACTTAAATTTCTTCTCTCTGTATGGAAGCAAATGCTCCATGGTGAGTTCACGTAGCTCTGTTAACTGGAATATTAAGGGCGGGGTGTTGCTAAATTAACGTTTACACACTGGTATAGGGAGTTTCAGCATTAAGGAGAAACTATGTATGCAGAGGTTTTGTAAAAAGTCTTATTACTGTGATAAAATGTTTATTGTTCAGAAAGTTTACATTGTAACAAGTTCTTATTGAAAAGATTAAATATTTATCAAATTGTAGTTTCTATTTTACAGCTGTTTTTATGACAAGTAGAATACAAGTCTTTATGGTATCTACACACTTATAAACCAGCATGTCCGTGGTCTCATACACATTAACCCAGTGAAGCCAGATGATGTTTACACAAAGAACACATGAGGCAGAGCAAATAGTGTGGAGTCACACCTATGTAACTCTGGAAGCTGCTCTGAACAACAAGTGTGATGGTGGCCAGTGTCGGAGTGGCTCTGCTGGAAAACTGAGACTGTGCTCTAGTGCTTCTGGTGGCTGAGCAAGTTTAGAGTAAATAGTCAAATGGTGGTATTGACAGGCATGAATACAGACTCCGAGATCAACTGTCAATCGATCCGATTTTAGACATCAAAAGAGAGGTGCGCTCCTTCTGTCCATGCTCAGATGACACTTGTTTTCTTCCCACAATTGTAAGTTGATAGAAGATTCAGACTATTGACTCCTGGGTTGTAGAGTTATTCACACCACTGTTACAAGATCAGAGCTCGTGTCTCTTTCCTGTCCTTCAGTGTTCCAGATGGATGTTGGACAACAGACTTATGCCACCAGATCAAAGTCGTCCCTCTGAATGAGAAACACAGTGGTCATTTGCGTATCAGCATTATGATTTAGCCCAAAGACATAAACAACAGAACTTGGTCATTTGCTTTGAAACTAAACAATTACAGCATTTTCACTTCAACGCCTGTTGGGTAATATATGTGAGCAGGTCCCGAAAACTCACCTCATCGTTATAATTCATGACATGCTGCTTGATCTTGGAGGAGTCCACCCAGGTGACAAAATCTTCCATATTTCTGAAACAGTCACAGTAATAAGTGTCAATATTTGATTACTTGAGACACTTCTGCACATGCATCAAAACTGTTCATTTATTCTGTTTTTGCAAAATGGACAGCTTGTGTGAAAGGCCGTTTGCTGCAAAAGAAATCCAAAACAAATTAGATGAAACAAACTAGACACCAACCTTGTGACTAGAAATGCCGGGTCTGTGACGATGTCTGGGCCAACGCGTACGTCTGAGACGGAGTGAAGGACAATACTGCAAAACAATTTCTACCCTTGGGTGTGTAGACCAGGGTTTTTCAAAGTCTGAGACTGTGGGCCTCCCCTCAGACAAAGCTTGGGAAACGGCACCCCCCACCACATCTTTAGTTTCGCTCAGTTCCTGGATGCCAATGGGATCATGATTGTATTATTTGATCCCATAGACACTCAGCATTTGAGCCAAAATAGCCTAATATTGCTGTTTGACATATCTTCTGACTACACCAAATAGTTTTAAAAAAGATCTGTCCTAAGGCATTTATTGGTTTCTGACTGATGAGGGGAAAACAGTTCCCAAAAACTTCTTTATCTCTGAACTGTCACACATGTAGGCTATTATATGTGATCTCCTTTTGATAACTAATGCAATAAGTCATGTAATATTGTTTCACTTCCATTCACTGAGCCTCCCCTGAAACAGTTTGGAGCCCCCCTAGGGAGGCCCGCCTCACACTTTGAAAACCCCTGGTGTAGCCAAAACTAACAAATCTCTCAGGCAAGACATAAAACTTCACTCCCAAAAAATAATGCGTCCTAAAGAGAAAAAAAAGGAACATAAACTTTACACATGCAGCAATGAAAGATACGTCCTTGTTCAATGAAGGTGATGGCTGTTTTCAGGTTCTGAGCCATGCGAAGGTTCAGCATGATGCTGGGCAGGCGCCTCCTGCAGGAGTCACACAGGTGATTGGAAGCACAGAAAACAGACTTGTGATATGTGATCACCTCAAGGACTCTAGAGAGAATTGTCAGTGGGATGATTTACCTGCAGAATGAAGAAGCTGTGACTTTCTCCGTGAGCGACAGATTCTGTTTGGTGGGAAGGAGGCCGATACTGTACCTAAAGAAAACAGTAAAATAATCAGTGTGAGATCCTGATTTAAAAAAAACAAACAATAAAAAACAAAACACATAAACCAAGACTGTCCAAAATAACAAAGGAAAACAACTTAGTCTGTCTCTCTTTGGGTTACCAGGCATCACTGAGCCAAACATGACATTTATTCATTTAGCTGATGCTTTTATCCAAAGCGACTTACAATTGTTATCTATGTGAGAGGTCGCACGCCTCTAGAGCAACTAGGGGTTTAGGTGTCTTGCTCAGGGACACATTGGTGGATGAGTCACAGTGGGGAATTAAACCTGGGTTTCTCACACCAAAGGCATGTGTCTTATCCACTGGGTCATCACCACCCAAAACAATGATAACATTGATGATCCAGGATAACCGGCCTCACAAAGCTGGTTATCAACCAGCTCGGTTAACTCTGGGTTTAGTGATCCAGCTACGAGCGTGTGCATCTGAAAATTACAATCAATTACAAGTGACATCAGAACCATGAGCTGAGAAGTAAATAAGATATGACGAAATGGTGATACACCCGCAGGGAAATTTGGTCACAGAAACAGCAAAAAGTTAAATTCAGCTTGATGAAGTGTATATAATATGATCTAGAGCAGAATGAGAAGCTGTAGAAACACTGGAAACAATTTACAAATATTAAACATAAGATGAAATCTAGAAACATTTGCTTAGTTTTATTTAACCTTTTGTCCTTTGTCTTTAGAAATAGAGCGATTTGTTTTTACTTTTTGCCTGATGACGAACAAACAATTATGAATGTGTGAAATACATTGTGATGTATTAAAAAGTTATAATCTGTAACATTTCTGCATTAAAATGTCTAAAAAAAACTAGATCTATGTTAAATATTTTAGTTGACAACACAAGACAAAATATTACTTATTAGTCCAACAGAAATAATGCCCGCTGTGCGTCTGGCTCGCAGCCTTTTATTTCACAAAGCCCTCGCCAATGTCTGGGAGCCTCTCACTTGGTCACTCTCTTTTTCTCTTTTTAGCTTCCTCCATCAGTGTCCTCTTTGCCTCTGCCATTAGCTAATGTAATGTCCACAGAGGATGCTGAGCCCAGTTATGTTGCCTACTTGCCCGGTGCTGCTTTCTACCAGCAGCAGCATAACACTGGCTGAAACTTGGGTGACAAGCTATCCAACAAAGTTAGACAGCAACTGCTGATAGAGCACTTACAGTAACGTTACCAATGAATGTTCGATTGGGTTACAAAGTTATTACTGACAAGTCCAACAGCAGGAAGGCCAGCTCGGCATCTATTGTGCATCCTGTCAGCTCTTTTAGCTCACACCAATGAGTAAAAGCCAGTCCAATATTTAGTCTTGTGCGGTCTCTTGCTCGATCACTCTCTCTTTTTCTCTTCCACCATCGTCTGCTTCAGGCTCTTCGCAGCCTCTGCCATGATATCCAGACTGCGAAGTGAGCTAGCCTATTCTAAAGAACTTATATTGTATATTATATACTTCCTGTTTCTTCTTATAGCTAGCTTGCATAAAAGTCATGTTGGTGTGTGATGTGGTGCCGTAAAGTATTACGCCGTTGTGGTGATAGGTTTCCTACCTGAGATTCAAATGTTAACAGTGCAACAGCAGGCAGAGTGCACACCAGTAGGTAGGCAGATAGGCCAGCTTATTACAGTCCTGCGACAGGCACAGATACTGGATTTCCTTTTTAATTTTTGTGTCAGAGTATTTGATTTATTGATTGTTGTCAGGATGTAAAGTCAATTTCAACAAATATAACAAAACTATTCTGAAATGAACTGCCTACCCCAGCTTTAAGTGCAAAGAGAGCAGGAAAACCCACTAATCTCACTTAGTGGTACAGGCCCCAAGTATTTGAAAGTTATTAGACAGAAGATTTTGTCATGGCAAACAATATCACATTGAGGAACTCACAGTTTTTCCAGTAGCCGATGTGTGCTCTGAGCTCTGAAGCCATCCTTCTCATCCAGGTCTCTAATTTTCTGGGCCAGATCTCTAATGTTACGACTCAGCTTGTTGTACCTGAAACAAAGGAGAAAACCCCCCACTAATTTAATATCAAAATCTCTGTCTTTACTCTTCACTGGTCAGCTGATAAACCTTAAAGCAAGGAGAATAATTAATGTCACACTTTTCTATTCCGGCTTTCATACAATAATAAAAGGGGATAGTCGACTCAAATTATGTAATCACAACAAAGGTTTCAAAAGTTACAAAATTTAAAACAGTCTATATTTAGACTGATACATTAGACTTTATTTAATCTTGTTGGCAGTGAATGAAGACCCGCAACCCTGTACGCAGGATAAGCGGTTGATGATGGAGACTGAATAAACAGAGATTTTTTTTGTTTTCAGTTTCAACCTAAAAAGAAACGTTGAACGTGCATTTAACTGTAACCTGGCTAAACTATTCCTTCTAAAAGACTAATTTAAACCTTATGTTATACAGTCTATGGCTTAAACACAGCAGAAGGCTTACTTGGTGTAGTCCTCCCTCTTTTCGATGCGATACTTCCGCAGCACTTTGACCTCGTGCAGGTTGTTGTCCACCTCCCAGTTGATGAAGTCCACCTTCTTCAACAGCTTCTGTTCATGGTACTTTAATTTACGAACCATTTTCACACCTTTCGCTAGCTGAATCCCCTATATTTACAAGACACCCTGCTTCACATGTAGGATACGGTGGAAACACAGGAAACACGTGGTCTTTTTCTTCTACGGCGACAATTTAAGGTTGAACGTCACGTCAATGTGAACTACAGCGCCATCTACTGCGATATATCTCTACACATTTCCCCCACATATAATTTTTTAAAGTCATCTTTATTGCAAAAATAGGTTGCAATCTTTTTATATACAGTCTATGGTTACAATTCAGCAGTGACTTACAAAGACAGTATACAAACATATAAAACACAGATAAAATAAGATAAAGTTTTGCCAGGGGAAGCTTGTGGGTCATTACAAAGAGAAAGAGGACCATATGTTGACAGTTATAACCGCCTTTTTGTTGTTGGAGCCAGAAATCAAATCAATATAATGCACAACTTCATGGAGAAAAAGTAAAAAATTAAATTTTTTACTGCTGAATTTACATTTATGAATGTGGATTTTTGCCAACAGTATTAATAAATTTATAATTTCCCCTTCATATAAAACAAGCCTTATAGTCTTAGGTGTCATTTACCCAGGGACACTGGGGACATGTCCCCACCACTTTTTGAAATGCCTGATTTTGTCTCCATCACTTCTTGAAATTTTTTTTTTAAATCTTCTGAAAAATAGCTTGCAACAAGAAATGTTAATTAACAAATTAAAATGCTTTGAGAAAGGATATATAGGGTATAGAAGAAACAAATGTGCATTGTCCAAAAAAAGTAACTTAAAACTAAAAAATTATTACTGCATTATATTTCATTCACATGCCACCTGAATTTTGTGTTTCCCTGCATACAAATAAAGACATTTCCAGAATGCAGGAAATTAAGTGATTAATGCTCAAAATCTTCTGGAAGAGGAACCCCAGACATCCCTATCACAAATTTCAGCATTGAATGTTTCTTCAGAATTGTGTAAAAAGATCTTTTCGTCTTGTTCTCATGCCTCATCATGTCTTTTGAGCTAAGTGCATCGTCACACCCCTAATCGGAGCGCTGATGTCACCACTACCTTTCAACACAAGGTGACGCCCTTGCTCATTGTGTTTTAAAAAAATATTTTGCCCAAAACTTTATTGAAAACATTTGTCAAAACATTGGTGACACGAAAACCAAAACCGGAAATCAATTTCATCATTATGTAAAAAATGTTTACATTGATCAAATACAAAATGTATTTCCAACATCCAAGTATTAGAGCAGTCCTACAAAAAATACGGTGTAGATGTTTAATGGACTAGTCCAGTGGGCTAAATATATTATAACACAAATAAGCCATGTTTTTTGTAGTTTGAGGTGCCATGCTGTTGTAGCCTATAGCCTAGTTACACAATAAAAGGCTGAAAGTGGAGTCTGCCTATTTAAATTTATTTTTATTTAAATAAATTTAATTTATTTAAATTAAAAAACAACAATATCACATCAAATAGTGCCCAGCATAGCCTATACGTCCTGTAACCCTCTCACAGAGACCCTTTGGTACATGCTGAGGAGGTTAAACTTTGTGAATTTGTTTGATTTATTGTCTTCTTAAGTTAGCTTTTGCTGAAGTTTTTGTGCTCTCTGAGAGCTTTGCAGTTTGACCTGACAATATTTTGTCGGAAAAAGTGTAACATTATTTTCTCCAGCAGGTGTCAGCAAACATTTGGAGTAGCCTATGTGTTTCGCGCATGTCGGTTCATTCATCCTTGAGAAGGGAGAGGCCCCCCCACTGAAGGTGTAGCACACTTTTCAACTCACAGCCGTGAGAGAGTTTTCTGTGTCTTGGCTATAGTTTGGCTATACGTTACGGTCGGATTAACTTAGTGAGTGTTATAATAAGAGTACAGAGGAGTGAAAGGAGAAGTCCAGAGACACTGTCATTCTGTCAGGCACCTGAGATCCAGTCAGACAGGTAAGTTACACTGTAATGACAGTTTGATAAGAGGCTCTTTGAGAAAATGAAATTAGACGATTCATGCGCTTAACAGAAACAGAGGAGATAGGCTGGTCTGCAGAAACATCTGTTATAGGTGAGTTTGTTAAATGTGTGTGTACTGCAGCTATGCCTCCCCTTCAGGGAAAGTTTGATCAGCTAGTAGCTACTTTATTATTAGTGCTAGAAAGAATGTAAGAACCACTAGAGGAGTGACTAATGGTGGGAAAAAACTGATGCTTTTATTAATTCAGTCATTCATTCACTTCCTTCTAACTCTGGTTTGCCCTCTGACGGATGCATATCCTGATGATATTGTGATCTTTAATATTTGTTCAAGTCAACTCCCATTAAAACAAAGGAATAAAGGTGGTGAAATCAGCTCAGTCAATTCTGCCCTTACTACACAGACCCACGTCACCAGAAGCACCAGCTAAGATGGTGTTGGGTTACCTACTTGCTGAATTCTCAGAATGACGCCTTGTCCCAAATGTATCAAAGGTAGAGCAGACCGTGATGGATGCCCCACCCTGCACCAGGACCACAGACACTGCTTTCTTTGATATAAGGTGTCCGCCACATATCTGTTTTCTATGGGATCTAATTTGGAAAAATAAAATAATGAGGGTAGTGCTACTTAATCTGCACCTTGATCTGGGTTTTGTCACAAGCCTGAGTGACTGTCACGTGATCAAGTGGTTTGTGAAGATACAATAAAACCAGTTTTGCTTTTAATAGCTAATATATAAACCCATCCCTGTCACACTCTTTGTTTGGGATGGGAAACACCTATAACAGATTTTAGTGAATGGCTTCTTGCATATGGAGCAACAGTTCTATCAGGTTTGAAGAAGAAGTAGTTGAGCCCGATGAAAACATGATGTATTTCCCTGATATGGTGAACAGTAGTAGATTAGTCTGGACACTGCCAAAGCTTCAAGACTATCATAAGTGTGATGAAGTAGATATATCGTTTCATGTCTCTGTTTCAGGAATTTGCTCTTTGCATTCATGGGAATTTTTAACTCCTTGTTTCAGTCAAGTGTTTGATCCTCATCTCAGCTGAAGGGAGTGGGTTGTGTCATACTGAGACACTTGGTGGAGACGTTTGCAGGTACTCAGTCCTCCAGTCTGCTGCACCGGTTAGTGGAGGCGGTTTGTGCATCTCTGTCAGGGCCTCAGAGAGAGTTTGGTGAGAACCAAATGGGACAGTGAACATGAGTGGAAGAAAGCTCAGCGTAACATCTGTGCTAAAGTGCCACACTTTTCATCCATGACAGGTTTAAGGGTGCTGAGATGGACTGGATTTTTATGTTTCGGTTTCTTCTCTGAAAGCATGCTGGTGGATTGTGTGTGGAGTTTCAAGTATCTAAAGGTGTCTGACACAGAGACAAACAATTTAGGTCTCATGTTAACAGGACTTGTCAATCATTTGGATGAATGGACAAAATGTTTCAAAAGAGTGCAAAGAAAAGAAAGCTCCATGTGTGGAGAAACATGTTGTCCTTACTGTTAAGGGATAACAGTGATTGAAGTTAGTGTTGACAGGGTTAGGGTTAGA
This sequence comes from Micropterus salmoides, assembly GCF_014851395.1. Taxonomy (NCBI): domain Eukaryota; kingdom Metazoa; phylum Chordata; class Actinopteri; order Centrarchiformes; family Centrarchidae; genus Micropterus; species Micropterus salmoides. The sequence goes on along the minus strand of NW_024040485.1, from coordinate 22,111,924 downwards.
TTGCTAACTTTTCGCAGTGAGTGGTGTATTATTACTGTGTTCTGTCAAGACAACATGTTGGCACATGTCTGAAATACTCTGTGGCAACAGTGTAAGAAGTACTTAGATCCTATAATTAAATAAAAGTAGCAATACCTCAACATAAAAGCACTTTATTAGAAGTAAAAGTACTGCATTCCAAATTAAATATTTAGAAGTATCAGCACTTTTCAAAAGTACTCATTATGCAGACTGGTATTATATTGTTAAATTACTGATTTGATCATTATTATTGATTATAAAAACAGATGTAGTACTTTAATTGTTCAGAATCTGAACCCAAAAGCAGACCAGAGACAGAGCAGGTAAAGATAAGCTTATTTATTGGTTTGAATCCAGAGTCCTATGTGAGCTGGCGGGATTTGACTGGCAGGAGAGTGAAAGCTTGCCAATCTGGTAGACAGAGCGTGAAATCTGATAGTGACTTCCTGAAGATGGAAAATCCAGTTAGTTCAGCAGGCAGACAAAAAGACAGATTATCTGAACAAACACCGTTTCTGATACCGAGCAGACAAGTTGGCAGGTGTCTTATCATAGGTCTGTCCTTAAGAAGGGACGGCTGATTGGCGTGATGATGAACAGGTGCGTGAGTGGTGAGTGAGTGGTGACTGAAGACAGACATTCAAAAACTTGACAGTAATATTCTAGTTAATTTTAACTGCTTTATATACTGTTGGGTATTTTATTATATAGCAGTGCATAAAGTCTTAATATCTAAAGTAATTACAGCTGTCAAATATGTAAAACTGTAGTCGGGAGTATCAGAAAACTTTACTTTGGTAATTTAAATAAATTACTTACTTTCCACCACTGCGCCATGTTGTCTTATTGAAGAGCTTGCTTGTGCTAATATAACCTGCTTTATTGATATTATCTTCCAGTTATAAGCTTAGAATGTGTTTTTAATTAATTAATTTTATTTCACTGCACATTGTCTCTTGCTTTAAATATACTTTGTACTACAATAAACAGTTTACTATACCTAACTTAGCTGTCCAGAAATCCACAAGCATCTTAGCTCATAAAATATAGGCTTTGAAAGCTTGACTCTTTTCCATCCAACTGCAAGTAAATATAGGTGTCTCTCAAATTAAGCCTGAGAGAGAGACTAAGAGTGAGAGGAGAGTTTGTTGGGCATGTAGAAAAACGCACACACCCATACAAACAGAGAGGGATTGTGCAGCCATGCCCCTCTGCTAAGCACAGCTGCTGCATAAGGAGGTCAGTGTGTTGAACACGCCACACCTCTTGTTCTGTCAACGTTGCTTTGGCCTTCGTGGCTTGTTGCACATCCTCTTTTTACGGAAAGCTGACCATAGTATGAATGAGTAGCTACAGAACCCAGAAGCAGAACTCATGACATGAGCATGACGCATAATTGATAAATGATATGACCATTTTATGACGTGACTCAGTGGATTTTGTCTCTATACTTTAGTAAAAAAAGACATTCTCTGTGAATATTCTGCCTTCTGTGCACAAGGATTTTTAATTTAAATTTTGGGGACATTTGGATGAAGGGATGGTGACAAGCGACTGTTCAGAGATAGGATGCTTCACCATTGCTTCACCAATCCCTCCTTCCTGAATCAGCAGTTTGTTTCTGTTGATGCAGAACAGACATCCATACTAAGTTTATTTCAATTCAGTTTTATTTATATAGTGCCAAATCATAACAGATTTTATCTCAGGGCACATACTCTTTATATTATTATTTATAAAGACCCAACAATTCCCACCATGAGCAAGCACTTGGCCACAGTGGCAAGGAAATACTCTCTTTTAACAGGCGGGAACCTTGGGCAGAACGTAGATGGCAGGTGGCAGAGAGAGAGAGAGAGAAAGCGGCAGGAAAATCTATAAATAGGTGACAGCTGTTTTGTGTTTAGTTTTATTGCTGGACTGATCTTTGTTTTATGTCCTCCAGGACTGCAGGCCAGCCACAGGAATGCCCGACACTGACCAATTACTAATTAGTTATTTCTAATTACTGAACACTCCAGATGGTCCTACACCCGCTCTCACCTGTCTCACACTTTCTAATGTCTGTGAAGTTCACCCTCTCTCTATTCCACTCTTCTCCGGTGCATTTGATTTTCATGCTCCCTCGTTAGTTTTATCATTGGTAGGAGCTTCTTTCTCTGAACCCGATTTGAATTCACACATTCATTTTCTCTCTTTTTGTGTCTGTCCATCCTGTAGACACCTTCGTTGTCTCTGGACCCGGACGTAGAGGCCTCCACAATGCTCGGGTCCTCGTCCCACTCCTTGAAACTGAAGTATGTGTCTCTGGGAGTGCTGGTGTTGCAGACCACCTCGCTGGTGCTCACCATGCGTTACTCTCGCACCCTGAGGGAAGACGGCCTCCGCTACTTGGCCTCGTCCGCCGTGGTGTCGGCCGAGGTGCTCAAGATCCTCGCCTGCACTTTCCTCATCTTTATGGAGAACAGTGAGTAGCAGTGGCTGGTAGGGTTAGAGTCATAGTTGAGGTCTTTTTATCTGTTTTTTCATTCTCTTTTTGGTTTATTTGTAGGTCTAGAACTCAATTAAAAGCTCCCCAATCTTCTTAATACCAGGATGGCTGCCTTTCTGTGTCTCTTCTCTTTGCCACTTCACTCCATGGGTGGTCCCTTGGTTAAATTACTGACAACACACTCTCTTCCAGATTTCAGTGTGCGGGCAATGAACCAGCTGCTGAAGGAGGAGATTGTGAACAAACCCGTGGAGACCATGAAGTTGGCCATTCCTGCAGGGATCTACACACTGCAGAACAATCTGCTCTATGTTGCCTTATCCAACCTGGATGCAGCCACCTATCAGGTAACACATGAATGTGCTAGTTCAAGTTCACTGCATGTGTGTGTTTGTGTGTGTGTGTGTGTGTGTGTGTGTGTGTGTGTGTGTGTCTGTGTGTCTGTGTGTCTGTGTGTTGTCTTAGTGAGTATTCATGAATTTACAGGGTATAATGGATGTCAGGGGCAAATGTATTTACAAATCCTTCCAGAGAAATTGTCCTAAGATTCCTAAATTTACTAATCTCATAATACTTGTAGGATAAGTGGTTGACGATGGGTGGATGGATGGATGGATAATACTTCACTTTCTTTCAATTTCTAACTTCAATTAATTTATGTGATACATACAAACTCCATTGTATCTTGTGAATATCAAATACTCACCTCTTGAATGCCAGAAATGTGGCTTTTTAAAGTTTTGAGTTTGTTCATCTCAAAGAAAAGTGGCTGTGATAACCGTGAAAAATGTTTATTACAAAGGATTTCATTGGGGAGAAGTTTACACAGTGTCCAAAAAAAATGGTGCCGTCAAATGGGATTGTGTTTACCAGAAACATTTATTTGAACGATGATCCGTTGATGTGGTACAGTGCCATATTGACGTTTGATGCCGTATAGCTCAGAGTTACCAACTTGTGACTTTAGCTAATTTAAAAAATTTTATGAAAGGAATTGTTCGACATTTTGGGTAATAGCCTACGCTTATTTTACCTTCTTGCAGAGAGTAATATGTTGTAAAATGTTCTTCATTTCACATAGGTCACGTACCAGTTGAAGATTCTCACCACAGCTCTGTTTTCTGTCTCCATGCTGGGGAAGAGGTTGGGCTTTTACCAGTGGTTCTCGCTGCTCTTCCTCATGGCTGGGGTCACTCTAGTGCAGGTACCAGCAGACACTGGAACTGCAAAGTCCCTGAGCAATTTACAATATATGTGGGTTTACCTGCAGAATTGCAGATTGTTTCTGTGGGAGAAATATGACTTTATTCCCTCATCAGATCGCTAGTCATAAGTCAGTTATATTACTCTAATAAAGAAACTCTGCCTATCTTTGCATGTATTTCACCCCCACAGTGGCCCACAGAGTCTGAAGGCGACTCTGAGCAGAAGATCTTGTCTGCAAGCTCTCAGTTTGTGGGATTGATGGCTGTCCTGATGGCCTGTGTGTCCAGTGGCTTCGCTGGAGTTTACTTTGAGAAAATCCTCAAGGAGACTAAACAGAGTGTGTGGGTGCGTAACATACAGCTAGGTGAGTATCTCTGTAATCTTGGTTTGTTTAGAGGGATGAGTTCATATGTGTTGAGTGAATATTACTGTGTGTGTTAGACGTGTTCTGTGGCTGTAGAGGGAGATTTCCAAAGTCTGAGAAAATGACCCTGATAATGTCATCAGGGTTACGATCCAGTGTTTTTGGAGCTTAAACTATACATGGGACTAAAAATCAGGATATCTCAGCCTTAATACTTAATTGATAGAGGACAAATTCAATACAAATTGGTTATAATACTGTCTGCATACAAAAATGAACAACAAAAACTCTGCACATAGCTGATTGCTCAAACTTGCTGAACCTTAAATCTGAATCTTAACAGGTAAAACAAATCTCTTCTCCACAAGTCACTGTAATCTAGTGACATAAAGGAAATATAATACCTTTGAATTTCAATCTATCAGACGTTGTTTCTTTGACACACCTAAAGTTGACTCACTCCTCTGCCACCATGATATCTTTAACGATATGTAGGTGTTGCTGCAGACAAAAGGAGACATATTAAAAATTAGTGGTGAAGAATTGTTCACTTAAATATGATTGTGAAATATGATTGTGAAATATAGGGGGTGGGAGGGTGGGTAAGAGCAGGAATCTGGTTTTCCCTTTTGAGAAGAGAAACAAGAATGAGTTACATTAAAAAAGTTATTTTATTCTTATTTCCTAAAACCATAAGCTATCTGGTTTGCAACAACCTCTCCCATATATTTTAAAAGAGGACGGGATTCACAAAATGAAGATATGGGACAAAAAAAAGTTAGCTTGAACAGCATTCTCAAATACAGTGACCTCTAGTGGCAGTTGGGTGCAGGGAAACAACTTCTTAAGATAGTTCCCTGTGCTTCTTTTAACAAAATCAGACACAAACATCACTGTAGTACAGAAAACTTAACCTCTCTGCCTCTCATTGTCTCTTCCAGGTTTGTTCGGCTTTGTGTTTGGCTTCATAGGAATGATAGTGTATGACGGCCAGAGTGTGAGACAGTCGGGAATGTTCCAGGGCTACAACACTATCACCTGCACTGTTGTTGTTTTACAGGTTTGATCATTAAGTTTCTCTTCATTCTCATATTGGTGAGTCATATACTTGTTCTTTTACAGGTTTGTCTTCTTGTTGTGTGTGTGTGTGTGTGTGTGTGTGTGTGTGTGTGTGTGTGTCAAAATCCACCAGGCTTCCAAGTGTTCACAGTATTCTCTGTCTGCAGGCTGTGGGTGGCTTGGTCATAGCAGTGGTCATTAAATATGCAGACAACATCCTCAAAGGATTTGCCACCTCTCTGTCCATCATCGTTTCTACACTCATCTCATATTTCTTGTTGGAGGACTTTAACCCTACTGGGTAAACACTTAAATGCTCATGCACATAATAACTCATTAGGCTACTAATAATTATTTGTTTCTTGCCATGCCAGGGGTGCATCAGCCTGTCAGTTAGTCCACTACTTTTGTCCAAATATCTTAAAACTATTGAACTGATTGCCATGAAATGTTGTATACACGTTCATGGTTCCCATGTGATGAATCCTATTGATTTTGATGATCCCCTGACTTTTCCTTTAGCGACACCATTTGTGGTTTTGAATCAAACTTAACAATTGAATGGATTGTCATGATATTTTGTGCAGACGTTGAGGTTCCCCTCGGAATGAATTGTAAAAACTGTGGTGATCCTCTGACTTCCTCTAGCATCATTAACAAGTCAAAATTTCAGCTGGCCAGTACTTTGCTTGTTGTGTTTAGTCCTAATTAGCAAATGTTAGCATGCTAAAATGTGAAACTAAGAAGGTGAACATGATAAGCATTATACCAGCTATACATCATGAAATTTACATAATGTAAGCATTGTCATTGTGAACATATGAGCATGCTGACGTTATCATTTCGCTCAAAGCACCACTGTGTCTAAGTACAGCATCAGAGCCGCTAGCATGTCTTAATCTTGTTGCATGACATGAACTGAGTACACAATTATTTGTTTATTGAATTAATTAATTAATTTTCTCTCTTTTATTTCCTGTTCCCACTTTTCTCTCAGAGTATTTTTCCTAGGAGCAGTGCTGGTTATTGCTGCCACATTTCTTTACAGTTACGAGGTTAAGCCTGCCAGTAGCAGCGCCATCAAAGTATGAACATAGACCTCTGTGAACTGTGCTACCTGACAGGAGTGATGAGCGGCAACCATCATAAACCGAGCGGGACTCTATGAACTGTGACAGTGAGTTTGGTGTCCGGAAATTAAGAACGCATGGAAAGTGGAAGTGATAAAATCTGTTACTGCCAAACAACTACAGCTGGAAATTGTGGAGAGTGCATCAGAAAAATGCTGCTTCGCACAAAAGATGGGGGGGTTCTCATATTGTGAGCACAATGTAAAGGAGGAGATTGTGATGAAAGCATGGCCTCACAGATATTTGGAAATTAAAATTCAGTATTTCAGTTGTGTATTTATGTGTTATGGGAAATGGGGAAATTGGTGTATTAAAAAAAAAAACGTTATTAATGGGTGCTGAGTAAAATCCTTGAAAGAGATTCCTTTTAGTGGTGGAATGAGAGCACACTTTCTGCAGAGAGTCCAAAGGTAATGTAAGTGCTCGGTATAGCACCTTTCTAGTCTTTGCGACCACTGAAAGCACTTTTACACTACATTCACCATTCACTCACATTCATTCACTGAGCCTAAGTGCTCAAACAGAAACTAACATTCACACTGGCAAAACAGCCACCAGGGGCAAATTCAGGACTCAGTATCTTGCCCAAGGACACTTCGACATGCAGGAGCCAGGGATTGCACCGTTGACCTTATGATTAACAGGCAACCTTATCCACCTACTGAGCCACAGTCGCTCAAAGATGCTGAATGTCCTTTTTTATATGAGATGAGATAAGATGGAATATGACTGGTTTTACCTTGCTGCTCACAGTCAGTATTTATATAAAAAGCACTCATTCTGCTGTTATTTAAATGCAAAGTAAAGGTCTTTATGTAAGAACAAATGACTGAATTAAGGTGTCTTTTATGCTGAAACAACCAGCTCTGCCTTGATCTTCTTTCTTACGTCAAATTGAAATTAATGGATAAAATGGAGCTGTATGTGTGTGTGTGTGTGTGTCTCTCTCTCTCTCTCTCTCACACACACACACACACACACAGATAGGCACACCCATGAATTTTTTTTTTCAATTCCAGTTGCAGTGCACCCAGAACAACCAAACCAGTCTCTATAGCAACAGATGGCTGAATGGGCTGCCGTGCCACGACAAATGTAGAAACACTGAATTAACATAACCTATTTTAACCTCGTTGAGTATTTTACATGGTAGTAAAAGCCATTTTTATTCAACAGTGTCCCTGACAAATAAAAACTGATTTGAGGCAGAAGAACAAAAAAAACACGTCTTTCCTATTTTGCCTGTTTGTTGTTGTGGTTTTTTTTTTTGTTTACAGAGTCCCAGATTATCTTTGCATAGTTGTGGATTTCAGAGCAAAAGTGTGCATTTGGAAGGAGATAGTGTGTGTGATCAGGTGGACAGACAGGGGAGAAAACGAGCAGGCAGATGGGAAGATGAGGACGTGAACCTGGAGAGAAGCACAGATGGAGGATGAGTCATGTGACTTGTTTATGGAGTGGCAGGCAGGGACTTGGACTGAGCCCAGGATGAGCCACTGGACAGGCCATAGTCGTGACCCAGGAAGGCCTTCATCTGTGATTATCTGCAGAAACCTACTGCAATATAATGTACGCTAATGATATAAGGAGAAAGTGCGATATGACCTCTTACAACCAGCGTTAATGAAAAATGGCAGGAATTCAAATAAATCCTCTTCAAAATGCAGTCTGATTTAATTCCACTCCAAGGAAACTGTTAAGAGTACATTTGGATTCCCTGATTGTAAGATTTATGTGTAACATGTTGGTGCAACATGGCCTGATTAGTGCCACATCAAGTCTACCTTAGGTCTGTGTACAATTCGGCTCCATTCCAGCTATGATATATGCAGCCTGGACTGCTATCACCCTCTTGTTTTAAATGTGTTGTTTGGCACTATTCCAAGTCATTTACACTGCACTTATTGAAGGTATAGTTGATGTTATTTATTTATTTTGTTAACAGGTCCAGCTCATCTCTCTGATAGTTTGTCACCCATCTGAATACAATATCAGCTGCACTACGGAGGCGTGTAAGTTGAAAATATGTTGGTGTATTAGCAAAACTCAAGCGAAAACTACTGCAGATTTGGTTTTCTTCCAGACTTTTATGCAAGGTGGGTGTTCTTAATACAATCTGATTGATGCATGATTTATCTTAAACTAAAGAGATTAGCCTACTTTGTCTCTTTAAGTCTTCTGAATACATCCTTTAACTCTGGTACTGAGTGTGCTGAAGAAGGCCTATGTTGGCACTGACGAGGTTTAAACAGCCCGCAGGGTTTTTTTGGCTGACTTTTCAATCAAAATGTCTTCAGGTATCAAGTTATAGAAAAAACAAATGCTATTCTTAAACTTCTCAAGGACAGTTTTTGTATCTCTCTCACTCTCTCATGCAATAAGATCTACATAAGGATGCAGGATGCAGATCTCGTTGTGATCTAATACCTCTGTGGTACGTCTAAAAAAACAGCGTTCCTTCTTTGCTAAAAAGCAGGCAGAACTCTTTAATGCGGTCCAAAACTTGTTGGGGCCAAATAAGCCTTGATGAAAGCCGGGGGCCCTTGACACAAGTTCCGTTCTGACACCATACTGTGTCAGATCCAACATATCCACGCTTGTTATAATGGTCCACTTAAATCTTTCAGGGGTAATAAGCCACTGGTATGTAGAGAACAGGGAAACCATCAGTTCACTCTTCTTCACTCTTCTCTGATAGGCTTCATGACTTCGTCACCTTCATACCCCCTCTTCTGCACAAGGGAACAAATTATACTTTGTTCTGTTCAACCTTTTAACCCTCTTATTTTGGCGGTATGACCACTAGTGGCGCCCCTCTCCGTGGCCTCCACATTAGCACTTGGGCATCGTTGGCATTCGGCCTCCCCAGCGCGTTGGGAGGGATGGGCTCCTGGTAGTTGAGGATGTGCGGTTGCTCCTGGTAGGGACGACCCACCAAAGAGGCCCGCGAGCCCAGAGGCATGTCTGGGTCCACAGCAATGTCCACCCGCATCCGCCACCGCACCGTCTGCAACACGATACGCTCCTGGAGGAGGAGAGCAGCATCATCTTAATGTGGTCAATACTGTATACATGTGAATGTGTGATGCAGTCTACTTTAAGTACAATAAGAGTGTTTTCCTGCAGCTTAAGTTGATTGTGCATTATGTCCTCTGCTACTAATAGATGTGTAGTTAATTTGCAGCATAATAAATTGGTGTATCACTTTTGTTAAACATAATTTTATCTTGTCTGACATACTAGAACTTTGGCTAGGATACAGAATTTAAATGCTATGCTTTTCACCTTCTCTTAATTTATCAACCAACAATGAAGTAAAACAAGTCTGAGAACATTCTCTATACTAGCCTAAAACAATTTTATGCATTGTCTTTCACAAAGACAGTGCATGAATACTGTAACATTCTGATACACATTTTAAACTGTCTCCTGATGGGCCTTTGCAGGGGCTTTATTCAGGGGAAGGTGATGATGAGGTAGTTTGTAACTTTACACCAGAAAGGAAAAGTGCAGGGGGGAGATGATTACATCACAGACGGGCTGTGTGTGCAATGCAAGAGCAGTTTCTAGAGATGTTAGACTTAGTTTGATGCATGTGCGAACAAGCTGTTTTCATCTCAGGCCGCTGTCTGTGTTTTTGTCCTACCTTGGTGACAGAGTTCATGGCCACCAGCCAGGTGATGAAGCTCTGGTCCCTGGTGATGTGGGTCAGCATGGGCGTGTTGCTGTTGCTGATGGGCACTGCCCAGGTCACGCTGGGGTAGAAGTTGTCATTCATGCTGACTGTCAGACGGGATGGTTTGGACGTGGGCCCGGTCAGGGTGACTGTCTCTGTGGTGTTGCCGTACCAGGGGTAGCTGACGCCGTCTGAGTCACTGATGGCCTTGACCCGACCCTCTCGCAACTCTGGTAACTCCCAGCTGGACCTGCGGCAAGTGCATGGAGGAGGACAGAGTGAGAGGATGCAAGGCTGTTTTTGTTTGTGAGAGATGTATAAACAGGTGTGCACATCCAAACACTACACCCTCCTGAACCCACACACACTGAGCTCATTCAGAGGCACAAGGTTAATGTCTGATGGGGTCTGCTACACACTTACATGCCAATATCACCATATGTGTTGTAGAACTCCATCTGGGTACAAGCCTGGATCCAGCCCACCACCCAGGTTTCATTGCGGGGCACTGGTGGCATCACAACCCCTGCTGAGGCCCTGAAGTAAGGCGTCTTGTAACGGAGCACAATCGGTGAGTTCTCCTCAATGATGGTGGGACACTGGTCAATAGAGGCTGACACCTCGTACACCACAATGTTCTCCCGTCTGATGCGGGGCTTGCATGCAATGCTCTGAATACAGCCCATGGTGCAGGCGACAAGCAAAATGAACAAAACCAGGGAAGAAGGGAGCAAAGTGTACCTGGCCAGTATGCACATCAGTCCCCTCCCGTTTCCACCCTTGCCTGAAGAACAGATCTAATCTCTCAATTGCCCATCATCACTGATTGGTTGGGAAGGGAAAAAAGGAGTCACCATTGATCAAACATAAAAACGTCCACTATCATATGTCCAGGATGATGTGGAGGTGAGAGCGCAGTGGGGCCTGGGGGGGAAGTATCACAGATCTCCGCAGCCTCCTCCCCCCGGTCTGCCTGCTGACTGCCGCACTGCCCTTGGCGCTCGTCCCCAGGAACTGCAATCCGGCCTCCCCTGGGCTGCTGCTTCTCCGCCGTGCGTCCGGAGGCTCCTCTATCCCTTGTCGAGTCCACACGTCCGGCTGCACGTCGGTGCCCCTTGATCCTGCTGCTCTGCTCCCGGCTCTGCGCTGTCATGTCAAGTGGCGACAGGGCAGCGAGGTGCGTCAGAGGAGGGGGGCTGGATGTCTTTTGTTTGCTTGGCTTTTCCTGTATTAGCCCTACATTCGCGCGGTGCCCTCAAAAGACAAAAACCGGGCTCTTCATCACCTTGACCTACATGAAAAGAAGCTTCATCAAATGAGCGAGGATGTGTCTTATAAAGGCTACAGGGCTAAGACAGACTATTTTAATGTTTTCCTCGCAGTGTGCTACCATTCTTGAGGATGAATGAATGGTGCATCATGAATGGAGGCAGTGAGGCGGCATAAACGTGAAGAAAACAGTGACTCTACCCAGCTGCTCGAGAGTCTCTCGGTTATCATCGTTATGTCTTCTTGAGCTGGTGAGCATCGCGGACCGGAGAGCATCCGTTTCCATCCGCCTTGTTCGTTTGTGGAGGGTGCTGATGCTGGAGAAGCAGGGGAGGGGCGTCACCCGACCTCGGCATAGAAAAAAAAAATAACAAGTGCAAGTGGGCGTGGCTTCAGACCTGCGTCACTCCCATGTGAAACCCCCATTGGTAGCTGAAGTCAACAGCGGAAGTGGTGTCGTTGTGGCTCGTCGATTTCCTTCCCACAAACACTGACACGCATTCACCGGTCAGCTCGGCTTGTAGTTTTTCACCCACCCCTTCCCTCCACTCCACTCCCAGGTTAACGTGTGTCTCTGCTGGTTTATGATCGCCCGTTTGTTCAGTAACGTGTCTCAGAGGGTGCCGAGCTTTCTGTACCGGGTGTCGCTGATGATGAATCCGCAGGTTGTGTTCGTGCTGGGCGGGCCTGGCGCCGGCAAAGGGACCCAGTGCTCCAAAATCGTGGAGGTACGAGAGATGGGGACAGAAAGGACAATGAAAACTACCGACTTTGATGGTTAGGATATAGCACATGATGATGAAAGTAGTATTTAGTGAATTCTATGAAGGTGGTGCTTTTCAGCAGCGCGTTTTTATGAGGGAATGTCTAAATTACATTGACTTCCGGTTGTCCTCTAAACTGGACCTGTGTGTTAGCCTGCTAGCTAGTTAGCCACACAGGTTACACAGCTTTTGTGCTGATTTACAGGAGCTACTAAGTGCCTTGTTTAATTCTTCATAATCTCCGGTATTACTTTCTGACATCTGAGTCCCAACAGTGAAAAATGTTATGTATTTTAGGTCACTGTTTAAATGATGTCAAGTCAAACGCCTGAATGAATTGGCAAAATTAATGTATGCCCATGTTAGCTTGGCACAGAGCCAGCAGCAGGTTGCCTATTGACATTTGCTCCATGTTGTAACCTTATAATTGACGTATCTATACACTTGAGGTTTTGTAATGCTCAGAGTAAGTGCATTTGATCACTCCACCATTCACATGAACAAACAGGTGGAGAGCAGACATTTATTGAGAGAGGAGCGTTTACCATGAAGGAGGGTAATGAGTGATACAAAATATATAATTTATCTAAACTTGGACTGAAAATGTAATAAGTTGTCTCTACAGTTTCTTAGTACTTTTATCTTCACTAGTCTATTTTGACATTTCTGCAGTTACGATCACATAAGTATCCTGTGATTGTCTGCAGTAACTCATCTGCTATGATGATAGTAATTATGCAACATAAATCAAGATCAGTCCATAAACTGGGTAGAGCTTAAATAGCATGGTTGATGCTAAGTAGAGTGAAACAGTCCAGTGGTAAAGATCTCACGTGTCAAGTTTCCTCTAACACATAATTCTTATCTTCGCTGCATCAGTCATCATTCTGAAGAAGCTGCATGGGTTAAACAAAAAGATATTTTTAACAAGCCACCCAAAAAGTTTGAAAAGCCAGAGCTCTACTTGAAGAAGCTGCTTTGATGTTTGTCTGAAAGTTGAACTCATGAAAGCTTATGAATCTGCGGCTCTAATGGGGGCCAATTAATGTTCTTTGATGTGTGTGTGTGTTTGACTGAGAGAGAGCTCCTATAAAAGAGAATTAATCACTACTCTTGTTCACGGATGTTACTGGGTGTTGGCTTCCCTGTTACGGCGGTTAGGCCTGGATGGCAGCTATGCATAGAGGCTCCTTTCATTCATTGCACAAGGACTGACTTCTTGCTGGCCTGTGAGTGAGAATAATTTAGCTTCTCTGTAAATGCTGTCTTTTTCAAATGCAGAGTTCTAGTGTTAATATAAATCTACAAACCTATTTAAAATGACCAACTGCCACTTTCTCCTCACCAGAAGTGGACTCTTGATGACTGGTTTCGAAGTGCTTTTCTTTGAGATTTAATTTTCATCAAAACTTACCTTCTTAAAAAAACATTTGTCTCTCAGAGCTACAGTTACACCCACTTGTCAGCTGGGGACTTGCTGAGGGAAGAGCGAGCTAGAGAGGGGTCAGAGTTCGGACAGCTCATTGCCAACTACATCAAGGAGGGCAAAATCGTCCCTGTGGAGATCACCATCAACTTACTCAGGAAGGTATGTACCAAATAAAGCCTGTAAATCTGGTTTGTGTTTACCTAGCATGAGGAAAATCCAGTTCAGTCTGCCAGGAGTCAGACACTATTAGTCAGGACCTTTTTGCACACCAGCGCAACTCGACTTTTGTTAATGTTACAGCACTTAAAAAATACTTTCCTCCAAAAAGTGAAAATGAAACTTTAAATCTGATCACAGACTGAATTTGATTCTCATCTCTTGGCTAGTCATGCCCTCTTGTGGGCAGAACTTCTCTTGTTTATTGATGAAACAGCCAAGTTAATTTATTGTATGTTAAATAGTAAGAAATACATTTTGAAGTCATTTATTACACAAAACATTTGCTTCTCCTAGCCTTGTGAATGTGAGTATTTAGTGTTTCTTCCTGTTTAATATAATTTAGATTAAAATGTTATTGGACTGTTGGTCAGACATAATAAATCATTTGGTGACATGAAAGATGAAATAATGTAATAAAAATAGTACAAATAATTACAGCTTTAATTTTTGTTTCTGACAAAATTATAGTATTCGTGTTAGCAAACCAAGCCAATGTCTGGCCTGGATCATTGTTAGTGTTTAAACGTCCAGGGCTCAATGTTAATTTTTTTTGCAACCGGCCCCACCAGGCGAGTGGGTTTGAAACTTACTGGCCTCAAGACAATTTTTACTGTCCCTCCTTCCAAAAGTTCTTTCAGTGTTACAACAAAACCTTGTAAAAAAAACAACAACTTTATAAATACTGTTAACATGTTTAATCATTTATTAAATACATCCTGAATATTTAAAAAAATGTAATCACAGTTAAAACAGACTCAAAAATGCCATTTAATAAAAAACTTTATACAGAGCAGCGAATATAAGTCGCCTCTATCCTGATTGACAGGTCACCATGGTAGCTCAGTCACAAGGTAGTCCCGTCCCCTAAAGTATATGCTGCTTTCTGGTCTTTTCCCCCCTAAATAGGACCATGATTTACTAAATGAACATCATGTTGTGTTGTAGCAGACTTTAAACTAGCAACTGAGACCATGAACTCATTAGGAAAGTGTTTACTGAGGGAATAATTCAGGTGAGAAGTAGCAACATTTTATTCCATAATATATTATTTTACCATTATTTCTAATGGAAGCGGACTTCTTTTTGCAACAAGCAGACTCGCCCCCTGCTGGCCGATAGATAGAATGCAGATTCAAGTGCCCTGAACGTCTATAGTGTGTTTTGAGCTAGCAAAACCACAGCTGCTCTGTGAGACTGTACAGTGCTCTTCCTTAAGTTGGTCAGCATTGTGGAACAGTTTGTTTTTGTGTTGACCTATACACAGCACACTGGGCTGAATGTTTGTCATTGTCTATTTGAATTGGTCTGTCTGGAATCGGGTTCTCATTTATCATTTGAATAAACTTCTATTTCAGTGAATTCAAATCAGGTAATATATTTTTATTTTGCTCTTTCTGTTTTTGTAAGGCAATGGAAGACACAATGAATCAAGATGATAAAAAGTTCCGTTTCCTCATAGACGGTTTTCCCCGTAATGAGGACAACCTTCAGGGGTGGAACTCTGTCATGGATGGCAAAGCAGATGTCAAATTTGTGCTTTTCTTTGACTGCGGCAATGAGGTACGTCATGGAAACTGGAAAGCTAAATCTCCTCCATCGTCAGAGCCATTTTACACTGAGCACACGCTCTCTGTCTTTTCTTGTCCACAGGTTTGCATCGACAGATGTTTAGAAAGAGGGAAGAGCAGTGGACGCACAGATGACAACAGAGAAAGCTTGGAGAAAAGGTACAGACCTGCAGCACAAACAAAATACTTGACTATAAAAGTATTGAACCCAAGATTTTAGAATGTGATTTGCGTTTTTAAACAAGCCTGCTGCCTTTGACCATTAATTGATTTTCCATACTGATTTGCTTCTCTCTGTGACAAAGCACAACAAGCTTATCTGGTCAGTATAGATTTGTCTGACCCATTTAGCTGACCGTTGGGTACCTGCAACTGTGATTTTGACCTAATTTGTGTCTCATTTGAGTCCCCTGTGTCATCTAACCCCAATAAAGAGGCATTTCTTTCCCTTTGATGCAGAATCCAAACCTACCTGCAGTCTACACAACCAATCATTAAACTGTATGAGAAACAAGGAAAGGTGCGCACTGTAGACGCCTCTCGTTCTGTGGATGAGGTGAGAGAATGGCTTTCGGAAAAAACATCAATGAACCCATGGCTTTCCAAAGGGACATTTTGGGGGATGTAATTTGGGAGGAGGTATGATAAGCAAGTGACATTTTCCCTGAGTATAGCCACATTTCTACCAAAGGAACTATACCCCAGAACTAGGAACCTTTGGAGGAACTCACTTTTTTTCCACCGGAGGGACGATGGTCTAAATGTAGTTCTAGGGTCTTTATTTTACCCCCCAAAAAGTCCCTGCTTAGGGGATAGTACTTTCCGAAAGTACCGGGTACTTTGGGGGGGTGGGGCTTGCCTTGCAGTGAATTTCTGAGTGGGCGAGTAGAGGCTACTGGCTTTAACTGGAGAATGTCAGGTGTTTTTCTACGACTGCTCCTCTCTTTTCCACCGTTGTTTGCAAACCAATAAATCACAATCAACAGTCAAATAGCACACACGTCTCGCTGATGTCCGTCTGAGATCAAAAGTCGGCATTAGGTATTGCTCGGAAATAGTAGCCGGCGTGTTTACAGCGAACGGCTGTTGGAGTTTACCTAAACACTGGGTCCAGAGTTGTTTTAAGTTTTCATCAGTCAGGTTTTTACACAGAGGCGTAGTGGAACAGCTGATTACAGCAGGTAATTAAGCTTGTTAAAATCACATTCCTCTGCATGAGTCCTGCATCTGATCTGCAGCTCTTGTCGCTGGAAATGTTTTAATAACCTTCAAAACTGTCCCGCTTTTATTTTTGTGTTGCTTTATCTGCATTGGAGTTATTTTAAGAACTTGATGGTTTTATCCAGTTTGTTATCCAAATGAGTCTCGCCGATGTCTGCCTGAGATTGTATGTCTCCATTAAATGTAGGCTATAGCTGGGAAATCCTGTCCCACATTTGCCATCAAACTGTTGTCAAGTAGTATTGCAGTTTTATTAGTCAGCAAACTCTCTCAAAGGCTTTCGAGAACAAATTAGGAGAAACAGAGGACTGATACTATTAATTCAGGCTCAGGGGCATCTCTGTGGAAGTAAAAAACTTCCCCAAATGCATGTTGAATTTGAAGTGTAAATTCTTTAAGATGTAGTTCATTTGATGGCCACTAGATGCTCTTATAAACTGTATCTATAGAACTATATAACTGTATATTGGATTTGGTAAATCAATCACTTTCCAGTAGAAAAAAGGCCTAACCAAGCTCCATCTTAACTTAAACTTAAAATAAGCGTCACTTCAGAAACAAGGGTGACTCCACAGACAAGTCCAAGCTGTTGGACCGCCTCGATTGGGCACCGCCAACAGCTGTTTGTCAGTCGGGGCAGCCATCAGTCAACTGCTAAAGGGGGAAAGTTTCTGTGCGCCAACCTTGAACGCTTCTATGTACCAGCTGATTTTGTGATATCACTACTAGTTTCAATGCCAGCCGGGGTCCAAAATGCAACTTACACAAGCGTGATGTGGAAACGTGCACTTTATGTAGTTCAGGTTTTGAAATGACTTGGCAGGAGTATACTCATCTGTTTTTCTCTTTCAGGTGTTTGCTCAAGTGAAAACCATCCTAGACAAAGAGGGTTGAGTTTCTCCAGCTGCCAACAACATTTATTTACCTTTTTTTTTTGTTTTCTTTTTATCAACTGCAAGTACACTATAATAAGATTATGTGTCTGTTCCTTTTGAATTTTTACTTTTGGTGACTTTTTTCCCCTTGTTTTCCATCTCTTTTGTAAACGCTGCACTGTTTGTGATGTGTGTACAATATGTATTGGTGTGAATGAGAGGTGGAGACACCTAGCTGCTACTTGTGACGAAGTAGTTCATTTTCAGAAAAGCTCATAGCACCGTTTTTCATCATAGTTTGAGGCCCTTGCATAGTAACAAAATGGATCGTTTGCTTAGAAAGGTACTTTTTCTGTCAACAATCAAACACACTTCTAGTAGTGGTAAGTAGTAAGTCTCTACAAAAATGGTATATATCACAAATGTCTTCATAGTATCATGTTATTGGAAGCAGCCATAATGCTTCAGACCAAATTGTGTTTTGACCTGATAATGACAGACTGGGATTGGTTTAAGACTAGACGGAACAGCCAATCGCCTCCAAATAAAATGTATAAAACATCAGGTTCATGTTTAATGGGCTGCAACACAGGGCCATGACCAGTTGCTTTTGTGTCATCTAGCGTTACCAGGCATATGTCTCTGTGATAGATGGCCCATTCTTTATCACCTCGATGTGCTTCATCATAGCTACGACTCGTCAGAGAGAGACCATGGAGATAAAAATGAACATTTAAATCTGTACTGTATCTGCTTGAGCGAGGGGACATAAAACTGAAGTAAAAAAAAAAAATTTTCCCTTTGTGTTTGGTCAGTGTTATGCAAGGGTTTCCTATTCATACAGTACATGCTTTTATTTTTGTACTTGTCTCTGTGTATAAGTATATTGCTGGAGTTAATTCCATAAAAAGATTTTGATCAAGTTATTAAATCCTACACAGCCTTTTACAAAGCCCTGTGCACTTTGTAGCTCTCAACCTAATCAGCCAGCAGGGGGCGCTGGACATCACTATCATTTGAGCAGGTTAATCCTGAGTTTCTTTTTTTTAATCAATTCTCTTTCACTTGGATTTTACATTGAGGATGAAAAATAACTCAGTCGTCAATAAATAAGTATATAAACATTTTAAAAATTTGTAAATATGAGCGCTAAAATAAATAATTATTTGACATTTCTGGGGAAATAAATGTCTAATGTATTTATATAAATCTGCATTTTAATCTTGTATTTTATATGTATTTTAGTATTTATATATTTACTTTTAGGTTAAACATTTCTATTGATTTCAGCATTCATTTATAAACAAATCTTTTAATTCAATATGTGTGATTTTATATATTTCAGCGTTCATTTATGTATTTATTCGTGGTATTGATGAATGAGTCATTTTTGACATCCCTAGATGTATGACTTTTCCCTAAACAAAAATATCAAATTTATTGGCTACTTAAATCCTCTGTGCTACTCCAAATGATTTTTTTTTTATCTGTATAGGAGAATAATTGATGATCCATAAGAGTGAACACCAGGGAGGAGGTTTAGCAAGTACCTACAAAATGACATTAGTAGTTAAAGGTTCAAATCAGTCTTTGCTCTAACCATCTTACTTGCATATAATGAATAGAATTGTTGCAACAAGAACTGCATGACTTGCATTTTATTTATATATATATATATATATATATATATATATATGCAGTTACAAAGACATTTGCTTACATATTAATAATATTCCTGAGCATTTTTTAGCTTGAGGCCTGGTGTATCTACATTTTAAGAGCCACACACAACAGATTATCATCTTCCAAAACAACAACAGTACCTGACATGCATGCACATGACAACTGGGCAATGTACCAAATGTAAAATGCATCACAAAAGCAGTTTCTAACTACCAGCGCTTTCATATTGTCAGACTTATAATGTATTAATAAAAAAGTGTGACTGTAAGGCACTATGGATATACTGGTTCGTACGAGTGCACTGTAATACATAAGGTTCAATAAAATACAATCACGATCCTGGTGGGGAAAATGGATCATTGCAGCACCAAAATGTAATACAATGCAGCCAAGAAAACGTAGAACATAAATAGGTAGATAGTAAGTGCTGCACATGGGGTCTAACAATTTTTTTGACATGTCAACAACATTTTAAGTAGAAATATTTGAATGAAAATATATGAATTACAGCATCATGAGCATGTGCAAAATACCAACAGGAGCCTAGAATAGGATAGAAAATATGTACATTACAATTTTTAAATGAACGACAATCTGAACATATTACAATGCGTACCACAAAATATGAAATGGCTAAATAACAAGCCTTTGTTTTATTGACAGTCAGTGAAGATCACTGCACTTAAGAAAAATGATCTTAACGTAAATATATTCGTACTCTGCCAGCAGATGGCAATCTCAAAATATATATTATCTTATTTACAAAAACAGCCTAATGAAAAATAACTACATAAACTGTGACCACATTACTGGGAAAATTCACACCAGTACCAAAAGCACAACTGTAACTGTAGCTGTCCTTCAACGCTGACATTCAGTTTGGTTACCTGCTCAAATTCACATTCAAAATTCACATTCACAACAAAAGCATAAACTTCTACAATCTTTGAAATACCAAAGAGCTTACATAAAGTAATGTGCATCATATATAAATGCATAAAGGGCATATATATAATATTTATGTTTTTGTTTGTGAAAAATCTTTTGACAACATGGCGGCCGGTGCACAAGAAAAACTAAAGAATGCAGCAGGCTCAGCAGGAGTTCACCAGTCCTGTGATGATGTTGCTGGGAGTCCTGCGATACTGAGCCTTGGTGTTAGTGACCGCACCATGTTTCTGTCTGAGGTGAAGCCTCAGCTGACTCTTGTGTCTGAAGTGAAGGTCACATTTTTCACACTGAGGAAAAAGGAAAATTAACATTTAGGATGACTTTTAAAATGGACTGTTTCATCCCTCAACCCCCACACCTAGAGTTCGTAGCTCTGCAGGATTACTACCCAGAACTCTCAATTATTGACAGGCATGTGGATCATGGGGGAGAAGGGATTACTCTCTTTTTAGCCAGCAGACACAGTGGATAAGGAGAGGGAGACTGACAAGGAAGCTTACATGATAAGGCTTCTCTCCGGTATGAATGCGCATGTGGCTCTTGAGCGTCTGAAGGTGGCGGAAGTGTGTTCCACAGATCTCACAAGGGTATGGCTTCTCTCCCGTGTGAATTAACACGTGGGCACGAAGATGGGCCACCTGGAGGACAATGAAAACACGTATTAAGATACATACCCTTAAAGGTAGAGTTTTGACATTTGCGCTGCTTTCCAGAAGGTGTGGCTATTATTCTCTCACCTGGACAAATCTGGAACCGCATGTCTCACACTTGTATGGCTTCTCTCCAGAGTGGATGCGGGTGTGGGTCTTGAGGTTGGCCGGTCGGTTGAACTGAGCACCACAGATGCTGCACTGGTAGGGTTTCGCACCTGGAAGTTAAGATCAGCAGGTTTTGCAATCAATGAAACAGTCACATCCGCAAAGTCCACTTGAAGGTACTTTTGAAAAGCCAATGGGAATGATTATTCTTACCGGTGTGAACGGTCTTGTGGCTGGCCAGGTTGCCCTTGTAGCGGAAGGCAGCCTGGCAGCAGTCACACTTGTATGGCTTGTCACTGTGGACCTGGACCAGGTGGTCTCTCAGGGAGTCTTCCTCTGTGAACTTGGAGTCACATCCATTGCAGAAGAAGGTGGTGTTTTCTGTGGAAAGAAGAAATAAAATGTGAAAGCAAAATAATAATCCTGCCAAATCATTTGTTTTCATTTAAACATAGGCGGATAGTACAGCACACATGGAGTTCACTTACCACAGCTGGAGGGGGAATACTCTGAGTGTAGTTTGGTGGTGTCATCTCTGCTGTATAAGTCAGGAGAAAGGTGGCCCATTTCCATGCACCGAGGGCTGTCACAGCCACAGGAGGAGCATCTGAGGTGGCTGCACACAGAAAGACAACCACAGAGTTAATATACTATACAGCAAAGTTCTTCTCTCTTACAAATGTACATAAACCTCCGATGGACAGCTCTCACAGTAAGTTGGAGTTTTACCTGATGCTGCTACAGGTGCTGCTGCTGCTGCTGCAGCTGTCGGCGCTCTGAGACATGAGGCTGTGCTCGCTGGCTCCCTCCTCTGCCTGGACCTCATTGTGTCCACCTGCTGCAACGCTCCTGCATGGGCTCAGCGTAGGGGACATGGCTGTAGCTTCAGCGCTGCCTCCCTGAGCCTCCTTTTCATTGTCATCAGGAGTTTGGTTCAACACAATCAACTTGTACTTCTTCCAGTTGCGGGCCTTGGTGTCTTTGGGGCAGTCTGAGGACTGTTTGAAGCTCAGTGTAGCGTTTCTGCTGCTGTTGGACTCGGTGGGCGAGTTGGGTTGGCAGTCAGATCTGAGGGGGCTTTGAGGGCTACAAATCACACCCTTGATAAAACCTGGAGACAATCTTAGACAGCTGGTCTGTGGATGCTGAATGCTGTCTTCCTCCATGGGAGTGGCAGGCCTTTGAAGGCTCCCGTGGGTTCCTGCCTGTCGGATGATACTGGTGGGGAAACTGGGGCGGGAGATAATGGTAGTGGACTCATTGGACTGCGACCATCTTGTCTGGGACAAAGCCCCTCCACTGGGAAGGTTGCTGACCTTATGGGAACTTTCCAACTTCCCAGCAGGGACATGGAGGTCACCATAGACGTGATAGGAGCCAGAGGTGTTAATCCCCCTGAAAACATTTGGGACGTAGCCCCTGCACTCCTGGAGAGGGGATGAGGTTGATGTATGGTTGTTTCTTAGGTCTGAATCTTTATCATCAACAGACCTCAAGGCAGGGATCTCCTCAGCCAGATGTAATGAGTGTACCTCTTCAGTCTGCATATTCAGAGACTGATGCCTGCAGAAACATATTCAATCACAAGTTGTTAAACACCAACTTAGATCCCTCTCATTTTAACCAAGAAAACAGAGTTTGTCTTTGTCTATTTTCCTTTACCTGGACTTGATGAACCTGTGGCAGGTGTCTGCCACATGCTCCATCTGGAGGTAGATGGCTGTGTTCATGGTGGCCAGGACCAGCCTATCATTAAGGTTCAGGCAGGATGTGTACATAAAGTCCAACAGGATGGCAAAACCCTTGGGGTCCACTTTGGGTTCTAAGCTGATGGCACTAAGGTTTGCGTTCTTTGGGTCCATGAAGACAGAATAAAAGAAGCCACTGTAAGAGAACAAGAGAGAGGGGAATACTGTGTTTAACATGGGCAGAGATGAGAGCCATTAACTACTGAAAATCTATTTACTTGGGATGAGGTATGAAATGAGATTGTGGCAGTGATTCAGTGACCAAAAAAATATAAGTCCCTTCATTTGGCACTGTGAATATAAAAGGTACCTGCAGGCCACCAAGATGGCCTTGTGAGCATGAAAATGCTGTCCATCCACCTGTATGGTAACATCAGTCAGGATGTTCCTGCTGCGGAGGCGGTTGAAGTTGAGCAGGACGTCGCCTGCATGGCGTGTGAATTGAATGCAGCCATCTGCAGTCGTGGCCATGCTGTCAAAATCTGAGCAAGGGCAGACAGTGAACAGTTTGTTCATTATCTTGACTCTAAAATTGATCTACTGCGAGAGCGACACACACTGTAGCCTGGGTGGAAAAATAACGTGGAAAATTATTGAAAAATAACGTGGAATAATAATGTGGGAATATTGGCGACAATATTATCATAACTCAACCATATTATCAGAAAAACAAATTAAGCTTAAGTTACATTACTTCACTACTAAATAATAATATATGTGAAACTTGAAAAATGACTAATCAGTTTTATTTTGCAGCTTAGATGGGCTTTAACTTTGCTAAATTCTGTTATGCTCAGGAAATCATGTTAATGCCCAACATTCGAGCAAAATCACATTACAAGCCAAAATGCAATTACAATTGTAATTAATTAGAATTATTAAACTATACATAACTGAACAGTCTTGTTACACAAGATAATAAATACTCTTATTATATTTCATCACCTCCGGCTCATACTTCTCTACTACTTCTCTCTACTACAAGCCTTCAGGCTTTGTAATCAAAGCCAGCTTTGAACCTAACAAGTGTTTTGACTGTGTTTTATCAAGAGGCGGCGTCATTGCAAAGCCAAAAGTAAAAAGGTACGTTAAGAAACCTTCTGATCCAAGCCCTTACTTCTTACTAGGCTTTAATGACGGTGTAGTTACAAACGCTATGATCAATATTTTCACATGTTATTATTGACAGTGATATTTGTCACTGAGTATACACAAATAGGCCTATATCTTAGAACAACGTGTATCTTCATTTTGAGACGACAATAAATCGTAACCACAGACAGTAAATGCACAAACTATAGTATAATGCAAACCCAATCCTACATTGCTGACCCCAAAAGTTAAAGTTATATAAGTATAACTGTCCGTCCTCTCTCTCTCTCTCCTGCAGCTTTGCAGCGTACAACAGAGCAGACTGGCTGCCGCAGGTTGTAAACGTGTTTGACGTTGAGCACATTCCGTCCTGGCTGCTCAGATTAAGTTGCCAGTACACAGAGAGGTTTCCTGTTCCCCCGACATAAAAGTGGAACTCACCTCATTTAACCCATTAACATTCTCTCTCCCACTGCTCCACTAATCTCCCGGGCTATTTCTAAACCTCAAATATCAGGCTCATTTCACAGGATGTGATTTCAAGGAGTGGTTAGTTCTTAGCTGCGTAACTTCGGCTGTGAGCCACCGAGCAGGCCAACACAAATCCGGCCAAGTTTAGCAAAACTGTTAAGCAGCCGTGTCTGGGCACTGTCTTGTGGTTTTAATCATGTTTTTAAAGTGTTTAAAGAGTGTTTTCTCGGTCCAAAGTAATGGTGAGACGTCGTGGGCTCTGCGTTGGAGAGATTCAGTGAAGTGAAAAGATTGTCTGTCGACGACAGAAATGCGCATAGAGAAGCTGACCGATGCTGTTGCGACACTTCTGCACGTCTGATAGGGATTAGTCTACAATGTGTACCAAATGTTAAGCTACTTTAAAATGCGTAAATAAAATAAAACAAGCAAACACTGAGCTATGATTAACGGCTGCCTTGGCTAAAGTTTAGCTTCAAACCGAAGCTGTTAAAGCCTACTTCAAGTACAAGTGATAGGAGCAACAATTCAATCCACACACAACCTAAAGCCGCACTTCCGTCTTAAACACAGTCAGACAGTGCCGCTGTTAAAAATCAACTCATAGTTAAAATCTGTTCACATCTTATAGCTTAAGAAATCACAAAATATTGGAAAAAGTTCCAGCCCCGAAGCAACCGAAGCAGCCACATGAGCATCTGCTACTTCAGTACACTTCTGACCTAATGCTGAGAAAATAGGAAGGGAAAAAAGTCACCTTGTAAAAGTTTCCTCGAAACTCTGAGCATCACCAGTTCTGAGAATCCAGTTCTAAGAAACACATCGGCTCAATTCTCGGAATTTCAACAGAGGGCCGTACCATTATCTGCAGGGCGGGGGAGCTGCTCCGCGCCACCCGCAGCAGTTCAACCCCGCACCGTCTGTATTGCGCACTATAACACGCGGCTGCTCAGTCAGATGTCATTAAATAAACATCTTGGTAGGATTGGTATGGAATATTTGCGAGAGTTTAGCAGTTAATCAGTGCGTTTGTCTGTGAGTTAATCTCCCTGTGTAGTGGATGGGTCCAAGTGCAAGGTCAGCTGACCGAGTTATAAATACCGTGGGGAATATGAGAGCATGTTGTCGTTGAAAACCAGCCTGAGGTGCCGCGAGGAGATGAGAAAAGTTAGTCATCTTATCCTTTAATAATTCCAAGTATGATGTCCCTGATTTAGTTTTATTTTTCTTCAACATTTCCCCACTGCATGCTTGCTTCCTGCGTTGCTCCACGCTGACTTTGGCCAGCGCAATTGATTAAGGAGAACACTTGAAAGTAATAATTTTCAGTTGATGCGTTAGGCAGTATTTTTATGTGTACAGTATACTTTCTTATGTTTTACAGTGAACGTTTGATTGACCTTCTGGGGAGTTCTACAATACTGATAATTTATTGCGTGGCAAAACTGATTTCACATTGCGTGAGTGGCATTTCATTCTGGCACAGTAAGTTAACTGGTATGAAACCCTGTTTTTAATGTCACACATACTGCTGTAGGAAGTGTGTGAGTGTGTGAGTAAAGTTCTCAACTCTCCAAAAAGGCACATCGGTGTTCCCACCACTTCCTGTCTCGCCATTGCAGCTGTATACTCATCTGGGTAGCACAAAATCTTGAGTACTTACCAATGAATGAGTTGACAAATCAGGAACTAACTGCTCTTTAATGAACAACTAGCAAGGGGTTTCTGAATAACATACATATACATTACATATTTATTACTATTTAACTATTTTACCTTAAACAAAAGGGATGTGTGCCTCACTAGTTTCTTGTGAGCTTTATGTGAAGTGTTACCTTACACAGAACATCATCTTCCCTGCACAGTATGTTAAACATTATCTTTGAATGTGGTGGGCAGGCGTTTTCTTTAGCTATGTGCATGCGATCATACTGTATTGAACACAAGACAACACAAGACATTATATTCTGGAAAATAAATTACCTTTGTGAGGAACTACACAACTGTATATTTTTTCCCTATTTCACTTCCCAATTCAGTCAAATCTGATGTTACAAAAACTGGATATTGAATATATATATATAACCATCTGTTGGCATCACCTTTCACTCTCACTATTGAGCTGTGGTGAGGCTTTGCAAACAAGCATTCAGTTAGGAAAAAAAACAGAACTATCGTAATGAGAACTATAGCTTGTAATTTACAGAGGACCAGGTTCATTAGTGAATTAAAACAGACTTGATCAGACTTTGGACTTCACACATCGGCGCTGCAGACACCTTTGTTTTTAACCATTAATAAACTAGCTTCCAATTAATCTCAATGAAATGTTTTATCATGCAAGGAATATCATCAGGCTCACAATTTGCTAATTAACACATTACAATTTGGAGATCATGTTTAGCAACATTAAACCCAAGTAACTAACATGATACTAAACTGTCTTCTACAAACATATTACTACTTTGCACTATATTATAAAACTGTGCAAAATAAGTTTCCTATCTTTATGCTTACTGTATACGTTCTAGAAAAGATCAACTCTCAGCCTGAATCTTTCCCCATGCAATAAATGTGCAGTGCAGCTCAACAGGTCTAAATTACAGCTGTTCAGGTGGCTATGGCAACAAAGAGGTCTATTTCTAGTTAATGTTTTCACTCTAGATGTTTTTCCCCTGCGGTTATCTTTAGTGGCCCAAGTTTCAGTGGGTTGTTCACCTTCACATCCTTTGAAAGACGCAAAATTTTCTGGTCTGAATGTGAAGAGACAAAACATATTCAGTCACTAGGAGGGCCTTGACAGAAAGTAAAACATCTGATTTCCTGCTGAAGTTGTTTATTCACAGGCAGGAGGATGCATAGGTTTGATCAGTCAGCCTTTTCTTTGCTCATATCAGTGCAGCATCTTTAACCTCACTTTAGTGGGTTTGCTGTGGCTCAATAGCAGATAAGCCATAGCAGATGTGAAACACACAAACTGTTGTAGATATCTGTACATTTAAGTGTAAAATCAACAAAATCACACAAACATGGCACTTCTGGTTGGCTTTGCAGACTAAGTCTGTTTTTTGTTTCTTGCAAGGAATATCTGATTTGCTGCACCAAAGAAACATATACCTCAATCTGCTGAAAATGTCTGTTATTGTTGGTGGTCACAGAAATAACCCTAGTTTTGTAAAGTGGTTTAAAAAGGGGCACTGATTTATTATTGCGATTCCACAATACTGTGGGGCTGAGTCAAGTTCCAAAAATACTGGATCCTACATTTCCCATAATGCAACATGATAGTTTGTCCTTAGACAGACCCTCCTTGCCAGGGAAATTCCCCCTTCTTTCAAAGTACACACTTCAAGTTTCTGTAAATTTGTAGTCTCAATGCTTCTTCAAAGCCACAGAAAACATTTTACAGTTGTTTTCACTGACTGAGCAGTACTAAGTAGGACAAGTAAACTAATATTGTTGACAGTGGAGTGCCTCTTTTAAGAGATTTTTTTTAAACACGAAAGTTGCAGAAAGCTAACCTGATAACAGAAAAAAAAAACATGCTGTTTTCTTCGGATTGTGTGTGGCTGTTTCCCATACATCAAACAGACGTCCTTTTTCATTCTCTGCAGGGCACATCTGAAGAATGCATGGAATAAAAACAACGCTAAATGGGATTTTGCCATGCCGACCCTGGAACAAATTTTTGGCCATTTCTCTCTCCTTCTCCCCACCCCCTCTCGTGAACTCCGCTGACCCTGGGGCCTAGGCGCAGACGGATGTCAATGTGCCTGTCCCAAAACATGACCCAGGCACATGGTTGCCTGACAGGGATCAAAGGTCACGTCAGTAAAATATGACTCTAAAACTAGCTCAGTCTTCACAGACGAGTAGCCTGAGGGGGAAGAGGAAAGTACCTTTTTTTTTTACCAGGAGCATGCACTTGAATTTGGGGAGCAGTGTGCATAAGAGAAAAAAATATTGCACTATCTAACTGTGTTTGATTGTTGTTTTACATATGACTAAATTGCCACAGAAAAGAAAAGAAAAATTAAAGCTTGTTTGTGATAGAAATGTATATGTATAAATAAGACTCTGACTTATTTATTTATAGAACAAAGTTCAGTATAAATTTTGAGCAGCTGTTGATGAAGTATACTCTGCACATATCCCATGAAACAGACTATGTGCATGTGAGCTAAACATAGTGAACTCTGAACTGCTTTCATACAGTCTGTGTGGGCTTTACTGAGTAGTATATACTTAAACTTCAGGTGGTATGCAGTCTTTGCGTGATAATCACTGAACTTCAGTTGACCCCAATGCATCAAATGTACCGTGATGTCGAACTGCCAATAATGTGTTGTCCTGCACAGAAGAGGTGGGTCAGCTTTTTTCAGCATGAGATGATATTTTAAGATAAGTGTAAATAATCTGGTTGTCTTAAATCTTCTTAGAGTTCAATTTAGATAAAAAGTGTGAATGACCTGACATGAAACACAACACAAGACACTTACAGCTGAGTCAGTTTTGAAGCAAACATACCAAACCTTCCCTAAATTGTAAATTGATACATTTTGAGTATTTATTTGAATATTTAACATAAATTTTAGAAAAAATTATAGCAGTCATTTTTACTACAATCTGACACTGGATAATCCAAAACCATTTTGATTGATTAATCAAGAAAATTCACATTGAACAATAATTAAAATAATTGTTAGTTACTGTCCTAAAACACTGTAAAACTGCCTTAAACATTATGAACTATCATGTCAGTGACAGTTCCATGGCACAATGTCAGACTGCTCATTACACATGATGACACTTAGGTTTTTTTGGTTATGCCACCAGTCTAGTATGAATGTGAGCTTAGCAGCATTGTGCCATGCATATACTTCTGAATGGTAAATCCCCTGTGGGCAAAATTAAAACATGGTTATTTCAGAGCACATTTTGTTTGCATGTCTTCCAATGTGGCGTGTTTGGGTTGAAGATGAGTTTCATATTACAGTAAAGAAAAGTACAGTTTGCTTCTTCAACATCAAACAGGAACTCTGCTCTTAATTACTTTCATATCTGTGGTTTCTACAGCCTGGCTTGGCAGCAGAGATGGGGACGTGCTTCTGCTAACATGCATATTAGCCTATCTAGTTTCCTCTCAGCGCTTGTGATATAAATCCTTTAATTCCTGTGTTTTGTATTACCACTTTGTATTGGTATGGGGGGGGGGGGGGGGGGGGTCCATAAACTTTTATTTTTGTCTAAGCCGGAGATTTTGTTGTTGTTACAGGTGTACTGAGAATTTTAGCATTGGAAAGAATTCAGGGCATTGCCCTTCCATCCTGGTTCAATTGAGCACAAGATTATAACAGCAATTAATTATCAAGAGTAAAAGTTAGTGAATATGCTGAAGCAAAAACAGGCCAGTTTGTGATGTTCCCCAACACTTTCCAAAATATAAATCAACATCTCATTGGTTTCAGGGCATTTGAGGACAGCGACTCATGTCCTCGTGGTCCAACCTCGAATATAATGCTTAGAGGGTATACATGAATGGTGGCTTTGTTGCACCAAAGCAAAGAATGCATCCTCAGTTGTAAGTGGCTAAACGGATTGTACATGTAGAGGAAAGGTCGACTGAGGATCGCTCTGTGTATCCAGCCATATGGGAAGTGATGGATCAACGTCTGTGACTTGTCTGGACAACACACACTTCCCAGTAGGAGTTCATAGAAAATATTTTATTGGGCAAAGATTTGTCACCATGACAAGATCTGGCTTGCTTTCTTGGTCATTCTGTAAATATGTTTGCCCTTTTGTATTTCTGTAATTTCAGCTATTTTATCTTGCAAAACCCTTTGTATCCCTGTGTTGAGTATGAGTGGTATAAATAGAAGATTATCTTCATGATACAAGCACTGATGTTCATTAACCAAGTTCCTACTCAGGGAAAGGACTAAAACATCTTCACTGAAGGCAGAATTGAGCATAGTCTACCTTGACTATACAGAATGTGAGTCAATAAATATGCAAAGTCAATATAAACACACATTGCAACACTCAACCTTTCACTACACGTTATCTGTGGAAAAGTACCAGGGTACACCGTGTCACCACGGCAGATTCCCCTGTTGTTTTACAGCAAAGCCTCAGTCAGGAGGAGGAGGCGGCGGTGCGGGTCTGCACAGAAACAAAAGGTGTGGTGCGTGTGTGTGTGTGTGTGAGTGTATGTTTTTTGTGTGTATGTGTGTGAAAGGGAAGTTATTGATGTGATCCTGGGTGCCTCTCCAGTGGTTTAGCTTTGGAAATGTGTCTTTACAATAGAGCAGCTGGGAAAATTTGGATGAGGAAAATGAATGAGAACGTCTTTCACCTCAACAACTGTCCCGACAGCCGCTACTGACGGGGGAAACAGAAGAAGACTGTTGTTGCACTGGGCTGCTCCCACAGGTCAACGTGGAGGTGTATTTTGCTGAAAAAGTGTGTTTTCTGAAAAAAAAAACATGCAGGTTGTCCTGTTGAAGGATTTGCAGCCATGGGAGAGTTATTTGTAGTAACTTGTTATTTGTAGTTATGATAACGTTTGCACACATTTTAAAGGGTTATAAAAACAGTACATATTTGTCTATCTCTGTGTCTGTGTTTTATACATACCACATACTGTACATACTTTAGCATCATGGAAGTGCCAGCATTGCCAACACATGTATATGCATTCCATCTTGCTCGATATCAGAAGATATGTTTTAAATTTTTTTAAATATTTGTCTTGTATCACTGCAGTC
Organism: Micropterus salmoides; assembly: GCF_014851395.1. Classification (NCBI taxonomy): domain Eukaryota; kingdom Metazoa; phylum Chordata; class Actinopteri; order Centrarchiformes; family Centrarchidae; genus Micropterus; species Micropterus salmoides. The sequence goes on along the minus strand of NW_024040485.1, from coordinate 22,081,159 downwards.
AGTTGTTTCCTTATTTCTTGGTTTCCCCAACAATATGCTTTTTTGCTCACTGGCATGACAAAACCCTTAGGTTAGATTTTTTCTCTTTTTCCCAGAGACACTGCTAAAACGTAACTCAAACCAAAGTGGTTGTGTGAATGTCACTGAAGTATAAACAGTGGCTGATGCTGGAAGGCAGCCCGTTGGTTTTTGTGAATGCTTGCTCAACATTTTGTAAACAATGAATGCAGGAGAAATGCTAATGTGGGATTGCGGAATCCAAAGCTCACTTTAACATTCTTGTGAATGAGGTGAAAATATAATTGAGGGAAAAATGTCATTAGGTGATGTGCTGCCAAAATGTTTTCTTCAGAGAGTATTGGAGAACTACAGGAAACAGGTGGGTAAAAGTTACTATTTTGTTTGCATATTTGGCCCACTGTACATTTTTGGACTGTGAGGGCCTTGTTTAGCATAATGTACATGTTTGATATTATGTCACTAAAAATGCAAGTGCATTTTAAACAAATATTAACAGTTTTTAAAATGAAGTGTGCTGTAATTCAAGTCACCTTATTCTTGTTTAATATCAATATAAATCAATAATGTAATTTAGACAAATATGGTGTTTACCACCGAGCAAAACATAATATGTGCAAACTTAATTGATGATAAAAAGGGTCACATGTCAGAATGAGAGGTTAAACATGTTCCAGTAGATTTTGTGATGGGATTATATTATATTGTTGTATTCTATTAAGTGCAAGCAAGATCCAGACCACACAACAACCCACCAAAGGTATCAAAACCTCCAATAGAGTTGACAGAACAAAAAAAGTTGACACAAAGGATGGATTGTATTCCCTGCATGCTATTGTCTGATATATATTTGACATGTTTTTATTGTGTCTACTCCCTAAGCACTTCATCAAAGTGCCATCTTGTGTGTGTAATTGTAGTCAGGTGACCTCCTTCGAGACATACTGTAATTGCTGTGCAGTGATTCATTCATATAAAATATTTATATCATTTCACTTTGAAGATTCCCCCCCACAGAGATTTATTTCATTGACTAACTGTGTGTGTAATAGTAAAATTAATAATAATATGCAACATGATTTTCACATAGTTTACAATTTCTGAAAAAAGCAACCCACTTTATGAAAGGTGGGTGCACTCAATCCTGCAAAGGGCAGAGAAGCTGGTGATTGTACCTTTGAGGTTAGGACATAATACTATTAGTTGTTGTCTGGCTGCCAGCTGCAGCCACTGAGGCACTTGTCATATGACCAACACGGTCATTAGCAGCTAATTCAGATGCGATGTGTGACAGAACTTAGTGACCTCTGAAGAAGCCGGAGGTTCCTCTCACCTCATGCTGGTGAGTCAGTGAAAAAATGTCTTTCATAGTAGTAACTTTAAATGGGTTTGGCAGCAAAAGGATTTGACTCAAGATGCCAGAAGTCTGCATACCAAAGAAAGGAGAAGTAGGAACACAGCTCTGAGGACAAGAGCTAAGGTTATACAACAGATTTTTGTTTGCCTTTATTTCAAAGACCAATATTACTGCAGGTAATTTAAGCTAAGGGACTGGATTTGGGTGAATAAAAGAACAATTGTAACACCCTCTCCACAGTATCTCAAATTAAAATAACATTATTGACTTGGTTTATTTTGTATTAATGACTAAAACTGTGCATCAAAGTATTTAAGATAGTGTACTCTAATTCAAAAATGTTCATGTATAACACAAGGCTATGTCCCTTTTTCAAAAACATGAAATTATTGGACAAATGATAAGTGTAACATCCTGGTGATTGAAGACATTGACAAGGACGAGGGAATTACAATAACCATAATCACCAGCTTTTCTTTTGAAATGCTGATAAGAGTAGGAAAAAATTTAATTATGTTGTAACCATAGTAATCGCTCCCCCAGTGCTACCTCTGTATAATGTCTGACATTTCTACTTTAAATATCTTTTCTTACTGACAAACATCTCCCCTGTTCTTGTTGCCTGTGGAAATCACTGTCAGGTTCAGCTGCCTGCTGGTAACCAGAAGGAAAGCATTTCATGCATGCTCACACCACAGATCTGCCCTCAACCTTAAGCAGGGGATTGCATTTGAAAGATGAAACAAACAACAACATTGCATGTTGTTAATATGCAAGCTATCCAGTGATGTCATTAGATGTGTCCGGGAGATGAGCCTAGCAGCATGCTAACAGTGGACAAGTGCATCATTAGGGTCGTCTCTTAGTTACCCCTGTTCATACCTAACACTGTGACATATTGCTATTGTGATGGAAATAATCACTTTTCTGAAACATAAATCCTTTTCTTCCTGACAGCTTTAGTACAAGCAAAAATGTTTGACTGTGAGTCCTTGTTTCCCCCACTCTGTTTGAAGTGCCAGCTCCTGAGAGAAGAGCTAGGGAGTCGACAAAGGAGACGGTGCATTATTCTTTCACTAAAGCACATTTGGATTATGAGTGTTGTTTGGGTTTCAACATTTTCGGTTGCTCCAACAACTTCTGATTTATTGTAGGTTTTAAATCAAAACAGCTTCCCTCAAAAAACAGCTGAGGGACAAAACAGAGCACTGTGTTGTTTCTGCAGTGGAGGTATTTGAAAACCAAGTTAATGAATAATGGGTATTTTAAATATTTAAACTGCTGCTCATAAAATATGACATCGCCCAGCAGTGGGTGTCTGCCCCTCTGTGCAGGGTTGTTTGGGAGATTCACGTGGCACGTTTTTTGCCTGACAGTTAAAATGTATGTGCTGTTAGTTTCAGGAATGCTGGGGAAAAGTGGAAAAAAGGGAGTGTCACTCAGAGCAGATGTTCTGCTTTTGATCATCTATGGTGCACTGAAACTTTTGATCTTTTAGTGGTAGCATTCTACCTTACACACCAAAATACTATTGTGTTTTCAATGTCCAACTTGTTTTGAGGAAACCGAGTGCAGTTTGCTCTACATACTGTACAATAGATATGCTTGTTTTATCAATGAAATATTAGGTTACTATGGTTGTAACAGTAAATCTAGTGTTTTGCTTTATATATATTTATCTATATTTTTTAGTAAAACTAGGCTTGGAATTTTTTTTCTTTTTAGCATGATTTTCTTGATGGAACAAAAAAAATTGTGGTCTTTTTCAATTTGTTCAAAATTTGTTTAATTTGTGGTAATTGCAATGTCCCTTTACATTTCCTGTTTACAACACTTAAAAGAATATTTTGACATTCCGGGAAATATGCTTATTTACTTTCTTGCCACGTCTGTCTCATGTACGATAAATATGGAGCTACAGCCAGCAGCACCTCTGTACATGTAGCAAAATCTACCCAGCAGCAGTAGCTTATCACACAGAGTAGTTCATGGTCATTCAGCGCACCGAGCTGCATATTGGCACAATACTCCTGGAGAAAAGGCAGTGTGACAGCAGCTATAGACAGGTTCACCGAGAGACAGCTTCACCCAGCATGCTGGAAACTCAGGTAAACTCCCACTGCAACGTTACAGTAATATTTTTACTGATTCATGCTCGTTACATGAAAAAGTTACATTTTCTGCATTTAGCCGACGTAATACATCGCCAGCTTTTCAGTAATGTTACTATTTGTGTATTTTCACCGGAGGCTCAGCAATGTGAGCACAGCTAAATGTAGTGGAGGACAACGAAACGGTTAGTGAGCTGGCCTGAATATTATAAATAAGACTGTTGCCACATTTTATAACAGTTAGACCGCAGTAGGTAACATTACTGTGGTGAATGGTTCTTCCAATTTGTTATCCTGTGCCGTTATGTTGCAGTATTGTATATTATGTGGGTTACATAAGTTAGAGCAACTAAGATGGTTAAGAAGCTGTGTACCTGAGTATCAGTAAACCTCAATAATTGAACGTTACGAAGCAAACAGCGGTAGATCCGTGCTAATGCGGCCTGCTGCTCCTGCCTCGCATCACTATAGACGGGTTTCTGTGCAACATCATCACCGAGTTGCGCGCGCAACCAGGGGGCAGAAAGCAGAACTCGGTCTTCGCAGCATATCAATTTATATGGCATATATAGCTGCAGTGTTTGGCAAATTACTCAGAAATTGTAATGAGTTACTTATTACTCATTTAAAAAGTAATAATATTACTTATTACTGGGTATTAAAAGTAAATAAGTAGAAAAGTAAAAATATTTCTCGTTAAGTTACAATTACTTTCAACCACCCCACCCCATACTTAGAAGTGACAGCAAACCTGTTCAGCAGCGCATTTTAGAAATGAATCCACTTTACTGGAACAATAATTAACCTGAGGAGTCAACCAGCAGGACTGAAAACACTGCAGCCTCTGAGACCAGGGGATGCTGTATCATATAGGCTATTTAAAAATAATTTTAAAAAAACAAAGCAGGTCCCTCCTGACTTTTTAGCTAATTGCGTATTCATAACAGCATCAATGAGTATGATTTTTACGAAGCATATACCTTTTTTAACGCCACTGTCTGAGCAAAAATCAAGCAAGTGTCTCGACTTCAGAACTAACTGTTTTGCACTTGCATTTATAAGAGAAGTATTCTGTGCTTTTAAGAAACACGAAACGTTGATTAAAACCACTTTCTCCTGCCGAGTGGACGCATCACAGTAGCCGGAGTTTCTTTCTACAGGCAAAGTTTCACGTTGCTGTGCTGCTTTAGCAGATGCTTCAATACAAAATTGTTTGCAGTTGTAAACTTTTTGCTGGTCATACAAAGTTTACAACGGAAGACAATGTTCTTTGCATCTCTGAGTGTGACACAGCTTGGACAAATTGCAGTACTTACAGCTGTGGAAAGAATGCCTCTCTCCCTCATTTTCCATTAGCCTTTTGGCTAGCAGTTGATTTGAACAACATTACCTCCATCTTCGCTAGCCTGCAGCGCGGTTGCATATGTTATATTAATATTCAAAATGAAACACAAACAAACAGATCCAACTCTGAAATCCCAGTTTATTATTAAGTCAACAAGAATTTACAAACAATGCGTATTCTACGTTGTGGTTGACTACAGTCTTCTGACCAGCTACCAAAGCACTTTTGCCCCGCATCCAGTAGTGTTTGTAAACAAGAAACCCATCTATAGGGTAATGTAAACAAATGGCTCCATGTTTGATTTGTACCGATACATAATTTCTTGCAGGCTAAAATCATACTTTAATATAATACCGGTGATACACAGGATAGTAATGTGGATTGCGTTAGTTTGTGAAGTAATGTGGAAAGCCAACTTTACATATTATATATTGCATGGGATAACGTTAGCAACTACTCAGCGTTAGCCTGTGAGCTAACGTGACTCTCTCCGTGACTCCAGTCTTTCTGATGTTGACTGTTTTCACTAACATCATCGGATTCTTGTTTGGTCTGACAGGCTTCAGCACATAAACCTTTACTGTTGTTTTGTATCCTTATGTGGAGTTTGTGTTGGAGTCCGTGTTGTGTTTTTTTATGGTGTTAGTAGACTGTATTTCGTTTACTGCAGTGTTGTTGCTGTAGTCGGAGAGAGGCTCGGGAGCGTGCACAGGGCTAAGTCCGATCCGGTGTCCTCACATAAAAAGCAGAAAAGTGGCTGTTCCAAGCAAGAGTGAAAACAGGCGTGAACTTCATTTCTAAGTGACGCTACAGCCCATTGACAATATGGCAGCGAAAATTTGATATATCAAGAAGTAATTTCACTGAAAAACTACATGTAGCCCCTTTAACCCGTTACATCTCTAATTGGAAACAAAAAACTCAGTGTAAAAATGACTATTCTTCAAGAGTTTGGACAGAACCAGCTGGTGGCTATAGCTTCATATTTGACAAACATTCGAGTGGTATAAATCTTCTCATCTAAATCTAATCATAAAAGCAAATAGGCATAGTTTCCAGAATGTTGAGCTATTCCTTCAGTGTTTCATTTAACACCATCATCACCGTTTACTGTCATCAGAGTTCCAAGCTTGGATGATGTGGTGAGTCCACTGTTTCTGAAAGCCAAAAAAAAAATCGTGTCAGCATGAAGGAAATCCAAGTGAGGTCCTCAAGATCTATGGAAATCTGACAAGAGCGAAGCCATGGCTAACAACATAGCACTTTGAGGAATTGGAAACCAGCAACCAAAAACCTCAATGAAGCAAAATATGACCACAAACATTCAGCTTGTGCAGGATTCAGGCTGCAGTCCAATGTTGTGGATAAGGGGGCAGGGCCGATTAAGTTATTGTTTAGTCTACATACCATGTCATGTCAAACCTATTTATCAGATTGCATTTAAAATATATCATAAATGTTCTGAATGTGTGTCAAATACAAATAAATAAATCAAAGCCATCTGTCAGTGAGATAACTTGACCTCATGTCTTGTTCTGTTCACTCTGTCCATTGTGGCTTCTGCACACCAACGTATAAACAAAGCAATAAGTCTATTCTTATTCCTCTGTGAAGTAGCTGGACAGTGCTATTATCGTCACGTTTACTGTTGTGGTCATAAGAATTTATAAATGTTGAATCTTTTGCTCTGTTATCTACTGCTGTTGTGCACAGTCTTCATGTCTGTATTGTGCTGTAAAAAATGTTTTATGGAACTTGTAATAGCTATTTGCAAGGAGTCTGCCAAATTTCTGAATGATATGCAGTCTGTTTGCCTTGTGTCAACTATGGCTTACATTCCAACCATTCAAAGTCAGGCTATACACTGAGGTGGCAAATCCAATTTAAGAAGTATGATGATAGCGTGCAATGTGCAGCAGTGTTTTGCCCTGGAGTGTTGAATGGAGGATTTCTCTCTTAATTAGACAGATGTTTATGGTATTGAATATTGTATATGGTTTTATTTTGTAGGCTTGAATTTGCATGTCTTTCTCATATAAATGGTTGCAAAGATTATTAAAAATGTCATTATTAACTTCACCAAGGAGCCATATGTTTTGGTGACGTTTTGTCTTTCAGCAGGATTACACTGGCTGGATTTTCATGAGACTTGGTAGAAGAGTGTAGAAAAGGAAGAACCCATTAAAGATCCGGAATCACAGGGCAGATACACAAATCATTTTTCAATTTCAACGAAGATTTCGTGTCAATTGTAACAACGGTGTCTATGGCAAAATTAACTGAATTTGTCGCAGATTTTCCGACCTGCGCAAATTACATAATAATAATAATAATAGTAATAATAATAATAATAATAATAATAATTTGGCCAATTTTAAGAAAGAACAAACGAAAGATAGAAGGAACCCACTCATGTGAGTGCAGCCTTTTCGCAAGCGTACATTTCCAGGTCATCTCTTTGACTCACCAAGGCACAACCACAAGCGTAACCCAAGCTAGAGGTAAACAAAATGTCCGTGAGACAAATCATCTGGGTTATTTGAGTACCAGCCATGTCGTAGGAGGACCTACTGTCTTGGTCATGCATTTGACACCTGCAGGTGACAGATTTCCAGGACTAGTCGGTAATCAGTTTGATCTGAGATGCAGTAACACGGACAAGAGGGAGGAAACAAAAACATCACATGTCTGCTAGAGACACTGGCCCCTGGCTGTAATCCACACTGTTCACTACTGTATCCACAGGTCCGTTAAGAAATAAATGAAGGCTTCACAGAAGCTGAAATGTTCTAGAGTTAATCCATTTCTTCCTAACAGCAAATATTCATTAAAAAATGTGTATTTCTAAATCATTGTTTTCCTACAACGCTGGGGTGAATACAATATAGCAACATTACATAACTATCTTTTCAACAGGTATGAATGCAACACATTAATTGAATGTTCTGTTTACATGTAAACAGGTACACAACATTCTCATCATAGTTTAACTTTTACTGGGAATTTGGGCCTTTATTTGAAGGTCCAGTCAGTCCTGTGAGACCTGTGAGAGTTGATGATCCTTGTCCAGTTCAAACAGTTCATACACAGTTCACAGTCTGCCACAGGAGATCCGAGTGGATTGAGAGATCACATTCCTCTGTCAGGACACAGGAGAGGATGGAACCCATCCTGTATAGCCTTGCTTTGATTGACCAGTGGGTTGAAAACAAACTTTAATTATATTGGCATTTATGCTGACTGTATATATAATGTGAAGAAAATGATTTCAATTTTGCTTGCTACTTGTCATGGGAATGTTCTGGAAAAAGAGAATTCAACAAGAACAGCTCTTTCAGAGATTTATTTCCGACTGACATCCGACTGACTTTTGTAAATGGATTCCCTGCGTGTTGGGAGAGAGAATCCCGCTATGGAAATCATCATTTGTATTTCAATCATCGTCTCATGCGTCACAAAACATTTGTTTCTTTAATTAATACACAGCTGTCCAATTGCACTATTTTCCATTCATAGTTGGCCTTTTGTTGCTGAGTCAACCGACAATGAAACTCAACAACTGTTGGTAATGATCGCTTACACTGTCACACAAAGATAAAGAAAACGTAGTCTCGCCCTGTGTCCCAAGGTATCACCGTATGTTTTATAACTGAAGGACAGACAGTGCTCATGCATGAAACAACAAGATGTATTCAAGAGATCAGTACGCTATAGAAATCATATGAGAGTACAATAAGCTCAAAAATTTCCATTGCACTACTTCACAATGTGGAGAGGTAAAAAAGAGAGGGAAGGGACGAGGCAAGAAGGAGTGAAAAAGGACTAGGGAGTCAGAATCTGGGAAAAATAAACTTTTCCAAGACCTCCCTGGAGACTGTTCTGACTGGAATGAAAAAGTACTAAACATGCAGATCCAGTTTATATCTGAAAAAGATCTGCTAAATATTTTTTTCCTTACAACAGAGATGACTCACACTGCCATTACCAACACGACTGAGATTTAAAAGAAACATTCCCGACAGCATATTATTCTGTAAAGCCCGGTTCAGTATATATACAGTAGTCTACCGTTCACAGTTCAGAACGCAGTGAGAGTAAATATGACAAGATGATTCAAACAGATTAATCAGGACTATAGGAACAACAGCTACCTGTGTATTTGCTTTGACGACATATTCAATGTTGACCATTGACCTAAACTGAGATGTGGCCCTTGGCGGTTTCTATAAGACTGAAATCCCGTGCAGGATTACTATCGTGAGAGCAGTGTAATGCTTTACAGCACCACAACACTTCTACGAAACTCTTGAGCAAGCAAGCTATAAGAAGAAGCAATATAATAAACAATGTATGCTTTTGAAAGAAGCTAGCTCGGTATTCTCAGTATAGATATCATGGCAGAGGCTGCAAAGAGACCGACGAAGATGTTGTCGGAGGAAGCAAAGAAGACAAAAGAGAGTGACCAAGCGGACAAGAGTAAATATTTCAGTGCCTTTTATTCGTTGGCGTGAGCTAAAGGAGCTGAAAGGATGCAGGTCAGACGCCGAGCTTTCCTTCTTTCTGTTGGACTAGTGTTCTTCTGCTGTGTCTTGTATTGTTGCGCTTGCTGGATGTTTGACTGTGTTAGCAAAGTTGTCAAAATCAGCCAAAGGTTTCACAGAGGTGTAGCCGCTAGCTATAAATCTTACTGTTAAGTGCTCTTCTGTCAGTTGCTGTCCAGTTTTGTTGGCTAGCTTGCCACTCAAGTTTCAAATAACATTATGCTGGTGGCGAATAGAGCAGGGCGAGCGGGCAACACAACCGGGCTCAACGGCCTCTATGGTAGACGCGAAGAGACCAAAGAGGACATTGATGGAGGAAGCTAAGAAGAGTAAAACAAAATGACCAAGCAAGAGGCTGCAAGACGCGGAACTGGCCTTCTTTCCGTGTACACAGTTGGACTAGCAAATAATATTGCTATGTCTTGGGTTGTCGCACTTGCTTGATGTTAAGCTGTGTTAACAAAGATAGCACCTCGTATTCGTAACAGAGAAATTGTTAATACTCGTTTAGATAGCTGCCTGAGACAAATACAATATGCATTACTGCATTGTAACATGTGACAACAAACACTTTGTCTGATGTTTTGTATGTGTCAAACTGTTTTTTCATGGTTGAAATGCCAGTTAACCTGAACTTGAACTTAACAGCTTTACACTTGGTTCACTTTGCATATTAGCATCATAACATCAGTAAATGTCACATGTTTCATATTTAGTGGTAATATCTGGCCATTCAACAACATACCATCAGGTCACAGAAATGAACAGCATTTCTGTGGCTGTCTTTGTGGGAACTTTCAAGCCCTCAGATGTCACATTCTTATTGACAACAGAGGCCACTACCAGTCCACAGAAAAACAGCTGCAGTTAGTAGAAGCTTAGCTGTTTTTTGTTGATTTTAGTGCTAGGTTGGCTGTATAGATAGCTCATGGCAGCTTTATCTTTATCATCTCAGCAAACATACCTCTCTATGTTGCATTTTCTACATGTAATTTATGGGAATTTGGCTAAAATACAGTTTAAGGTGCATGTATAAAACCTCCAAACAAAATTTGTTTCATGACAAGAATAGAACTTGAATTTTTAGGTAGAAGTTTCTGACTTTGACACAGAAGACTGTAGTTTGGATGCTGTGTCCTACCAACAGTCAGTGTTTGTTTCCCATCATCTGTACCTAACCTTAACCAAGTCATTTAGTCAACAAACCTTAATTCTGCACTCACTGATTTTTTTGGGAACTTGGGGTTGTTATGTCATACGTGTTGGCGCAACATTAGTATTCATTTGAAGTCACATTTCTGGCCCCCTGACGAGGTGGCCCACTGAATTTGAAGTCCAATATTCTCTCTCATTGCAGCTCTGTTTTGGTCTCCACCAAATCCTGAGCTGGACTGAATGTTTAATTTGTGCATTGACACGGTTAGTTGACCTGAGAGGCCTTCACTGTCCTTCACACTTGGCATAATTTATTTTAGGAGGCTCTGATGGTCACAAGATGTCTGGCAAGATGTCGACCATGTAGATGTTTCTGAGAACACACATTTTCTGGCGCCATGATTATACAAGGTTCTGTATTTTATTTTTTATTTTTTTATCAAAGAAAAAAAAATTGTCAGAGAAGGTGTGTGTTTTCCACAGAGAAATCCAGATAGCGTTTGGATGAGGATGGAAGGCTGCTAGTATTTAAAGAGTGGCAGTCGAGTCTCACTGACACCATCACATCTGAACAAGCTCACAGATATTCATAAATCTCTCCTCGAAGTGAGCCGCTGGCTTTGTATCCCCACGTGGTTTCAGGTATTGCTTTACACAAGTTCCATCCCCGACCCGTTGAGAGTGTCATGCTGCCTGTGTGTGGTCTCTTAATACAATATCTCCACTGCCAACCAGCACGACAGACAGTCTATAAGGCCAAGATTAGCCCTAGTAACCGAAGCTCTCTGGGGTCCATAATCAATGCTGGGGAGGCTGGACATCCAGCTGTTTACCTGAACTCTCTCCCCCTGGTCGTCCTATCACAGTCACAGCAGGGAAGAAGAAACCAGTAACCAGCAATAATGTGAAGAGACAGATGAGCTCACAAAGTAGACAACTATATGGAATAACTGGACATCTTGCTGAGAGTTAGATGAAAAGATCAATACCCACTCTTGTATCTAACTGGCTGCTGATTCTATCTCTAACGAAGGACCTTTCAGCCAGGCTTAACAAGATCATGAACTATATCATTTTGAAACTTTTTTTGTCATGCCCACCACCACACATAAACAGATTAAATTTTTATCAATTATTAACAATATTGGAGAAGCAACAAATAAAAAAGTAATCCCCACTTGAATTCGATTGAAATAAAATAAATGATTCAGGTCAAGCAGCAAACTGTTTATTTCCCTACATAATTCATGTTCATTCAGCTTGTCCACTCCATATTTTTCTACTTTTCATCTACGCCCCCCTTCTGATCTTTTTACACAAATTATCCTGAGACAGCGATCCTGATGGATTGAAAAAGTAGAATCATTTCTGGACACGGGCTGCCTTTGTCCCCACACCTTTTTGATCTAGCAATTGTGCCCATTGATATAGCAATAAATAGGTGCATTTGGTGTTTTATTTTTTGTTTGGAAAAGTTCAGGTGATTCAATGTCAAATTCTTTTCTTTTTTAAGTTGTCTTCTGTAGTCATTGTGAGTTTGCCTCAAAAAGACATGCAGTATATACTGGCTGTCTGGGTAAGGGAGTCAAATCAAAGCATTGGATACTCATAGCACATTTTGGTCAATTTCAGACTACAATAAGAGCAGCAGTGCACTCACAGCTTCCTGTTGTCGTCTTCCTGTACTTTCCTGTTTGTCCTCTGAGTGACACTCACATGTTCTTTGTAAATTGAATCATCTGGGAACACTGCGTACACACTGATCTGGATGAGCTTCCCGTGACTACTTTAAAACTAATTGCAATTGATGGTTTTGTCCAAACTGTTCTTTTCATTAGCAGCAGCCTTGTTAGAGCCTGTGTGTTCACAGACAGTTCTTTTATGTTGCATGGCTCTATGGAAAAGACTGATTTAGACTCTTACTTGTACCACATTATGCATTTACGTAAGCTTTACTGTGTTATTTGTTCAAGTTTTCTTTGGCTTTCAAGCTGAATCATATGTATCAGGCAACCTATCTCTAATGTCTCAACGGCCAGAACATTACTTTATGATCTATGAGTGACGCAGGAATTTCACTATTCTAGTTGACGTAATTGACAAGATTTAAATATGTTTATATATATGTATCAATGTCCTTAATTAAGCGGAAGCTACAATTTGCTGTAGAAATGCTTTGCTTTGAATGAGATTCTCACTGTAAGCCACTAAAAGTTTATTGTCTTTTTCACAGGTTCCTTGGACAACAGGGTGCAGATCTCATCAAGTGGAGCAAACCTGGTCAAGGTGCAATTATGTAATAGTACCAGTGTGATTAACTACCACCCTCATCATTTTATCTCAAAAATCACAATTTAAGTTGCCAAAAGCGTAGCGGCTTTTTTGACCTCATTTGGATAAGGCACTTTAACTGGTTTATGTATATAACAATTCAGTTTTATTTTGCTGAGGACAGTGGGAGAGAGCAGGAGATAAAGACAACACACAGTAGCACAATGCAACCATAGATCCAGACTCCACAGCTCCGGAGCCAGAAACACCTGCAGGAAGCGAAAGAAGGAGAGAGGAGAGGGGCGAGAAAGTACAAACTACTACGGGAGAGGGAAGAAGTCCAGTAAGTAACATGAATTAATGGGAGAAGAATGCATATAGATGGGGAGGGAAACAGGAGTTCAGGGCAAGTTACCCAGCAGTCTAGTCCTATAGCAGCATAACTAAGGGATGATTTGGGGCTCACCTGAGCCAACCCTAACTATAAGAGAAAAGAGGAAAGTCTTAAATGTGGAGATGGTGTCTGCCTCCCAAACCTAAATTTGGACCTGGTTCCACAGGAGAGGAGCTTGATACTTTTGGAAACTCTCTGAACCACAAGTAACCCTGTGTTCAGATAGAGAGACTTAGGGATTTATTCTGGCTGCCTGAGAATAAGGAAGTGCAATATTCCAGCCTAGAAGTAACAAATGCGTGGACTAGTTTATCTGCGTCATTTTGAGACAGGATGTGTCAGATTTTTGCAATAATATGTAGTTGAAAAAAGGCAGTTAATGTGGGAGTTAAAGGACATCCTGATCAAAGATAACTCCGAAGGCCAGGGAAAGGCCATCCAGAGTAACTCTAAATAATCTGTTTAGGAGGTGCTCAGGGCCAAGTACCATAACTTCACTTTTGTCTAGTTTAACATTAGAAATTTGCAGGTCATCCAGGTTTTTTACATCCTTAAGGCATGCTTAAGTGATTGGTTTCATTGGTTTCAACTGCTTTCTCGAGGATCTTAGTGAGAAAGGGAAGGTTAGATGTATGTCTATAGTTGGCTCAAACCCCAGGATCAAGTGGAATGAAGAAATCCGTTGTATACACTAATATAGTATCTTTTCAATGTGAGTACCTCAGTATTGCCCATAATGCTTACTGGACAAACACATGTGACTGACATGAATAATAGCAGACGGCAATGCTATAGGTCAGGACATATATTTACACACACCATACATTCCATTATTTTGCAACCAGTTTGCTAACAGGGCGTGCAAAAGCAAGTCTTTTCACTTTGGACTGCCATACTTTTACGGCTCTCAGATTGCTATTTGTCCTTGAAAATGAATGTTTTTTATTATTAATTTTTTTTACATTCTTCTCTAAAAAAAAAGGCTAAAATAAGGTAAGGGGAAAAGTTAATTTCTCTTTATATATTATAATATTTTACTTTTTAAAAGTTTTTCAATTTCAAAACTATAATCTGGGAGGAGGGCGGCTATATTTATATGGTGGCAAATAAACAACACTTTTAGTCATATTCATATTTATCACATATGTCATAATTCCAGTGCTTAATCTCACCACTTAGGCTAACTGAGTTTGCCTTGTCATCTGATAGCTGTCTCAAAGAAGAATTACTGTATTTGTTCAAAATGAGCAAACATTTGAAATGCATACCTATTTTAGTTCAATCATGAATATTTTATGTTTCATGTATTCATTTTCATTCATGTATTTTATGAAAAGGAATGTGTTCCTAATAGAAAAGAATGAAAATTAAACTGATCTAAAAGTAGACCTTCAGTAATTAAGAGACATACTGAGTTAATTTCCATCCTCACTGTTGCCAGGTATGTCCAGCAGACCAAATGAATTAATTGGATGATTGAATGAATGAATTTCTGCGTAGATTGTGTAAAAAAAAAAATCTAATTATGGGCCTGTTTTGGAGAACGGAACCGAACAAACTATATTTGATATTTTTCACATTTTTTCTTCCCTTTTTTTCTCTTCTTTGAAATGACTGACATTCCGATGCTCTGCCATCCATGTCACCCCTAACTCCCTCTGTTGGCCTGCTGAGGATGTAGACAACCACTCTTCCTCCAAAAAACACAATTGGCAGGCACTTTTCACCGAGAGCCTCAAGGCTTTTTACTTAGTTAAAGTCTCCCCAATTTAATCATCAGTCAGCTCCTGGAGTTTTCAGTGGCTCCTGTCTCTTCCAACCACCTCTGGCATTTTAGGAAACATCGATATGCTGAAAACTGCTTCTTGTTGCTGATGGAAACGTGGTTTCAGCAAGAGTGATCCTAAGAGCTAAAAAGAAGCTAAAAGCTCCACAGAGTTTTGGTGATCATTTTCTGTACTTTAGCCTACATATTATCAATCATTAAATTGTGTAAACATCAAAAATATTGATAATTAACCTTTAAACATTTCATACATGAGATTTGTTGTGAATTTGCTGTAAAATTACATTAACGATTCAAATAAATTCAGAGTCAGCTGCCGTTGGCGGGTTGATGAAATGGACCTATTTCAAACTCATCACCACAACACATAAGTTGGCTGACCACGTTTGGTTTTGCATCGACTCTGCACACTGGTGGCAGCACATAACATATGATGGTCAGAAATTGTAAAAAGAAATAGAAAAATCTCAAAATCAAGCTGATCTCATTAGTCAAGCTCCAAGAATCATCTGGACCTCACTCGTGTCCTTTTCACAATGAGCCCCCACAGAGGACTCATATCTAACAGGAAATATTTCAAAGTACACTAATAATCCTAACAAGTGTGTCAGCAGGCATTTTGTTTTTCTTTCTGTCTACTGTGTCCAGCAGTGGGACCCCTGAGGTAAACCCCCATGGTTCACATCAGTGGGAGAGAGGCAGTTCTTATATAATATTTAATTTGTCAGAGGACAGGTCTGAGGTCTCAAAGAACTGGGCTTGAATCAATATGATATAGAACTTTTTTGTTTTTACAATTCATTTCATAATCGCAATTCTTTGATCTTTGATTGTTTTCTGGTAAAAGGCAACCTCCATATCTTAAAAGTGAAGCCAATGCAAAAGTCCCTTAAACATGCATCTTTCAATGGCCAGCAGGGCATGACTCCGCTGGTTGCAAAAGGAAATCTGATTGCTTTGTTCTTAATGACAAAATTACTTCTCACCTGATTTATTACTTAAGTTAAAACGTCTCTAACGAGTTTATGATTTCAGTCGCTTGTTTCAAGTCTTCTTCAATACAGCATGATGTTCATTTTGTAAATTATGGTCCCATTTGGGGTAAAATAGATGATAAAGCAAGCGATGCTTTAGGGCGTGGCTACCTTGTGATTGACAACTTACTAACATGGGGCTTGTCAATCATAATAAAGGCGAATGTATTCACTGCGCTGTGTACATTTAAGTAGTCGTGATATTGTTTTTGAGCACTGTATGTGTTCACAGTGTGTTTTCAGTTCATGAAAGTTAATTGTAACATTTTGGTGACCTAAAAATGTCTTGTGCAGCATTTGGTTGTAGCCTACTAAAAGAAACTTTAAGGAGTCGGCTGTTATTTTTTTCTGGTAAGTCCCTTTTGTTTTGAGCCATTTTTTCACTAGCCAAAATTTGCATCCAAAATAATATCACAGTTAAGGCAAATAACAGATGCACCTCACTAATCAAGCTAACTAGCTCCACCCTCTCGTCCGAATATGGTCACGGTTCCAAAAAAAGTGGTGGTGGTGGTGGTGATGGCGCAATGGATAGGACACATACCTTTGGTGTGAGAGACCTGGGTTCAGTTCCCCACTGTGACATATCTACTATTGTGTCCCTGAGCAAGATACTTAATAATAATAATCTTTATTTGTAGAGCACTTTTCAAAAACAAGTTACAAAGTGCTTTAACAAGTGTAAAGACAATAATACCCAAAAGACAATAATACAAAAACAATACAAGATAAAATCAAGAAAACATTGAAAAGACTAAAATACATGTTTAAGATAAATATAAAATAAGTAAAATAGAATAAAATAAAAGGGATAAAATAAAGTCAAATAAGATCGGGAAAGGCTCTCCTATAAAAGTATGTTTTTAAGAAGGGACTTAAAAGAGTTCACTGACTCAGCCGACCTGATTTCCTCAGGCAGGCTGTTCCAGAGCCTCTGGGCCCTGACAGCAAACGCTCTGTCCCCTTTAGTTTTCAGTCGAGACTCTGGAACAGACAACAGACCTCTGCCCGAGGATCTCAAGGTACGTGCTGGTGTGTATGGGACTAAAAGGTCAGAAATATAACAAGGCAAGAGGCCATGAAGAGCTTTAAAAGTGATCAATAGAATTTTAAAGTCAATTCTAAAACATACTGGGAGCCAGTGTAATGAAGCTAAAATAGGGATAATGTGGTCATATTTCTTTGTTCTGGTTAAAAGCCTGGCAGCTGAGTTCTGGACAGTCTGGAGTCGATCAGTAGATTTTTGGGTTAAACAAGTGAAAAGGCTGATGAAGGCGTGTAAAATGGTTTCGGTGTCCTTAAAAGTTAACATAGATCGAATTTTTGCTATATTTCTAAGTTGATAAAAACATGATTGGGCCGATCAGGCCCGGCGGCAGACCGGCGGGCCCAGCCGCCAGTGCGGGAGATGTAGCCGGTGGAGGGGATGCAACAGTGTCAGCCAGCACTGTCCGCCGAAAGGGATACATATCAGGGAGACTCGAAGCCGCAGGTGCATCCGCTGGATGGACCGGAGTGTCGTCAGACAGGGCTTCATAGTGGTTGGAGAGGCCGATGTGCGGAGGAGAGGCAGCCCCGTCCGAGCCTCTCTTGCATGCACGGACCACCACTTCAGCCCAGGTTGAATGATGCTTCGGAGTCGAGCAGGAGGAAAGCCTTGGAAGGGTAGAGGGGTCCCAAAACACGGTGTCCTGGATGTTAGCGGTTGCACTAAGAGAAACAATCTGTTTGGCTTGTACTGAAGCCACATCCATAAAGCCAGTCAGCAGGGAATCTTTCTCTTTGAGTTCCTCTGAAAGTCGTCGGATGTCTTCCATAAGGTCAGCAATCTTTTTGTTCGCTTTCTTAAGGAGTATGCAGTCCTCATGGGGCAGAGTTATCTCGGCCAGCATAACGCTAGTCGCCGGAGCTTTGTTGTGGTCAGTAGCGTTGATAACGTTTTTACGGTCATCTAGCTTAAAATCCATGTCAGATGAATAAAATCCTTAACCCACATAATACTTAAGTTAAAAACTTAACCCCTAGTTTCTCCAGAGGCGTGCGACCTCTGACATGTAGACAGCAATTGGAAGTCGCTTTGGATAAAAACGTCAGCTAAATGAATAAATGTATTGTAATGTAGAAGATCGTGATGGCCAAAATGCCACACTCAAGGCTTCAAAACGGTAGTCCACAAACCAGAGAGTGATGTCAGGGTGAAAATGTCCACTTCTTTAATATAGTCTGTTATCCAGCTAGCTCACTGTTTCTGCTGGAAATTTATCCGTGGTAAGTACCACACAACTCTGCAGTGAGGAATGCAAGAGGACGTTGAAGTAACATGAACAGGGACTTTTTTATTTTTCTTCTTTGACAGCGAGCACAATACTTTAAGTAAATATTATGCTTAAATAGCCACGTTACGGCTGACTAAAGTAACTTATCTACCCCTTATATCTTGCACTTTTCTGTGACTGCAGCAATGTGCTGCTACTGCTCTCACACACCAGGTATTCAGTGCAGGTTGGCAGCCATTTGCAGGTAGACCAAAAAGTACATTTTGGATGTTGCCTGTGAACCTGCAACAGCAACAAACATGGAAGTATGATGTATTTTGACCTGAGATGTGCCTCTCCATTATTGAAGCTTACACGCTATGCATCTCGATACATTAAAGATACATATGAAGCAACTACTAATGCAGAAGGATATGATTCACCCCTATAGCGATGCAGTGCGATTCGACACGATTTGATTTAGCATACGATACGATGCAAAACAATATGATGCTATGCCATTCAGAATCGTGGAAAGTTTGATTTTATTTATTTGGTTCTTCTTATGCAAACAGCAAATCATTAACTAATAAAGTTCCATGACATGTTTGTTTCTCTAGTTCTGCAACTCTCACCTCTAAAAACAAAGATAAAACTGGCCCCCTCCAGCCAGTTTTAACTGCCGTTTTTGGCTAACGTTCTTTCTCAAACAGAGAATGGGGGTGTGGTTAATAGTCGGACGGCTGACTACTGACCGGCTGGAGTATTCACTAACGATATGCTGTGTTAACATCACTACACTGTAAAGTTTAGTACACTTTACTGTCTGGCAGGAGCAGCTATTACTTACTCATGATATAAACTAATGTGCACATATCAGCCTGCCCTTCTTTCCTGTTCTCTGTCTCCAGTTACATGTATATAACACAGTACACATTTAACAGTTAAATAATTTCAGGAAGTTGCAATACTTTACCAGACTACTCACCAGTCTCGCTAGCGGCACCTCTTGCTAGAGCTTTATCCAAAAGGGACAGGAGGAGGCAGTTGTCTCAGCACTCAAATCATGTCTACTCTCCAGCGGCACACAAACTGTATCCGTCTTGTCAAGTTGTCAGTCTCTCTTGAAAAGTGTTGCAAAACATTTCATTTGTAGGAATTTATTGTCCGTAGTAGCTGACAGGCCACTGACAGCAGTGCAGGCGCTTGAAAAAAGAGAGGAGGAATCAATCTAAATGTAAAATTATTGGGAACAAATTAATGGTCACATTTATAAACAATAAAGGAATAGGGCCTCTACTTATAAATGTATATAAATATATCACATTTTACTATTGATGTAAAGATGTTAGAAACGATACATCTACAGTTCATCCCAAATTGCAACCAGTACCCACTTTTTAATTTTGAACTTTTCTGCTGGTGCACCAATGCAAATCTGTGAATCTTACCTTCCCTAATTTGGACTGACAACATGATACTTCATGGTGGCATTGCTTAATTTGGCTAAGCAACACCCTTCCTCTTATTTCACCTGTTAGAGCAGGACAAATTACACACCCCTCAGCAGTACCACACAAAATCAACGTATGAAGAGGTTTAATCAGACAAAGTAAGGGGAAACATGATGTGCCGGGATTTTAACTGACAGTTTGAAGTTACATAATGGCCCTGTATTGTGCCCTGAGCTTCACAACATCACCCCCAGTGGGAGCTGCATGTGCATAGTGCAGAGAAAATTACATAATCCCGAGCTGGCTTCCCACCTGTGAACATTGGCATTTATTGTGTCTCCTCTGTGTTTTTTCTGCTGTTGTGGAAATTGTTCTGCAAACACTTATGTAACTCTTTGTTTATGTTGTTTTTCAAGAAAACAAGCGAAATGCAATTGGTTCTCAGTCAAAATTACACTATTAACACAAGCTATGATCTTGTTCATGCAATGGTGTAATCTAGACACATGTATAAGGATTTCTGGTTACACTTTAACATGATGTGAACTAGCACATCTGGCACCTAACGTGTACACACAGCCCTTATCAGAGACACTTTATCTTAGACATTTCAAGAGCATGGATTGAGAGAGACAAAAGCACAAAACTAATAAATCATAAAACAAATGATTCATGCTATTTTACTTTCACACTGCACGCCACCTGTAACAGTATTCAGCACAAACAAATTCAGACCAATAGGCGCATTTAGAAAACATAATTCAAATTCAGCCTGTATGTCACAAAGCTGTAATTGTAAAAATGCTAAGTACTAAGAAATAATGTTTTAAATCCACCAGCCAGCAGCTCACTAGTGAGAGTGGTAAAGTCAGTGTGAGTCTGGAACAGAGAATTACTTCTGGCTCTCTATGTCTCATGATCAGAACCATGTGTCCGCCACGTGGAAGGCTCAAGGAAAAACATTTCAATGGCTTTTTGAGGACAAAAAACAGAGGAGTGAGATGAGATCCATCGCATGTTGAGTAACACTCCTTGTTAAAGTGTTTAAGAAATACTGTATGCTGCCATGGATGTAAAGATGCTGTTGACTGCTGGGCTGTTAGAGTTTTATTTATTACTCTCTTCCCCCTTTCCTGTCTCCCTTCAAATGTCCCTATCTAATAAAAAAAGCATAAGAATTGAGAATGAATCTAATTAACTGATAGTAGGGATTGTTTATTTAACCTGGATCACACATTGAAATGTTGATCATCATCACAATTTCCATTGTTTGATTTAAAAATAAATAAAATAAAGATTTTAAAAAAGAGCAAAGAAAAATTCCTGAAAGACAAAATCCAAACTTTCAATAGAGGTGGCTCCAGAGAGTAAAATGATATGAATCAAAGATAATGTAGTTGGTAAACAAATGTTATTTTAACCAAACTTTCATATTACCAGAGTTTGTAGCGCGGTCAGTCTGGATTTACAGTGACAACTGTATCTAAGGAAGGGAAGAGTCCCCTTAGGGTTAGAGTCCCTAAGTGTTAAAGGGTTAGAGTCCCTAAGTAAGGAATCAATGGAGTAAAATAAGCAAAGGTGGGAGACCTGCCCTACCTGCCTTTATTTTCTATTTAACTTTTAAAGTTTCCCTATTCCTTATATGTTTTATGTAAAGCACTTTGAATTACCTTGTTGTTGAAATGTGCTATACAAATAAACTTGCATTGCCTTGCCTATGGACCCCTGTTTGGACCAATCTCTGTTTCCAAAACCACTGAAAAACAAAGGTATCACATATTTGATCCACAAAATACAGGTACATATTTGTACAGATACTTTTGGGGCCCTAAAGGGAAAACTTAGTGATGTCTTTTCTTTTCAGACGTAAAATGGCTGATTTAAAGACAGCACTCACTGTATATCTTGACAAAATATTACTCCAGAAACTCATGTTGGCCCTTGTATATGTTTCTGAGTCAGGGTGTAGCCTTACTTTTGAATTCAATTGGCTCCCGCTCTGCTTCAGATGGGAGGAGGAAGGGAGCCAGTGCAGCGACGCCTGGCAGTGTCTCTGTGTTTAAATCACTTACATCCACATGTTGGCCGTGCTGGTCGGGATATTTTGGAGACTCCTGCCAGGGATCCTTCAGCTGCATCAGCCATAGTGAGAGAGGTTTTGGAAATACTCATATAGATACAAAGAGAGGGAAGCTTGCAAAAGGTTTTACCTTGTAATAAAAAGTCGAGTGACGGTCGACTGTGGGGCTTTTTGTGCAGAAAAATATGATTTTAGAAAGGATTTTGCGTAGATGTTGGACTCTGATAGTGGAATGATGATTGGAAAGTCTTTGAGTTTGTTGCTGTGTCTCACAGCTTCAAGGCAGAGCGCATTGCACTGCTGCAGCTGGAATGGTATCATTTTTTAAATTTATGTTGATGCTGGAGTTTTAAGATCGCACGTTAACTGTTTACTATTTAGTCTCCTTTGAGGTTTATTAAATCTAATTGTACTACATTTAGCTCATAACTGCCGTCAAACTTTATCATGTTTAACACAACATGGATTTAAAGTTGCAGCATGCTTGTGACACAGAAACAATGTCTCTTATCACTCCCTAAACCAATGTGCATACGTCTCCCTGCTGTTCTCCATGGAGACATTAAAAGCGCTGTTTACTCCTGACAAATACGGAGGAGGAGACCCTGGTTCCCATGGAGACACTCATCTGTTTTGTACTGACAGTGATCCAGGTGTTGGAGGAGGTCAGCAGAGTCTGAATAAGTGATGATGAACAGTGAGTTGATTAAGTCGATAAGACACACACACAAACACACATACACACACACACAGCTACACACAAACGTGTGAATGCAACCGCAGACACACACATTAAACATTTAGACTTCTTGCCAAGTTGAAAGAAAAATCTCTAAGTCAAGCTGATCTCATTAGTCAAGCTCCAAGGATCATCTGGACCTCACTCGTGTCCTTTTCACAATGAGCCCCCACAGAGGACTCGTATCTAACAGGAAATATTCCAAAGTACACTAATAATCCTAACAAGTGTGTCAGCAGGCATTTTGTTTTCCTTTCTGTCTACTGTGTCCAGCAGTGGGACCCCTGAGGTGAACCCCCATGGTTCACATCAGTGGGAGAGAGGCAGTTCTTATATTTAATTTGTCAGAGGACAGGTCTGAGGTCTCAAAGGACTGGGCTTGAATCAATATCATGATATAGATTTATTTTTGTTTTTACAACACATTTCATAATAACGCAAATGTACACAAAATCACACATGGACTAATCAAACTGATGGCCAATGCAGTAAATGGTGCTCCACTTTACATCAGATAAAGCTCTTCAAACCTGTTAAACAAAAACTATGGCTCCCGAGTGCAGAGTGGATTAATGGATCACAATATTTTTGATCTGGTGGGTACTCTGCAGCTCCCACCGGAGGATCTGCCTGGATTAATGCTAAGGCTGTTACGATGACAACCTGGGAGTTTCAAATCAGGTCAGAGGGCGCCTTGGCTGGTAGGCTACAGAAAAACCTTTGCTCTAATAAGAGCAGTAAGCGTTGGAAGAAGTATTCAGATGTTTTACTTCAGTTGGAATGAGAAAAATACTCCACTACTATTTGTTTTATTTAAACTCTAAAAGTCAATGGCTTGGTCACTGTCTTCTCAGAGAATAACTGCAGTGGTACTGCAGGCAAAATACTCCTGATCCTTATTAGTTAATTATACAGAGAGAGATAGAAGAGTTAGAGGGCAACAATGACATAAGAAAACAACAAGGAACTTCACCTGTTTTTAAATATCCACGTTATTATCTACAATATGAGCATTAAAGTAACAATCTCCTCAGGGAGGACATAATCCAGTTAACGCTGCCAAAACAAGAAGTCATTGCATCCATTTCTAAGACTGTTAAGTGATTATGTATAGGAGGCCACACAACCATCTATATGGGGAGAGGGGAATCAGGCTTCATTGCTATAGACACTGTGATTGGCACATAATGCAAAACCAGGTACAATGCAGGAAAGACAGTTGTTTTTCTCCAAACAACTGATAATTCAGGTTTGGATTTCTGCAGAGTAAGATAAAGCTGATCTGTACTTGGCTGGCTGTAACTGACACACTTATCTTAAGAGTATGTCCCCTTATTCTGTACTTAAGGACAATTTTGTAGGATTCAACAGGCCACAGACGATACTGGAAGACAGAAATGATTTTAGCAGAAGTTTAGTTTTCTGTTTGATTTTGTACCCACTGATTGATTTTTCTGTGATGCCTGGCAGCTGCACTCTGCTGATTAAAGCAGTTTGAGTTAGAGTTTGGTCCAGCTCCAGATCCAATACTGGACTAAAGAGGGGGGAAGCCCTCAAGTTAAGTGCTGCTCTGTCGATGCACTTAATCAGTCTCAATGTCAAGTTGTTTTACAAAGATCATAAACAATAAAAAGTCACTCTGAATCACTTTTATTGTAGCGTATCCTCAACTTTTATGGGTTATTTGCTGAAATGCAAATAAGAAGGAAATAGATTTGGTGCTGAGGAGTACCAAACATGCCTTCAGTGAATTCCACGTGGAGTAGCATTTAGTTACTTTGGGGGAAATAGGATTTAGCCAATTAGCCTATATTCATTTAAGATGGTTCTTAAAGCTGAGGATAAGGTGTGCAGTAGATCAATGGTCTAATCTGAGGCCATGTTGTAGGTCGCTGTGGTTTGTTGGTTGTATATACACCTTAAATCCACTTATGGTGACTTCAGTCAATTTCTATACCACATGATCTAAGGTCTGCTACAACACCATCTGTTGTGCTGCTGCCACTGCCAGGTGATTGGTTGTCACCTTCTATTTCTTCAGGACCTGTATGCCTCCAGGACTCTGAGGCGTGCGGGGAAAATTGCGGGTGACCCCACCTATCCAGGACACAAACTGTTTCAGACTCTCCCCTCTGGCAGGAGGGTGCGGTCCATCAGGACCAAAACCTCTCGCCACAAGAACAGTTTCTTTCCGATGGCAGTGGGCTGCCTCAACAATGCCTGGGTCCCCACTGTCACTGACTCTCCTGCCCCCCTCCCCAAACACACACACTCACACACACTCCTGACCTCACACTTTACAACAACGCTCAACTGTGCTTTATGCTCATGTTGCGAACTTTTGCGCATACTTGTTTATTGTATTGTAGTATTATTGTATTTTTTTGTATACTTGTAAATTTTTTGATTTCCTTACTTTTTAAATTTTGTATATTTATATTTATATTTATGTTCATGTGTACTTTAAGCACCAGTTTATTTGAAAATGTACCTAGCAATAAACTTTCTGATTCTGATACTGATTCACTGTCTGCTTCGTAAAGAAGACTAAAAACATCTTTTTTCACAAGCTTTTTGTTAGGCTTAAAGTGTGTGGAAATGTGTTTTATTTTAGATTCAGTGTTAAATATTTTTATAATAGTACCTTATTATCTTGTTCCTTTTTTATTGTAATGCCTTCTTATCTTATATGTTGCATATTACAGTCAATTCTTTACTTTATTGGCATGGAGATAGTAAAAAAAGTACACTACATCGGGTGTACAGTCGTAGCAAGACTCAGAACAAACAGATTACCGGCCCTCACAGACAAATAGTCTTCTTGTGTATTTTTAATGCATTTCAGCTTGAATGAGAAACGACATGAGATGTTTACATTTCCAAAGCAAGTATTAAATAAACATGTATATAAAGAGAATAATTAATTAGCAAGAAAACATAGAAAAAACGCATTTTGTGTGTGTGTGTGTGTGTGTGTGTGTGTGTGTGTGTGTGTGTGTGGTTGTGGCATGTTAATACATAATGGGCAGCAAGATTTAAATGTTCCTTCACATTTTAGGAGTTTTATTTGTTTTTCTCCGATTGGTGTTTGGAAAGCAGTGTTGTTGTGAGACTGGTCGGAGTGTGTTGGCTCTTAGTAGACTCTTTTCTGGGCTCAGCTCTTGGGTTTGGAGGACTTTTCAATTGAGGAAGTCTAGGGGGCTGAACTTAAGGTGATTAAAACATGTGAGTGCTCTCTTCTGAAAGTTAATTATCAGTGGGTATCTGCCTAATTCTGCTCTGCAAGCATTTGTTGGTGTTTTTCTGTGTACATGTAAAATGCACATAAAGATTCTGCTGATGCTGTTGTTCTGATGTTTATCAGCTATGATGACTGAGTGGAGCCCATACTTCAACCCTATACAGCACAATGGGCTGGATGATGCAATCAAATATTTTAAGACAAATATTAATTGGAATTTGTAAATGATAAAATATTCTTTTAATTGCATTTAGAGCTCTTTACTGCCATGTTGAAACTCTCTGATGCTGTCATGGTTATATCAAGGTAGGCAAACTCGTACTATGTTCAATTATATAATTATTTTTGCTAAACTTGTATTTGTTCTCCTGACATCTGGGGCGTTTGAAAAATCATGACATTCATTTTCTTTATTTTATGCTAGGGCCCAGTTCTGACAGGACTTTACCTCTATGTCCAGCTGTAGTCCTTGTTCTGTATGAGACAAAAAAGGTCATCATCATTATATATATTGTACTATGAATAAAGCTGGACTTTAATTGCAGCTGTGACAAACACCTCTTTTCCAAATACACTGATTTAAGCATATTGTATACATTTTGCCCCTATGTAGAAGTCTGTAACAAAGCCCTTCATACCAAATAAAGTCAAAAGCGTACTTGTAATCAATAAAACAACTGAATATCTTAACATTTTGTGTTTATTGTACACGTTTGTTAATTAAATTGTGAATATTATTATTCATGGTCTGTAGTGAGGTGTTTTGGGAAGAATCCAATGAGATTTTTACTCAAGATGGATGTTTGTCAAGGAAATTTAGTTTTATTTTATTTTGAATACTACAGAATAATTTACACAGACAGCTGTTGACACAGATGCCATGGTAGTTGCTAGGTCCTGATTTACCCTGACTCTTAATAGGGGAAATGAACCCTTTGCACCAGATGACAGGAAAACATCCTGATATTGAGCAATGTCAATACTGCACCCTGCATCTATGGAGTGCTGCATTTGAGCGTCTGGTTTTTAATGCTGTCCGGACCACAAGCCTTTGTTGGCCAGAGAGATTTTGTCTGTGTTGGCAATTCTTCCCAAGTAAATGAGAAATACGTTTTTTCTTTATGTAATAACTTCTTATCTTAGACCTATACAGTATGTTCTTCACAAGAGGTTTACAATATGCTAAATATGTTATTTCCATTATAAATTCATGGTGTTTGTAAATGTTTTGTCCTGTTCCTTTTGATCTGTTTGTGTGTTTCAGACTTACATTTTCTTTTGTAGTTCTACAATTAATATTAGTCTAACCATTATATTAAACATCTCTGAATAAAACTCATAATTTCATCATCCATCTGCCAGACTCATCTTCAGTAATGTGATTCTTGTCTAACAGTAGGCTAATAATTCATGGTTGTTAATAATAGTTATTCAAACTCTTGATAGGATATAAAAATATAAAATATATTTACTGGTATTCTTGCTTTAATTTGTCACAAACTATCAGTCCAGGTGTTGGGAGTGGATAGTGATCCAAAACTTGTCCTCTGTTGTCCTCTAGTGGTCACACACTGTCACTTTTCACACATTGGCTTGTGCTACAGAATATCTTTACAATATATTATTTAGACTGGCCTGAAGTTTACAACAGACAATTTATTCATCTATTGATTTTCTGAAATTAATGTTTTAAAAAATTCACAGTCTGGAAGGAGACAGTCTGTAAAGTATTTCCCCTTCTTTCAATATTTTCATCAGTACATCCTTAATAGTACTTTTGGTGTGGACAATGTGTCAGTGTCAGTGTCACTGACAGTTATGTGAGTCTCATCACAATGTCAGAACCACAGGACCGTAACTGTGAATATACCGGTGTCACAGCCGGGACTCTCCTCTGCCCTCTCCATATCAGGTTCTCTGGGCGCCACGTGACCCTCACCTGTTCCCGTTCTCTCCTGCCTGCTTATCTCTGTCGGCGGAGAGAGACAAGGGAGAAGAGAAGTTCTGGTGCCTCTCAAGCAGCCGTGTGATGAATGTAGCTCTTCAATGTCAATTTTCATGAACCGACCAATCACAGCCTGGATGGAGCGGGACATTTAAAAATATTGGCAGATAGGTGTCATTTACACTGGGACGCTAGGGACAGGTCAGAATCAGAATGTCTCCATCACTTTTGTTAAAAATGTCCTGAAAAATAGCTTGCAGCGAGAAATGTTAAATAACAAGTGAAACCATGCACAATAACAAAACATGCAATGCAACTGAAATATAGAAGACACAAATGCATTGTCCAAAAGCTGATTACTGCATTATATTCCATTATCCTATATTTTTATATTTTGAATTGTCACCTGCCACATTAATTTTGTTTCCCTTCATATATATAAAGATATTTCCACCATAAATTGGTGGCGAAAAAGTCTCCAGAATGCAGGAAACATTTTAATATTTCCAGGAAGTTGGGCTTGAAAATATTTACACATACATATTGTCTATCCTTGACTGGTAGAAGGGTCTTGAGTCTGAGGTCCGAGTCCATGGGGACTGCATGTTTCCCGCTTGTCTATCTCCCTTTATTCCCTGAAGGATCTTTCTGCTGTGTCCTATATTATAAGGAAGGAATGTGAAAGACTTAGATGAATACATAATTACTGCATTTTTATATAGCTTAGCCCTGTAGATTTTTTTTTATCTAATGCTTTTTTATTGGGAAATACTAAACAGTTGTACCTCTTCAGACCATTCAAATGATTATTGGTTGAACTGCTTGCAACTCATAAACATACTGAAGTCCTGCTTTGTAGTGGCAAAGGGGTCCAAGTAGACATTGCTTCACTTTAAAAGGACACAAAAAATGGTTGGGGATAACGTGTTTAAACAATTATTTGTTCCTATTGCTATTATTGTATTTAACTGTATTATTTGTATTTTTATATATTGCCATGTCATATCCTTTAATTAATTTTAAATTGGTTTTAGTGTCTAGTTTTTAGTATAGTGGTGTATTGTATTGCCTTTGTGGATTTCACTTTTTTAATAAACAAATTTAACAAAAACTTTATTTATTGTCAGACACTCAGCATTTCATACTTTAATTGTGGCAGCTTTCCTGTTTTATCAAAATGGCTGCCTGGTGTTTGAGCAGCAGACACCAGGGTTACCAGATGGTGGCGCTCTCTGCTGCAGAAACAACAGAGAGCGCCACGGTGTGTTGGAAGTGGCACAACGGAGAGAAGTGTGTGTACATACAGTAGATAAAACAGTCGATGAAATCAAGTTGTGTGCGTGCTGATGGGATGGGGGCTCTCTAGAATTTCATGCCAGACATAGGTGGGTAAATAGGCCTATTCTTTGGGAGCTGGGTGAGTCTCTGATGACTGCACTTCTTTAAAGAGGCATGTCGGGACAGGAGCCTTGGTATGAGACATGCCTCCCTGTTTGGATTAGTTTTCTCTTCCCTGAGGACACACATTTCTGTAACAGTCACTGCTATATGTTGGACGATTAAAAACCTCTTTAACGTTTTTCAAAAGTCTGGCAGGTGAAAGATTGTGCATATTCAAGTAAGAATTATTGATACATTTTATTTACAGATCCCTGGTTTACTTAAGAAGATGATGATCACACTGTTTTGACTCTTGCATTGGGGGATGTGTAGTAATGCGTCACTTTGGGGGGGCTTATCTTCTTCTTCTCCCCACCCACACACGCTCATGCTTGTACACACTTGCACATCTGACTACCTTACCTCAGTTCTCAGGCACTGTGAGCTATGACTACAGTAGACCAAAGTAATTGTTGTAAGTTCTGTACTTTATTTGAGTATTTGGAGTATTTTACTCAAAATACTTCTACTCCACTACAAAGTGTACTTTTTACTCCACTACATTTGTCTGACTGCTTTAGTGGCTTGTTACTTTTCAGATTGCAATTTTCCATCCAGTTAAAGCCATGTATCTCCAAATTCGGGGGGAATTTGAGTTTAATTAATTAATTTCTGATAAACTGAAGGATAAACTGAATTAGGCATATGGGTTGAGAAAATGCTCCTACTTTTTAAACAAAGTAAATCCTTTAAAATCCTTGATACATGGTTCTCGCAGGACAACGACACTACAAACATAAGATGTTGTTGTCCCGACAGGTAGCTCAAATTAGCACAACCTTAAATATCAGCAGTAAAATCTTCTACAGAAACATCATCTACAGACCTAATAGTAAAAAACTGACATGGACCATTTTTCTGCAGAAGACGTACTTTGACTTACATTTTGCTGATAATAGGTACATGCTCTTACTTATGTAAAGCATCTGAATAGATTTTCTTCCACGTGTGTGTCTGTTTAAACTCCACCACTAAACTGCTGTTTGTGTCTCTTCTTGTTACACAACAAATAGGACAATAATGAGGGTTTTATTTTACCTAACATGAAAGAATAATAACAATATGATCAATCAATGAAACAGTCCGCAAATTTATACTAAATGAGTAAATGTTGTGATCCGAAGAAATCCCTTGTTCTTAACATATTTTGGCCAATAAAATTTATTTTTGCCATTCATAACGTACAGATACTGTCATCTTTGATGCTGATGTTCATTGTTGAACTATGAAGTATACACTCACTCACTCACTCACTCACTCTCTATCAACCGTTTAATCTGTGTACAGGGTCGCGGGGAATAGGATGTAACATTATACATGAAAATGTAGAAATTATGTATTCATCCAAGTCTTTTACATTGGGCCCTTCCTCCCTTATTATATAGGGCAGAGCAGAGAGATACTGTAGGAAATAATAGGAGAGAGACAAATGGGAAAGATACAGTCCCAATCTGGACTCAAAACAGGGTCTGTTGCATCTACATGGTCAGCATTTAAGCCTCCAGCAGGACCACCTTCACATCACTTGCTTGGTTCAGTATCAATAACAAAAGGGATGCCAAATATTTTTCTTTTGGATCTATGGACCACCAATAAACAGTAGTGTATTTCCCAACAAATATAACCACCAAAGATAACACCAACATACAAATATACATGTTGCAAAACATTAAACAAATCTGGATGACAACTCCTTGCAAACACAGCGTTCTTCCTTGAGCAGAGGCTGGATGGCGTGATTGTCCTAGACATAGTTCTTGCCTGGCTGGCTTGCCGAGGCAGACTGTGGGTAGCGTGGAGGTTTCCCTGAGCCCTTGGTGGAGCAGTTGCAGCAAAGGAAGGCCCCTCCTATAATGAGGAGAGCGGCACTTCCCCATCCAACAAACAGGGCACTTCCGAATTCAAACCTGTGAATAATTCAAACATCACATTGATACTTATGTGGACATTTGGAAAAGACAGAGAAGAGATGGCAGTCCTTAAGTCTAAACACAAGCTGATCATGTTATATTCAGTTAAGTCAGAAAGAGTATGCTTGAAAATTAATAGACTAGAATAGAATTCCACATTTGGGAAATATGCTTATTGACTTTTATTACTGAGAGTTATTAGAGAAGATCAATATCACTCTCATGTCTGTAAGTTAA
The DNA here is from genome assembly GCF_014851395.1 of Micropterus salmoides. NCBI lineage: Eukaryota > Metazoa > Chordata > Actinopteri > Centrarchiformes > Centrarchidae > Micropterus > Micropterus salmoides. Next base: position 22,049,846 of record NW_024040485.1, on the reverse strand, counting down.
ATATGAAGTTACCACTAGCAGCCAGATAGTTTATCTTAGCATAAAAACGAGCTAGTGGTTTCCCCTTGTTTAGTCTTTATGCAAAGCCAAGCTAACCGGCTGCTGGCAGTAGCTTCATATTTACTGTGTTTGTTTTCCAAATTATTCAGGAGTGGAAAGTAACCAAGTACTACTTAGAATTACTTACAATTCTGCACTTTTTGTTAGATTTTACAAAAAGAATATATGATCAATTTATAAATGTATATATGATGTTGTGCTATAAATTATTAAACTATCCAACAGTATACAAACTAGTTAGTTAGTAATGCCCAGCAAGTACTTTTGCTTTTGTTATTTTAAATAGGTACATTTTACTGTGCTTTTACTTTAGTAAAATCTTAAAGGAAGGACTTTTTACAGAGTGATATTTGCACTTTAACTATCTATAACTATAGAACTACTAAGCCTAGCCTTCTTTTTTCACCACTGAAGTGTTATTATCTAGAACTTACACTATAAGATCAGTAAATGAATGACTGTCATGAGAACAACAGTCTAAAATCTACAGTGATACCCGACAATTGGTGTGACGTTCAGGCTAAAGAGGCAGAGAATGTTGACCTTACTTGGAATTAGTTGGAGTTAATGGGTTGTAGAAGTCCTGCGCTATTCTGTTGCCATACCAAGATGTTCCAACCAGAGAAAGCAGACCTGGAAACCATGAGCAGAAAAAAAACATTTTATATTGTTGTATTGTACAGGTTAAAACATGCAGGAGTGTGACACCCTTATCAAGGCCCATAAATTCAGTACAAGCCACATCATGTTGAAAGGTTGTGTTATTGTGGTCAAAGCAAAACATACAGTAGTGTGGTGTGCCACATCTTCATGGCAAAAAACATCCCTACAAGACAGATGATTTTCAGGCTTTATATGTTCATTGCATGTGTGTGTGTGAACTGAATGGACTCTAACCAGCAATAATGAAGATGACCCCTCCAGCTAGAGCCACTTTGTCCTTCTGCTCCGGTTGTTCTGCCATACAGGTTGTGCACCTCATGCCCACCATCTCCACCAAGATAGAAATAAAGCTCAGCAAGATGGCGCACAGCATCAGCCCTCGTGTGCCCTGTATAATCCCTGGAGACAAAGACATGGCATCACATGGATTTCTAAAGTTTTTATTTATTTATTTAATTTGACTTTTGACCTTGGAATGTTGAGTAGTTGGCCATAGGCCTACTTCCGGTGTTCAAATCTCACCAGGATTTATTCCCCTGGGTCATCCCTACTCTTACTTCCTCTATGCTTTCTAAGCATACACATTTAAAAACAAACTGTGACTGATAACACTTACCTATTTCTAATGTATCTAAAATAAAAGCTTAAACAAAATGTAAATCATCAAGCAAGCAATTATGTATCTCTTCATTCACTAAATCTCAGGTTTCTTTTTCTTGTTTACAACAGGCACAAAACAGGTGAATGCAGACGACATGAGTCACATCCAGCCTGAAGTGTACCTATTCTAAATGTTCCCAGATTTTTAAATCTGATCATCCTGGTGTCAGCCTTTTATGATATAGAAATTAAAAATAATTGTACACATATATATTTACATTTAAAATCGAACACTGGGCAAAACTTCTATACCTTTTGAACTGATTTCAAAGGAGAAGTTTCTTTTTGATCAAACAGCCGTTGGTATTTGACAGACATGTCTTTGCACGTCTTACAGGGAGAGAAGAGGGCACTTTCTTACACCTCTAGAAAAGTTTGAATGACCAGACAGATTTACACATTCCTGTTTTACACATTCCTGTTTTTACAGCTCATGAACCTTAAACCTCAGAAATTGAAAACATTTTCACTAATTCATCATTTCAAATTCATAGTCACTTTTGAAAAATGTCTAAGAAATGCATCATGGTCCATTTTCTTCCCACACCCATATTTTTTTGTAGGTAAAGAAATTTAGGACATAAATTATACCGTAATTGCTATATGCTGTGTCTGACATGGTATAATATGATGAGTAAAAGAAATCTTATAAAAGGTGTAATGAAAACATATGTTAAACAACATTACCTGGTAGTTGGAGAAGTGAATCATACACTTTACATTGAATTTGACCAGTGCTCTGTGATGCACAGGTCTTCCAAAGCCCTTCATACAGCGCCTGAGCTGTGATGATATTGTCTCCTGCGTAGGACGAAGCTTTCCATTCCACCATGCATGTGGATGCTATCGAGCCTATGAAGCCCAGGAAGGCCAGCGTGAAGCCGAGAAGCTGTATACCCGAATTGGCCATCGTTTAACTTCAGAAAGTAAAAGATGGTGATGATGAAGGTGTGGAAAAAGTTCCAAAAGACTTAAAAATTCCAAAAACTTTCTTGATGTAGTTCCTGGTGCCTTTTGGGGTAGTGGCTCTGATCCCAAAAAGTGCTGCCTACCTGTGCATCCTCAAGGAATAACCTGGAGGAGAGGGAGGATCCAGGAATACCAGCCCCTCAGACCGAGGTTAGGAGGTTAGGAGCGACCCCTAGTGATGGTCTCCTGCAACAAGTCCAACTGCTCCTGAACCTCCAGCCTTAAAATATGGAAAATACACAGCTGTGTATTTGTGTAACAGGTACGTACATTCAAACACATTAAGACAACACAAGTTTCACATTATGTATTTACACTTGTGTGAGTGTGCTGTACTTTAGTTAAATATATGTTCCATTATTATATAAATTTAAAAAAGAATAAAAAACTATATCTCTTTATTATTATTTAGAATGTAAGATTTACACAACGTGGGCTTGGAATAATTCACAATACAAACTTCATTTGGAAACACTACCTTCACATCAAGCATTCGAGCACCACATAAAAAATATAAATATATTTATATAAAAAAATATTTTGGGAATAATTTTAAACAGCCAGTCTCTCCCCTCATGGCTCTCTGGTCATATGTTTTTCTGCTGAACTGTTTGTGAATGTTTATATAATAATTTTATATGATATATGTGTTACTCTGCACTGCTGCTTTGATCACATCTCTCTTTTTAAATAATAAATAAATAAATATTCATTATACATAAATAAATAGTAGTAGTAGTAGCAGTATTAGTGGTATTTGTTATTTCTGACGGACATCCAAAAAACAAATAACTGGAAAGCACATTTTCTTCTATTTGTTTTGTTTTGGTAAACAGTGACTCATTTCTGGCAGAAGATATTTGCTGAAACTAACTTTTTTTTTTTTTTTTCTACATCTTATGTATTACAGCAACATATAAAAATCTAAGATATTCTACTCCATGAGCTGATTTGAGGAACTACAGGATTGTCCACTTTTTTGTTGAGAGCAGATGAAACCATGTCAGGAGCTGGCCACTGACCAAAGGTTTTGTCTTGCCTAATTCAGGCTTGTTGTCATTTGCACTTTGTGGGAGCTGGCTCGTAGATCCACAAGGAATTTTGTTTCAATCCTACAGTATCCCTGTGACACAGAGGTATGTTGAATTTCATATATTTAAATATAAAAATACACCTGGAATGAATCTCTCTAGGAATAAATGGCAGCGATACAAAAACAAACGTGTATAATACAGGCATTTCTGTTCTTGAATCAAAGCAATGTCAAAATTGATTTCCTGTTAATTCATGCAAGCTTTCTTCATGTTTTGACAGTAAAAAATGGAAAAAGAATTGGGCCTGATTCTGTTTCTGGTGCTGCTTCTCTGTCACAAGGGCAACACAGAGTCTCAAACCTCTTGTCCATACAAATGCCATTGTTTCACTCCAGTCCAAGTACTGTGTGCTGATGAACGCATGGCATCTTTACCCAGGAACATGTCCAGTCAGGTCAAGGACTTCATTATAATGACATCATCTCTGATGTACCTGTTCCCCCATACTTTAAAGGAGAGCCCTCAACTTACCAAGCTTATCTTCCTAAATAATGCACTGCAAAGTATCAACTCTCAGGCTTTTGAACATCTGGCTGAGCTGCAGGAGCTGGAAATCAGTGGGAACCCCTGGCTGGAGCATTTATTTCTGGGGACTTTTTCAAAGCAGGGAAACTTGACTAAATTGCTGCTGAACTTCAACAGGCTCAAGACTGTGCTTCCTGGCATGTTTGACTCCCTTAAACAGCTAGAAACTCTGCAGATGAAGGGCAACATCATATCAGATCTCCCTACATTTCTATTCCTGAACCTCCACAGTCTGCGTGTCTTGGATTTGTCCCAAAATAAGCTTGAAGGAGTTAAAAAGGAGATGTTTTCTGGTCTGGCAAGACTGGAGGTCCTGAAAATGAACTATAACCTCATCAGCAATCTTGCATCTGACACATTCCACAATATTTCTCAGCTGACAGAGCTTCACTTGGAGGGGAATAAGATATCAGAGCTCGCTGACAATATCTTCTTTGTGTTAACCAAACTGAAGGTGCTGAACCTCCGAGGGAACCTTCTTAGAACCTTCAGTAATAAAGTGTTTGGATTCAAGGCCACAAATTTGAAGGAGCTGAACCTAAAAGGCAACAGACTAACTGAGCTGACCTCTCTAAGCAGTTTCACATCTCTTACTGACCTTATCTTGTCCTCTAACCAGCTCTCCACCCTTCCTGAAGACATTTTCAGAAATGTTACAGCCCTGGAGAATCTGGACCTGTCTGAAAACCAGCTCACTTTGCTGCCCGAAAGGATCTTTAATGATCTATTTATCATCAAGGCAATCCACCTTCAGAAGAACAACCTGAGCATGGTGGACGCCAAACTTTTTGAGGACCAGGACTTCATTCAGCAGCTCTACCTGTCTGACAACCAGCTGGAAACTCTCCCACCGGGCCTTTTAGACTCTTTTGTCATCCAGCACACAGTAAGACTGCATGGAAACCCCTGGAAATGTGACTGCCATATGTGGTATCTGCATGACTGGGTGCTGAGAAACAGCCAAGACATAGAGATGCTTGACAGGATGCTCTGCAAGAGCCCCGGCTTTCTGAGAGGACGGCCAGTCATCTCCGTCGACAGGGACCAACTGGTGTGTCGTTTGTCTAAAGATAAGATGCATGATCTCAGCAGCTGTAGCCTGCAAGCTTCCAGAGACACTGTGACCATCAATTGTAATGTGGACCAGTGTTCTCCACTGACAGTGAAGGTACAGTTTCAGGGTGATGACGGCAGTATTAAGGAGCATATTTTGAAAAATGAGCTTGAACATTTTCAATGTAGCAATGAGGCAACAACCGAGAGTCTCCATTGAGTAGTACTCCCTGTTAATTAGACTTTGTTCTTTGTGCAAATATATCCTCATGCATTTGGTCTTTCTTCACACAAAGAGTCACATCATATGTTCTTACTGTCACAGTCAATACTGTAAACAAACCTCTAACTCAGCAGCTGATAACCAGTTTACAGCCATCGTGCTGAATGATAAGAGGGGTGGATGAACCCTTTTTTTGTGAAGTTCAAAGTTCAACCCATTACTTTTTAAGATCCCCTCACTGCTAAAAGGAACTATGAGTAACATTTTAATCATCTGCTAATATGTGTTTAATCTCCAGCAGATGCATATGGTGCCTTTGTTTAAGTACATAGGCAGTGCTTGACTGTCTTCAGATGTCTTGATAACCACTAGGCTGAATTCATAGGTTGAAAATCTTGTCAAAATGAACATCATCAGGACAACAAGTGCAGAATACTAAGTAGTGTTTGAACATGCCCCATTTATTTTACAGTAAGACGTTTTGAAACAGCTGCCCATGTAAAATGTCAATAAAATGTAGTTTTTGCTTCAAATTATTAGTTTGAATCATAGGTTTGAATTCAACACGTTGAAAGGGCGGGAAATAGTAGTTTGTCCTTAACACGGCGGTGAAAGAAGTATTCAGTATTTAGATCCTTCACTTAAAGGTTCAGTGTGTAAGTTTTAGAGGCATCTAGTGGTGAGGGTTACAAAGTGCAAGCAGGGGCTCTCTCACCGCTCACCCCTCCATTTACAAACGCAGAGGGGAAGCTGTGGTGGCCTACAGGCTCTGTCTGCTTTGCTCTGTCTGCTCGTGCTAAACAATACGTTTGGTCCTCCATTGGTCCTGTCCGTCTCCTCTTACTTCTAACAAACCAGACAATTACTACTACTTCTTCTTCTTCATACGTATTCAATGTAGAAACGAAACAAGCTCTGTAGAGCAGTTTGTCCTTTTGGGCTACTGTAGAAACATGGCGGCGCAACATGGTAACTTCTATGGAAGGGGGCCCACGGTGTGTGTAGATAGAAATTACTCATTCTAAGGTGATAAAAACATGACAGTTCATTATATAAGGTCTTTATACACCACTGAAAACATAGTTATGTAGGGCCTGTATGAAATTGCATTTCTGTCTATAGATCCTCCTAAATATTACAAACTGGACCTTTAGGTAAAAGTGTCCATACCACAATGTAAAAATGTTACTTGAGTAAAAGTTCAGAAGTACTATCACTAGACTACATAAGTAGCCAAGTATGGATTAATATTATTAGTGATGCATTAATGTGTACAGTATCCAGAATTTTCACATTTTTATATACTGTCGGGTAGTTTAACCTATAGTTCATCATTACTTTTGTATGTAAAATCATAATCTGCAAAGTAATATTATATATATAATAATTCATATAGTTATACACATGTTGTGCAGTAAAATGTGCAATATATCCCTAAATGCAGTGGTAATTTGGTATAAAACTATAGTCTCTATAGTAATTACCTCAAAATTGTACTTTTTGTCCAGTTTTTTAATAAATATACTTACATTTCCCCACAAGCTTTGCACATATATATTGGTAATTTATACAGGATTGTAGTGAACCATCTGTCATCTAGGGATTTCACAAGTCCTCCTCTGATCACTCCACTGCTCCTGAACACTGGTGAAGGATGATAAAGAGTGAGGGAGGAGGGAAGCCTCGACACAACAAGGCACACAGATGGCCACACCTTGAATACAGCACTTTAACCCAGGGTTAATAAGGGTCAAAGGCCAGGGGGTCGATTGGATCCTCTGTCCGAGTTGAATGACATCACAATTCAAATGACAAAAAAGTTGTGGCTGTCTTCCTTCCAAAGTTTGGAGGGATGGCCTTCAGTTGGAGGTAATCCTCACTTGACCAAAACTATAGGATAAACAGAACATTTAATGTAGAGCGTTGTTAGCTAATGAGCAGCGAGACATTTGGAAGTCGTTAAATGCATGTCTTTATCCAGTGAGCGTGCTGGGGCCCATAATATTATAACAATATATAAAATAATATTGTAATCAAAAATAATAAAATAAACAGCTAAAAGAAGAGACAAATGTGATATGTCACATCCAAACAAACTTTTAACTATATAAATCTACTACTTATTGTGAGGGAATTCTATAGTTTTGCTTGATAGAGTTTGAAATGCAAACTTCCATCACACATTTCTGTATTCATCTATAACCACTTCAAATACCTTTCAAAGTTATACATATAGCTGCTCTAACTAGAATTTTGATATTATTAACACTTGAAGATATAACTAGTATATTTTACATACTATATAGTTACAGTGACAAACCCACAAAGAGTTATCTCCCTATTCTACAGTGTCCCTTGGCTCTATTGAGCATTTTAGCTTCTCCTGGCTTGTTGTTTAGTTTGTTTAGCCCACAACTTCACTATTTTCACTCTCAGTGCTCTCATTAATTTTGTTTCCAGTCACAAGAGGCAGCTGTTTTCAGTAAAAAAAAAAATGTAGCGCTGATAAACCCACTGTACTACACTACAATGTTGTGGTTACAACTTGTTGTGTTGCCCCTCCTGGCCAAAAATCAACTAAAGGGTTTACCTTCTTAATATGTAGACAAAAGAAAACCCTTTCTGGAATTTATGATATTGCATTCAGGATATTCTGTATCTTTAAGTTAGGCTAAATAATATTAAATGTTAAAAATCCAAGTGCTACTCAGTTAGATAAAATAAAAATACATTAGGTGTTTCATGGATCCTTTCATAGTCATTGGGCCACAATTGTGCTCAGTTTAATCAAAGGTTCTGTGGGTTGTAGCAAAACATAGTTTCAGTGGCTAATAGAGCTATCTTTAATTGCAAATCCCTGTCAGCCTCCATCACTGTCACTTACTCTCAAACTAACAGCAGAAGGGTCTGAGCACTGTCCTGAGGCACAATGAATAGCAGCTCTTAACCCACACGGTCAGATCCCATCTCTCTGCCCTGCTTAGTGAGCAGCTAGCGTTGGACACCACACTCCACACAGCAGATCTTCAGACAGGAGAGGAGAGAAACAGAGGGGTGCAGACATTATCTGGTGAGACACAACATGTCCAAAACAACACAAAGCACTGGGGGGTTTCCCACAGAGTTTAGACGGCCGGTTAGGAGGGAGGTGGCGAGGGCAGGGCAGAGTCCTCGGGACAAAGGCCAGAGGTCATTTGAGACTCATGGGGGAATATTTCAAGAGGAGAGATTTTGATCTGAAAATGTAAACTCAGATCAGTCTGCTATGTATGTGTGTATCACATATTTTAGCATTAATAATAGCATACTGAATCAATAACAAGGGACATGTGTCTAAATCTTGAGGAAAAATAATTAATTGAGAAATTATCTCTACTTTACATATCAAGCTCAATGGGTTTTTTTCCAGCTTCATTTAAATGAGCTCAGTTAGTCGTGAAATGATAACCAACACCACTTGCTATTAAATGGGAAGGTGTCTATTAGATCGTCTCTCCCAGGCTATGAGAGGGTGATACACATCCTCCATGACACAATGACCTAAAGATCTCAAGAACACAAATAGGCCATTTTGCACTCAAAATGTGAGCCTTGCTTACAAACAAAGGTCAATATTTACCCCTCAGTGCACTGAGACCCCCGGCTGGAGACTAAATTGGAGTTGCTGACCAAATTAAGAACAGCTGACCTGATGTGGGTGTTAAGTGGACGCAGAGATGTCACAAGAATGGTAATCTTTTAGCATACTAGTACACTGGCTTTTGTCTTGTCCGTCCCTATTGGAGAATAACAAGAGGCTATAAGCTCCTTATCATGACATTACAATTATCGAAGGACGAATCTGGAACTATGGCCCTGTGGACCCTGCTCTCATACGACTAGCCTTGTTTTGTTTCCAGCTCCCGAGATAGAGAGGTTTTATTATACATGCATGCAGTCCTTCATTGTATAGTAAAGAGTCACTGCAAAACCTAGCAGTTTGTTGCTACAAACAATTGAAATACCTCCCACACTCTAACTTCCAGCAGCAGAAGTAATTTCTGAAGAGGCCATTGTTTCACAATGGAAAGACACACTCAAATGTGCACTTCAGAAATTATGGTTCAGAAAAGCACAGCTAAGCAGCATCATTCACCTAATGTTTTAAGAATACCGTATGTAAGCGTGCCATGTCCTGGTTCCAGGTTTTAAGAGCTCCCTGAAGAAAAAAAGATCAAGCTGAAGACAAAGCAAGTTGTTCAAGAGGAGAAAAAACACAAGCCAAGGGGATTTATAACAAAATAATTTGGAGCCTAAAAGTTGTCCCAAAGTCTTTGATTAGTTCTGATCTATAAAGTATTGATACATTATTTATTACACATTAATTAAACCAACTTATAAACCCTCTATAAAGTATGTTTTAGGTATCAAAACAACACAACGCTGTAAAAAGATGTGCTTTCTTAGAACTCTAAAGATGATTCACGTTTATTTCAAATGGAGAAAATAGTAGTTCAGACAAAACTCTAAAGTGGCTGTTGCATTCGCTGGCATCATCTGCTTCATTCATGCTTCACAATCACTGGCTCATTCATCAGCTGTTTGGTTCTCAGCTGACTAGTGATGTCCAGTGTCCTCACTAGGACTTAATGTTTGCTGCTGCAGCTCCCCCCACCACCATAACCAAACAGGTTGTCAGAAAAAACTATAACCACGAATGTTTGTGGTAGAGGCCAGGCACTCAGCTTGCAAAAATACAATCTGACAAAACATAACACAAGTGTTGCTGTTGTCAGTGGTAATAAAATATTCTTATTATATATTATCTTATTATATTTTAGGTGGATGAGTGTGCGGTCTTTTCCTCAAACTGTTTACAACCTTTCTGATCATCTGGCAGGTTCTAAACTATTGTAAAAAGATATAAAACAGCTATAAAAACAATGGACACACAAAAGTAAAACCCAAATGGAATAAAATAGAATAATACTTTTGGCTTCCTTTTTATTCTTCCAAACTGAGTTGATTGCCTCGACATAGTTTGTTAGTTCGTCTTGCCATGCCAAAAATTTTAAGGGGGGTAATTAGAGAATCTGTATTATCGGATGTCTTACTTTGAAGTGACACCTGCAGAGAAAGTGTATCTTTATGGTCATCTTTATAAGCCTTCATGGGCAGAGAAAACCAGACCTCCACTCCCCCTCCAGCCAACATCTCCTTTGAAGATGCGACGACTTGTGGTGTAGCACCAGAGTTACTTGGCTTTAATGGTCACACCATCATCACTCTGTGTGGGTCCAAAGTAATAAATTTCCCACTTCCACTGTTATCGTGTCATGCTGATGCTAAATTCAGCCCCGGAAGCTACACTTCCATCAGTATGTTGGTGAGTTTTCCAAAAACAACCAGCTAAATCAAAAAGGGATGAATTGGAGTGAAGGGACAAAGAGCATTGTTCATTCACCATTGATATCGAGTGCATAATCTATTCATTAGCCTTGATGTGAACCACCGCTGGCTACTTCGACCCCCGTCAAGCACCATAACAACCCTAAGAACAATAATATGCCAATTCACCCAAAGGCGGAGGCAGTGAAGGTTTCCGGTGAGTGTCAGGGGGAGACAAGCGGGGAACCCTGTCACTGTGTTTGTGAGGAGAGGCCATCAATCATGGAGCACGGCAAAGGGGCTGGCCCTTTGCTGCTCCATGCTTACTATTCTCTGCTTTACAAGGTTTGGGCAAATACTACATGAAACTGGGGGTTTTGATTAGGGAGGGGCAGGGAGAGGGGATGAGAAACAATTAGACAAAAGATGCAAGGAGGGGACCAACACTTACAAACACGTAAACAGTACAAATTCCCTCAAGAATGGCTGTCATGTGTTGAAGCGCCTCTCTCAAACCCATCCAAGTTTTCCATCACATAAAGGTACGGATAGGAGCAACCTGTCAGCACTTTACAGTCTCTCTTATCTGAAGCGAACTGCCTGGCCTAAGGAGCTCTCAAAAAGCCTTTAAGACCAGGACCTTTGGGAGATGGCAACAATAAGCCTTCTTTAGCACAGTGAAAGTGACAGCATGCCCCCCCCCCCTACTCCCAGCCATTAAATCTCTTCCTGGATAAACAAGTGGAAAGCCCTTTATAAAGATGGAGAGGGTCACAAAGAGAAGAGCCTTTGAGCCACTGAGGGGCCCGTCATTGTTTTTGTGTTTCGGAGGGTCTTCTCAATGATGGGAGGGGGAGCTCTGTTTTTGTCTTTCAGTCCTCCTTACTGCCAGTCGTCTCTCAGCTGTGCCAAAACAGAGATGTAAACTTAATTGACTGTATTATTTGCACAAAGTGAGGAGTTTTAATAACTTAGTGACAGAGACATGATTTGATATACATTTCCAATGATGTCGATGTTGAAATGCTGACACTATTCATAGCATTTGCTCCTGAATAGGTTGCCACATACAAACAGTATATACTCTTAAGTGTAGAATATTTTGCACAACACATATATTGAGAAACAAAGTGGTTACTGCTGCATTTATTTCTGTTATGACGTAATCCCTTAAAATCCATGAATCTAATTGGGAACAACCAAATGGTCATGGATTATGTGAGTGTGTTTGCCTCTGGAGGTGCCACTGTTTGATGCTGTCAAAGGGAGGCCCTGTCTTCTGGTGATGAGCTGCCAGGTCTGTTGATGGGTTGCCAGATTCAGGGCAACATGCTGTTGGAGCTGCGTTGTCTTTGGAGTGTGAATGAGGGGCACCTGTGACCTCTGGTCACACTCTGCTTGTGTCCTACTGTGTGAGCACCACGCTCAGGACGCACGCTGGGACTGTCAACTCTTCAACTGTCCACTAAATGGACAAGGATTGGACTGGCTCTGTGGGGCTGCTGCTGATAAGCTATTGTGCAAACTTGTGCTTATATCATCTAATCATTTAAAATCAGCTTTGTCAAAAGACTGAATTGTTAAATGAAAATCCGTTCTCTCTCTTCTAGTGGCAGATAATGCAGAGAAGACACCTCAAAAAGTAACAACATGTTCTTAATCCTTGAGTAATACAAGTATCTTATTTAGTCTGGTCTTTCTTTAGCCCTGTCCTTAGGTTCCCGATCATGCTGAATCTATTTCAGCACGATTTACCATCTGGCAGGAGCACAGGCGTGTGTCAGCAGACCTTGCCCCACCCGCCTACACTGACGGCACGCCTCTTGGGCTCAACACGACCTCTCAGGTTCCTTACCTCATTAGAGAGGTATTTATTTCCAGCCAGAAAGCAGGTTCCCTGTGACTGCAAAAGGGATGATCAGGTGTGGACAAGGCAGGGGGGGGACTATATTTAAACGGCGGCTGTACAAGGGACATTAGTTGAAAGATGGACCTCAGCATGACAACCTGAGGTGTTTTTGGGGGAAGAGAAATGACAAAAACGCCATTGCAGCAAATAATGTAGTAAACATCATATAAACATTTTATTAATCTCAAAAAATACAGTGCTTTTTCAAGAGTTTTTCTTTGACCTCCTGATGCAATTGAAATGTGCCATATCAAAAACAGAGAAAATCACATAATATCCTAATGTCCATATAAAAAAACGTGTGTAAACATCCCTCTCAAGAAGGATCTGAAACCATTTACAAAATGTACAAAAATATGTTTCATTGTGTGATAGTCCTTAAGCTGATTTCCTACCACGGTCTCCACACAGAGTCTGAGGTGACCGGAGGTGCAGCAGGTGACATGTGATGGCTGTTTTGTGCACCCAGAGGCACGAGAGCTGCACTGGGAACAAGAAAAGCAAACTGTCCATCCGGTGTGGGCATAACCTGGAAGCCACCGTACAGCTTCACTGCTTCTGAGGAGACGGGCATCGCTGAGCCACTTTTGAAAGGCATCTGTGGAGCAGAAGCAGCTGGGAGCTGTGTACCAGTCTGTCCAAGTCCCAGTGCACCTGGGTGAGGTGTATAGAAGTTCACAGCATTGATTTGGGTCACGCAAGCCGCCAGGTGGCTGAGGAGGCGAGTCCTCACCTCTGTGTTCACCCCTTCACAAGTGGACAGGAAACGAGTGACCTCTCCTACACACTCACTGAACCCGGCTCTGTATTTACCCAGAATGGATGGGTCTGTGTTCACAGCAGCTGGAGAGGAAAATACATAAATTAACCCATAGCCTATAGATAGATAGATAGATAGATAGATAGATAGATAATAGATAGATAATAATAGCCTACAGTTAAGAGAAGAATTTATGAATATAATAATAATGATAATAATAATTGAATGATTGATTGACTAATTTAAATAATTAAAAACGTATTTTATTTATGCAGTTGAGGCATTGTGAAATCAATTCTTAAGGACAAGCACGCCATGAGTGGACCATGGAAACATGTTTACCATCTTAAGTTAGACATCCAAGAATTACTGCATGCGCGCAGATCAACATGGTCAGTCCAGAAACTGTATTTACATACCAGTCATCTGAAGTCGCTGCAGGTTCCTGAGGTGCTTCACAGTCATCTCAAGGATGTCTGCCTTCTCCAGTTTGGAGTGTCTGGAGCTCTAAACGGACACAAGTGACGATTTAAGTACTTCGTTTGTAAATTTGGTTCCTAAATTCAATCGATCTTGGAAGAAAAATGCAGAGTTCATCTCCTTACATCTTTCTTGAGTGCGTCCATGATGAGGGTCTTCAGCTGGCCCAGACTCTCATTGATGCGCGCGCGTCTCCGTTTTTCCATGATTGGTTTGGAGGACTTAAAATATGATGATAATAAAAATAAATGTTGAAATGACAGCTTTCAAGATAGCCTACAATAGCAAATGGCAAGCAGACGATTTTTACTAAACAAACAATTCAAGTAGCCTACCTTTCTGTTCTCTGATAGGGTCCGGGGTTTGTCGGGTGCGGAGTCTCCACTCGGTGTGGCAGCCACAGTGGATGGAGAAGTTCTCTCTAAAGTACCGGCTGGCATCTTTAGGTTAACAAATAGCCTACAAACAGTGCAACAGTCCCAAAAAACACGTTATCAATAACAGAACGACAAATATTCGGCTAATCAAGAGTTAGTCCGGTGCAACGAGTCCCGCCTTCTCCCTGCAGCGCACTTTACTGATGAGAAATGTCAGAAGTGACTTCTGTCTCTTCGCCAAGCTGACATCCACTCCGCTCCTGTTTCCAGCGCCTGGGGTTTTATTTATAGAGACCGAGCCTGCACGCGAGCGGCTCGTGTGCGAGTTCCCCGGGTTTCATCCGTCCGTCCAATGGGCGCGCGGGACACGGTGCCGGGAAGGCGGCGGGCTCGTGCGACAGGGGGCTCCCATTGGCTACCTGTCAGGATGCTGAAACAAATATTCACACTGCTAAGGAAGGCTACAGTTTAAGTGTGAGGAAAAGTGGCTCTGTTGCAGCGAAGCAGGTGTGTTAACTCTCAAAGATAACCAGCGTGTAAAGTTGGCTATAGCCTGTTGGATTCATATAGCCTAATCTGTCAGTAACACCAGTTTAGCTTGAAAGGGAAGTTAAAACAAGCAGCTGCAACAACAAATTAAATTAGTGTTAAATGAATTAGACGATTTGGTTGTTTTTATAGCCTATAAGATCTTAGGCTACATGGACTTGCTCCACCCCCATTATGAATAGACATATTAACTGAAATCAATCAGAAGTGGCAGAAATGTAACCCCTACCAGACGAGACTGTGTATAGGCCTAGGTTACCTTACAGACGCACAACATTTGGAGAAACTGTAGGCTATTGTCAGTTAAGGCTACTGAGATCTGGAACAACTTACCAGCTGCAGTAAGGGAATGACAATGTCATGCAGCTGAGTCTCACCCTGTTAGTCCGACAATATGCAGCACTTCACTGCACTGAAAAGCACTTTTATAGGCTAATTGAATTGCACTTACTTACATAGAATAAATAGCACTTTAAACACCATATCTTAATAAGTTGCACTTTACAATGTGTTTGTATTTGATTTTATTGTGGTGTATTGTATTATTATTTCTATTGGTTTTTGTACTTCTTGTTAGATTGACCTCTGTAATGTAATATCCTGCCAGGGACTAAAGATGAAAATTAGCCTTCTAGCTAAATCTGGCATATTGAATCCTTTTTAACCTAAAGAAAGAAAGAAAATAATCTCTTCGAATGCTGATAATCTAGGATATAGGATGTAATTATTTTAATCGATTCTGTCAGATGCAAATATAAATTTCTGGTTTTAGCTTAATATATACAAAAAGTTGTTATGTTATGTTATGGGCTTCTGTCATTATTTTGTTGAGTGAATTATTATTTACCTGAAACTGAAATAACATTGCATACAAATAGTGGTTTCTCAAATACCACTCATCACAAAAACATACTTTTTGTATTTAAATATAAATAATAAAAGATGTAAATCTAAAGTGTTTTTAATTATCAGGCGTGCAGCACACACAGACGCTGTTCCACATGTATTTTATGTAGTGGCCCACAGTGGCTTTACTCAGGATTTTAGACCACCAACGCTGATAAGGTTCTGGCCACACCTGGCATCTGATGGATGTGGAGGTTATTTAACAATCACATAATGGGGTTTTACATGCAGCCTCAAAGATCAGGTTAACTGTCTCTGCAACAGGACCATTTTAAATGTTTCCCATTAAGTTTTAATTCAGCATTTTTAAAGCTGTCTAGTGAAATAATTTCCATCTAGTTGTACAGGTTCTTTATCTGTGTGTGTGTGTCTCTCTCTTTTGCACACACACACACACACATACACACTTTTTTGGGGGTCAGTGAGTGCTTCAGAGTTTGAGGTGAAGACACAATCCTCTGACACACTCCAGGCCTGATGTCCAGTGAAGAAGAAAATCTCTGACAGACTCAGCTGTCCTCTCACTGCCATGAACTCTAACGTCTCACGTCTGTCATCACAGACCGGGACCAGGAAACAAAGCTAAAGAGTTATTTCAAACCATCTATAGAATGGTAATAATAAAAATGTGTTTATGAAGTTGTTATCTCCAAAATCTTTTAGCTGACATCTGTTTTTGTGATAAATCAGTAGTTGAATTGCCGTTTACAAGTTAAGCTGTTTTTCATTCATCACTGAATTCATCAACAACTAAATTGATTTATTGACTTTTATAAAACAATCTTATATTTTTACAACAATAAAGTAACTTCTTTAATTAAAATGTTTAGGATAGATCATTGATTACGAGACAAAAACAAATCTGAAGTGCACATTCTATGAGATAGAGTCCAACATTAGGAATGTCTGTGTATCTTATATAAAACTGTTGTTACTTTTTTGTCTTAAGGTAACCATGTCACCATTTTAACTGATTTTATACTTTATTAGCTCTTTTTCTTGTCATCAGTTATTGTGGAGAAACATCCCCCAGATTTGTCAAAAAGACATTTATGAGCTTTATTGTATGCATGTTTTACTGTATTGTCTTAGTATTACTCCTCATATATATCAAACGTTTCATTTTGTACATTAATTTATCTTGTCTTATAGAATCAGACATATGTGAGTCAGCAGTGCCACAGACATCATATGATGGTTTCCTACAACAAGATGGAAATTTGTCAAAAGGGTATAGTGAACAGTGTTTAGTTGTTTATAAATGTATGTATAAAAAAAGCTTCTTTTTTTTTTTTACAGTTGTTACTCAAGATTTATTTTTTCATCAAAACAAAAATTTAGAAAATGTTTTTTCAAGTATTATTAATTTGTTGAGATGGAAGGAATAAAAACTTAAAATGAGGCTTCTCTTCGTTTACTTTAAGATTGTGGAATATTTCAAAACAAACACAGAAGGTGCATTTTTTGTCCCTGAGAACGTATTGCACAATAAATAAATTCTGATTGATGATCATTATTGGATGTAGTAGTGTGACAACTGAATGTAAAACCTACCTCCAGCATCTTCATCTATGTATTACAAATTAGACCCTTGCCACTAATAATCTTATTTAATATTAATATCTTTTACCCATTCAAAGCCCACCTTCGGGACAAACGCTGCTTGTTGCAAAGTTTCAGTGGTATATTTATTGATGTGGTATATATATCTGTCTGGTCCAGGTTTATCGTCAGACGCCTCTATCCTCACTGATGGACTTCAAACGCTCTCTGTTAAGCTCCTAAATCCTCAGAGGTGAAATGACCCCAAAAGCCAGGTCACTTTTTGCATCAACAGCTTCCTCACGTGTGAGCAAGACATCTTCAAGCACCACTGGCCTCTTGACCTGAGTCAATATTAAATTAAGTCAAATGAAATCAAGTCAAATCAATCAAGTTTGACCTGTGAGTAATTCCAACATTAGTTGAAGTCAAATTAGTGACCATGAGTGTAGTGAAATCTTAACAGGACAAAATAGCTTATTACATTTTTCCAAGTCAAGATCTGAGCAGGATAAGAGGAGGTGATAGGGATGTGATGGGAAAGTGCTGCAGTTGTATCTGTGGCCTTTTGGAAATATTTTTCTCATAGAAATGTTCACGTTGGGTATTTTTGCTATGCTTAACTAGGAAATGCAGCTCACATTCTCTAAAACAAAAACCTGTTCTGTTTCCAACTAATACACTTCATACACATACACTGACCACCTCAGACTCTTCTCCCCCTCTCCTGGATCACATAAAGTCATCAGTTAATCTTGTAACTGGATGTTTTAACAAGATGCTTCTTTAAAATAGAGGTTCTGCTCACGGCAGATGAGTTGGTTTCTGGAGAGGAGGCCATGTGACAATAAATAACATCCTATCTGTTTTCAGTGAGCCTGCTGCTCAGCCACAAACAACCCTTAATTGTGCGGATCGTGATGTAGACATGAGGTTCACACAGCCCTGATCTGTATCAGTGTGGGAACCCTGTGATGGGAGGATCCAGAGAGTGATGGAAGGGGTAGAAATCTATCAAGGTCCAGCATGTGACTGATAAGGAAACAGGGGCAGGGCGAAAATAGATAAATAAACAATATATATATATATATATATATATATATATATATTTAGGTTTGTTTGGTTTGGTTTGCTGACCACTTTCTGATATATTTACAAAAAATACAATATATCAGACTTTGTCAGAGACAGCATGATAAAAGCCTGGACTTATTTCCATCCTGGTGTTTAGATATGTTAGCAAGAACTAGAAAACTAAATCAAAGGAACAAACAATTGATTCAGAACGCCAACAAGGTGAAAGATGTATTTAAAACCAAATAGGGTTTAAGATGCAAGTAGTGGGTAGATTAAAACGTAACAATAAAATTAAGAATCTCCACAGTCTATAAACGCTAATTGTTTAGCCTTTGCCTTAAAGTCAGGAGGATTTCCTAATGATTAAAGGAAGTCGCTTATTGTGTTTACTGACCAGCAAACACAAACTTACCTTTCTTAGACTGAAATCTATCAAGATTTTGGTTTGCTAAATTGACTTCCTTCTTAAACTACTTTTAAAAGTAGGTGGGAGCACTTCCATGTAAAATCTTAAAACAAAAAATAAAAGTATTTAGTGTTTGTTTAGTTTTTTGTTTTATGCAACTTTATGAGCCAAGTTTGTGTTTCAAAGCTTTTGTAGCGAATATGTGCCACCAACTAACTGCAGGGCGGGAGGCTAACACTTTCAGACCTTTGTAGCCAGATATAATTCCGCCATTAACCTTGCCCAGTGCTTTTTAAAGGCATCACCTCCAAGGTTGTTGTAAAATAATAATAATAATAATAATAATAATAATAATTTATCATTTTGAAGCTATTGGCATTCCCTTGATCTTAACATCCAGTCCTTCCTTGAAGCCTGAATTTTGTTCCAAACCAGACACCGAGTCTTACCTAAGTGTAAAAGAAGCCTATTCTCAGAGAGCCAGGTCCCTTATTTTATTTAACTCATCAACTTTTGTATGTTTGCTTTTGTATCTCTATCAAGCACATGCATATAAAAATAAAGAACCATTTTACATTGGAATTAAAATCTCACATGATTACTTGCAGATAAAAGATACAACTTAATAAACCTTTTTGCAGCAGTTAGAGTTTCTACACACAATGGCCAGTTGCCAGTAGCCACATTCTTCTCTCCATCTTCACCTGGTCTGAAAGCTGTGGCCCCTGCTTTTTCCTCCACCCAGCCACCAACACCACCACCATGTGGGCAGTGAAATGACCATCCTCATCATCAAATACTGCCAAGGTCCCCTTTCAACTGCTGGTGTGAAAACATCTCAGGCCGGGAGGGGAGGACACAGACAGAGGGGATCACTTTAACATCTCATCCAGCGCTCCGCTCGCTCTCAGCCCCTCCTTCTCCCTTTGAATTCCCCCTTAAAGAGGGAAGGGGGGCCCTCCCATAGCAACTACCAGCCCCTGGCTCTGCCCGCCTTTTGTCCCCCTCCCGAACAGCAGTTTCTGCTCCAGAAGCCTTAGACAAGGCCTCCATTAATTGCAGGCCTGTGTGGAATACACGTGGGACAATGGGCCCAACAGAGTGTCCAGCCCCCAGACAAGGCTGGAAACAAGTGGTACAGGAATCCAGCAGAATAGACTCGTCCTGGCTGATGTCACTGAATACATTTACCTACCTCAGAGCGCATTCACTCTGCGCTTTGTTTTATTTGGACAAAAAAAAGAAGGGGTAGGGGGAGGCAGCAGTATCAATGGAGAAGAGGAGCTGGAGGGGAGGGGGGGCTCAAGGATGGGAAATAACTGGTTGTTATGGTGATGTGCTGAATAAAAAATATGGTCGAATTTAGCGGAGGCAGAGATGTAAAAAGGGTTGAGGGCATTAGATTAAACCCTGTGTGAGATAAGAGAAGGCTGAAAACAGAGGTTTAGTTTTTTTAGCGTATTCAGGCCTGTTTATACGGCAATAAAGAGCGGATAAAGGAGCGGGAGATTAGCAGACTCATCTAGGCTCATGTTTGTCAACAACAACCTGAGTAGTTTCAAGTCAGCTTATTCCAAGTCAGTACACCAGCAGAGAGGATGCTTAGCTATGGCAAGTGAAGCTGCGGAGGAGAAGCGGGACCATAGCAACTGGTATTTCAGCATAACAACCTGCCATCTGTCACCTAACGTGGTGGGTTCTTTCTTTTAAAAAAAAGCCAGCATTTAGATCTTCAACTTAGAGGCAAAGGCAATGAGACTGAAGTCTTATTGAACTCTGGGTCTCCCCCTTTGAAAAGGGAACCCAGTCATCGCCTTATCCCTCATCAAATTGAAAAACGCTTTTAGAGATTCTAAGAGAGGCCTCACATTTAATTTTTAAAACCCAGACATGAAAGTGTTCCTAAACCACATTCAGCAGTGGAAACTCTTTAAAGGACTAGTTAGCATGTAGATTATATGCATCTCAGAGCATTGTCAAAGTATCTAAGTGTATTTACATGTTAATATGTTCAGGGATACTATCGTCTTGAAAAGGTGTTGGGGGGAGGTTGGTTAACCATGTATTTTCTCTCTATGGACCATGGGAATGTGATTTCTTTGTTCCATCAAGGTTCAAACACATTCCTGTAAGGCCATGGATATTATGAGCATTGATTCCCTGAAGCAAAACAACCTATGAACCTGTTGATCCAGGATACAAAACGGGGCTCTTGTCCGTAGATATACTGTAAAGTTGACACCTAGCGGTTACAGTAGATCTTTTTATTTCTGATGAGTTAAATATCGTAGAATTGGTTGTTTTATATCAGCGCCTAGCCAAAAAGCTTCACTAAAGAGCCCCGCTGATGCACTGGCATGTGGTACTTATCCTTATCCAAGCTTAGTCCATATCCATGAGTGTGTTTGCATTGGGATTTATGAATGTGAAGATGGGCCATTCTTGCCACTCAAGATGACTCACAAGACCAGCGTTTTGGCCACTTACGCTGTGAAAGCCGCCTCGGGGATGCCCTTTCAGCACTCGAGGACCTCTGGCTGAGTCCCCTTCACACGGGAGATCAGCCTCACTTGGGAAAAAGTCCCTGCTCTTTGCAGGGGGAGCTGTCCTGAGGGATGGTGCAGTTCTTGTCCCAGGGCCTCCCTTCTTCACCTGCCGGCTTAGTGCTCATCACTTATGCACATAATCCCTGGTTAGTGCATGTGATCCACCAGCCTGGGCCCAGGCCCCTGGCCCCCGAGCCTCCCCTGCTCACATGCTTGCTGGGTGGCTCCTGGGTGGCCATGGCAACTCTCATCTTCTCATGACAGTTAGGCTTCAGTCATGGCTCTAAGTCCCTCTTCAGTCTCTGTGCGTCTTTTTCTGTCCGCTGCTTTCTGTCTCCTAAAGCCCTCCTCTGTTTGTGTGTTGTTCTATCTATGGCTCTCTGTGTCTCTTTTCTCTCGGTGTGGCTGTTCCCAGACTTTGGCCCAGCTGAGGCAGAGAAACAGGCTATAACTCAGCACCAGTGTGGCACCTTCAGGGGCCACACTGGTGCATTAATGCTAATCTAGTATAAATTAAAAGACTGCGTTTACCATCACTGCAGATTGTGGACCAAATGAAGGCCTGACCTCATTTTATTGTGAGTCTGATCTGTAAACGGAGATTGTAAGATACACTTGTGCACTTCTTTTCAGTGTGGTCACTCCAGGCCTCTGAGTGCGGATCATCTTACCCTGACGCAAACCCTTCAGCCTCAACCATTAGTTTCTTTAAAGTGCTGAATATCGCACAGGGCCCTCAGGGAGAGCAAGAGAGGCGACCCGGCAATCTTGTGAGGCCCCACACTAACAAGCATCACAGTGATCCGGGCCGGTCCTCCCCCTGTGTGAAAGCCATGTGAGAGGCGGCTCCATCCATGCCCCAGCCACCTCCGCACAAGGCCATCCATTGACTTCTAACCTGTTGAGGGACCACAGGAGACAAAAAGCTGCAGGGCGGGGCCCGTCCCTCCGACAAGCCTGTGAACAAACGTTAACACGGCTGCAACTGTCCACCCCCTGAATCACTGAATTTATTGACCAACCACAGAGCCCATTCAGGCCTGGAAGGACTGATAAAGGAAGGGGGACAGGGACGCCAAGAAGGCCCAGGGAAGGAGTCCATGCTTAGGGGACAGGAGGGAGGAGAAGGGCTTTGTGACCGTCTGGTGGGTCACAGACCTTTTACCAGACGTGGGTGCCTTTGTTTCATCTGTAAAATGAGGCCAACCGTAAGTGAGCATCAGGTTGGCCTTGTGTCCTGACTATTAATCAAGAATGAGGCCTTATGAGTGTCCAACAATCTTCAGAGAAGCAGCAGCACATTGATTGCTTGTGGAGAAGAAGTGAAAGCATGTGTGTTGGGTGTTTACAGATATATTGAGAAAGCACCTGAAATGGCAACTTTTTGGTGAAGAAAAGTGTGTTACAGTGGCAATTACTCGACAATTTATTCTAAGCCGGCCTGGTCACTCTGTGGGGGCTGTTGTGAATAAAGAAACAGTAAACAAAGACTGTGTGCATAGGCCCAAATCTTGAAAGTACACAGCTCAGATGAAAAAAAAAACAAAACGTACGAGTAAAAGAGAAAGGAGATGAAGTCCAAAATGTTTGAAATAGCACACATCTGAGCGCAAGCTTGAGAAAATCTTTTTGAGCGAGTAGCTAGCTGTGAGGAAGAAAGGCTGTGTGTTTTAGTTTCTTTATGTCTTTCCACCACTCTCCATCTGTTGCTCTGCCGATACAAAAGGAATACAGCAGAGTACACAAAAACCCATATTGCTTTGTGGAGAGGCAACACTATCCCCGAAACTACATCACAAACACAGACCAAAAACAAGACATCCCTGCTCTGTACACATCAGTGTTTACCGAAAAGATGATCCATGCAAGTCAGGGAGACACACATGAATTCATGATGCCTCCTCATCCTCATCATGAATATTCCCAAAAAGGCTCTTCCCTGATCTGTGGGAGATTCTTTTCTTTTTGGTACAAGCGAGGACCCCCTTCCCTTATTCACAGTCCCCCTAAATCCACCCATTCACTGCATATAGGCCCTGATCTCCACATGAAATGATACCCCTCTTTCTCCTCCACTCTCGCGCCTTTAAGCGCCCATATGCCAGGCAGCGAGGAGGCTGGGAAAGCCCATAATTGATCAGTAAGTCTTTGCTGAAAAAGTGTGACCAGGGTCAGCCCCCCACGAAGCACGCAAGAGTGGCTTAATATACAGATTTATTGGGAAATGTTATGGGAGTTCTGCAGAGCAAACACAGGGATATTTGTTTACAGACATGGACACATTTTTCACCTTGTAGAAATAAGAAAATAAGTACAAATACTGTATTAAAATGTTCAAAAACATATTCCCTTAAAGATTGCTATTTTTTAGTAATGGGGGGGGGTTAGGGGATTAATTCTCATATTTTTCCAATTTATTCATTTTTACGCTTGACTATAAAAATATGTATACAACAGCTTTAAAGTTACTTAAAAATATTATATAAAAATCAAATGTTAAAATCAACTGATATACAATTCTCACAGCAGCAGGTGTCTAATTGATTTGAATGTAATTGCTTTAATTAATTAATTCAAATATCAGTTTTATAGTACCTTTGTGATGTTAAATGGTTTCATTTTGAAAACATTTAATTCATAAAGGAACTCATTTTGAGAAAAGGAGCATAAAGATTTTATAATGCATTCAAGGGACACATAAATGGTTCATTTTGATTCTCTTTTTAACTTACACACTCTCTTGCTCTCTCTTTCACACACACACAGACAGCTCTGGAAATAAAATTTTAAAAAGGGACACAGACATTTCTGTTTCTCTCTTCCACGGGAAGAATTTCAACCGAACCAACTCTTAAGACATGTAGCAGTGGAATGTCTTCTGTCTTAGAAATACAACAGTACCAGTTATGTTACTTATTATAAAATTGCAAAAAGGCATAAGTTTCTCATGCGAAACTGTTTCACAACTTTTGGAGCAGCTAATGTTACTGGAAGACTGTATGTTTTTATTCACAGTGAAGTGGAAAGATTCATTCAGTGCTTTTAGGCCTTAAACGGTCAGACCTGACTGAGAAAAAAAGCAGCTGAATACTGGATCTGTGTGATGAATCTGATCTGTCAGACTGAAAAAAAATGCACCTCGCTTGGTTAAAATGTTTCAAATATTGAGTCAGATAATAAAAACTGTGAAACAATGAAAATACTCATCTGACACTCTTTTACTGTTCTCATTGTTGAGTGTTGTAGTTGCAATTAGTTAGTGAGACATCGAAGGGGTGTACTACGAAGCACGTTCGATATAACCAGGCTTTCTTTGCCTTAGCTGGCTCAACAAAACCTAAACCCCAATCAGAGATAATGGGAATCACTACGGTGGTTATCAACTTTTTTATTAACCCAGGTTTTCTTCATCAGGCTCTGTGCCCATAAAAGGGGGCGTTTGACTCTTCTTCCACACAAAAAGGACCGATCGCATGCCACCTACTTCAGTCAAGAGTAAAAGGTCGTTATAATGGAGAGCTATGAAGAATATAAAACCTATTACAGCAAAAAGCAACATTGCTGCTTCTGCAAAAGAGGAATGCTGGCAGAAAATTGCTGATTGACTCAATGCACTTTCAATGCCTCCCATTTATTTCTGACAGCTGCAAATTGTAGAGCTCTTAAAACTTTAAACTTGATACTCAAGAAGTTTATTTAGGCCTGACACTGTCCCATCACGAAGGAATTGTTGAAATTATTGTAGTTTTTGACCAAATCAAAGTGAAATAAATTTTCCTGAATTAATATTATCTGTGACAAATACCAATAGACTAATCACTTGTCTGATCTGTGTTCAGTTAGCTGCAACACAAGCAGCGTAAAACAGACTTGGCAGCAAATCAAGGCAAAGCATAAACATCATCTCTGTAGTCTGTAGGCTAATTGCTGTGCTTTGATTATTCTTTCTTTTAGTGTATGGATGATGAAGTGTTAATTTTACCTGAAGCAAACAGGAAAAAAGCTTTTTGCTT
The DNA here is from genome assembly GCF_014851395.1 of Micropterus salmoides. Lineage (NCBI taxonomy): Eukaryota > Metazoa > Chordata > Actinopteri > Centrarchiformes > Centrarchidae > Micropterus > Micropterus salmoides. The sequence goes on along the minus strand of NW_024040485.1, from coordinate 22,024,667 downwards.
CACTAACTGAATGCATGTAGGTTCTCGTGGCCAAAAACAAACAATGCGATGTATGCAGTTTGTGCTACTGTAATTGCATGGCTTCTTTCTGTGGCATTAAGTTTCATATTCCCACAGTTGATAATCTTTATCTCAGCGAATATGGTCAGGAAAAAAATTGGGAGACACTTTTTCAGCCAATTTAATTCCCAAACTCTGAACATAACCTCCTCCAGAGCTGGTTAGGTGTGCAGAATGGCGATCTAGCAAGGTTAAAAGGGGATAACCTTTGTGACACTGAAAACTCTGGCTTTAGGCTCAACATACTTCGCTGACCCATTAATCTCGCTTCATAGTATACCCATCCAGTCATCTGAAAAGGAATAGTTTGACATTTTAGGGATTACACTTTATGTTTTCTTGTTGAGAGTTACCTGAGAAGACCAATCCCACTCTCTCGTTTCTGTACAGTAAATATGAAGCTATAGACAGCAGCCGGTTAGCGTAGCTTAGCACAAAGACCGGAAACACAGGGAAACAGCTAGCCTGGAGCCTGGTAATTACCGTGAGGTTGCCAGATAACTTAACCACTTGTAAAACCACACATTTTTATGCTTCATTTTAAGTATGAATTAAACCAAATGTTTTATTAGTGAGCTTTAGAAGATTTTTACCCTTAAGGACAGAGCCAGGCTAGCTGTTTACCCATTTCTTTTGTGCTAAGCTAAACTAACCGACTACTGTCATTACATTCATATTTAACGTACAGCTATGAGAGTGATATCTTTCTTCTCATGTAACTCTCCAAATAAGCATACAGAGTTCCCCAAAATGTCGTTCAACAGAGGTCTCTGGCTGAGGTTGTGTGAAATGACAGTACGGCTAAAATCAGCTCTGATGAGGTGAATCAAAAAGTAAGAGAACTTTCTGTGTAGCAGTTCACAGTGTCAGTTGTTGCAGTAGGAGGCTTCACCTTTCAAGAGCCTCCTGGATTGATTGCTGAGCATTCAGCAGGCTCCGCATCCTATAAACGTCGTCTGAGGGCATTCGTCACATCTCTGTGTCAACACGAAGGTTGGGGGTTTTAGGGGGTTTAGGTTTAGTAGTTTGCTTGTTGGTCACGTTGGTGTCAGAGGGGGGCAGAGATGTGGGATTGTGGATCGCTGGCATAGGTGACAGTGGAGGGTCTGGGGGGCCAGTCGGCGTCATCCTGCAGCTCTAAGGCCACGTGCATGTAGCGCACCCTTGGGGACTTGTTTCTCCGACAGAACAACCAGGAGAGGAAGGATGAGCCCCAGCGGTCATTGGTCACCTGGGAATAGGTACAGTGTGAACATAAACTAGTTAGTGGGCCTGATTATAGATGTTTTTATATTATCTCTGCTCAGTGCACAAGTGAGCCTCAGTTATGTGATCAAAACAGTTAATGTGCTGCACTGCCTATTGTATTGAAATTAAGACCTGTTGGAGCAACTGGTCAGGTATCTGCCCTAGTGAGGATCTGTTGCCCATAAAGAAAATCTAAAATGGTTCAAACATTCTCAGACTCACAGATGGATTCATAAGATGAGTCAGAATTGATCAAATGAATTCTTAATACAAACATCCTGATGAAATGTACTATGTGGTCAATTTAAATTCTGTTCTATTAAATTTAATAATTAATGATCCAGCAGTCACAACATGGTAACAGGTCATTAGAGTTATGAAATATGGATATGATGCAATGAAGCAAGAGAATTAGACAGCTGAGAGTTAAGAATATGCTTTTTCTATTACAAAAACAGACACAAAAGTGAAGTCAAAAGCTTCCTTACCTGAGTTGTGTGAGCAGAGGGGGGCTCTGTGGGGCGATTTACCCCCTGATTGCCTCTGAAAACTAGCCTCCACAAGATGACGTCAAGGATCAAAATCTACGGGGGATTTTAGTGGGAACTAAGAATCATCTGAGCATGAAGATTGGGTTATAGCCACAGACACACACATAGAAATAACTCACATGGAAACTTTCAAAAAATGATTAATTGATTTCATTCATTAGGCGGTGATGCACTTCTGAGCACTGATTGAGTAGGGGGAAAAATCAGAGCATGTAAATCACAGTTTTCTAATTAAAAAAGGAGATCACAGTCACAGAGAGCTAGTAGGGTGTCTCTAAAGCGTACCTCCAGCATGAAAGACACGGCCGCATTCATTGTGACAATGATGACCAGTGTGACGCGCCAGTCATGGGGAACACACACGATCTGAGTGGAGACAGAGCAGCAGGAAGAGCACTGAATGCAAAACCACGCACACACGGCTTTTGCGTCAACTTCATGCAACTTCCCAGCCACGGTTATACCTTTTACTCCTCTGTCAAATGCTCATTTTCTGTTTCTACTGTTCAAATCCAAAGCCAGGACATTAATTATATCTTTCAGAGCGACAATAACATCCTGTTTACCTCCAGAAAGCTGTCGATGGCAGGAACAGGATACAGCATGATGAGGAGGAGAAAGGTGTACAGGCCAAGGCAGGACAGCATGAAAGGCCCTTAGGAGATAAAAAAAAATACAGAAATTCAGTTAAAATGGTTATTGAACTAGCAAGCACATCATACATGAAAGAATAGGGGTTAGATATTATAACTGTATACATTACAAGTGATGAAAAACTGACTTAGAAAACGAATGGATGCATTTTGAAAACTTTTTTTTCATGTCTATAAGAATTACATTTACTTTTCTATCCACTTTGTATCACATTTTCTGTCTAGATTCAAACTAAAAAATAATCTCTTTCCACACACATCACTCATCAACAGCACTAAAAAGTCTCACAGTTCTTGTAGCTAGGCTGTCTGAAGGGCTTTCCCTTGGAGAAAACAATGGCCACGGCCAAATACTGGAAGGAGGAGACGTAGAAGAGGGTTGTGTTCTCGTAGTTCCTGATGTTTTTGTGGTCGTGAGGGGTTGTTAAATTCAGGCTGTGAGAGAGACTGGAGCTGGAAACATTACAGGCACTACAGGAGAAGAAAGGACAGAAGCAGAAAGTTCACACAAACCTCTGAACAGTTCTGAATTCATAAAGCAGAAACCCAGGAAAAATACGACAAAAGTATAAACAATTTAAAACGTCACTTTTTTTGCACTTGTCCTGCTGTTTTTCTTCTTTTTGTCTACTGACCAGCTTATATTGTATATTAATGTAAAATGTTTACTACAAGAATTTGACAAACAAATACAACAAAGTTTTAATTTAAAACAAATGGACAAACAAAAGGTTTTTCTGCCTTTTCACCCTATAAAGTCTATGGTTTCACCTAACATCAGCCAAGCAAACAGAAGACTAACACAACCGCCATATGAACAAAGCAAGATAATCAGACTATGTTCTTAGTTTGCAAAAGTGGATAGCAATCCAAAGGAGTGGTATCAGAGTGAAGTGCACAGTGATCATAATTTGCATTGTTTTATTCACATTCCCTCACAGCAAGAAAGAGGTCAGCAGGGACAAAGCTGCAAAACAGGCCAAAACAAAAGACTGTAGATAGTAGTATTTACAGTCAGGTGCTAATTTCAGACATGTTACTCACTCTGACTGAGGTGTCCATGTCTCATACCAGCTCTGCTGTCGTACTAAGAGGAAAGCCAGGACCTGGAAGACCAGACAGGTGAGGATCTGGGTCAGAACTGAGCAGAGCAGCGGGCCAGAGATCAGACTTGACGGCGGCCGACGCCATACCAGCTCCTTCCACGACGGGTTCAGACTCACTGAAGACAGAAACGATCAGTGAGTTGCTTTCCGGAAGTTACTATTCAAGTTCACAATGTAAGTTATTATATATGATTGGTTATGTCTCAACACCCAAACTCAAATACTGATTAAAAGCATTTTTTGAGCTCCTCTTTATGCAACTCACTTGTAAAGGCAATGATGAGAATGATGGCGATGTCAATGAAGAGGAACTGGAAGTCTCCCAAGTTGCTGAGAATCTACAACATCAGAAATGTCACACCGCAGCAGAGGAATGGATCTACAGTGTCTAATATAAGACTTCAGCTTTAATGTAAATTAATGTGACAGGCAACATATTTCACTGACAGCTGTCACTCACACTTTTCCCAGGAACAAAATGACATCACTTTGTACTTGCTGCCTTTGTTTCACAGCCAACAGACGGAGACCCCCAAATCTTTTTAAACCCCTAACTTGTTTCTACTTGCACCTCACGTCTGTCCTGCTCATCTACCCTCTGTATCTCATGTGGGAACCACAGCACTGTTTGTAACTCAATGGCGCTAAGCTAACCCCACAAGTTAAGAAATGGTGGACCTTAAATAACAGGTCAAAAACACATTGCTTTACAAACAGCTGTCATGAACATTAACATGAATAAATATCATGGAAACATCTAACATATTCAATTCCCAAAGAGGAAAAATAAATTGTCAGACAAAAAAATGTTTTACTCCATTTTAAACATTACCTAGTTTTATTCGAGGTAAATCAAAAACTGATTAACGGCAGTGTATTTACCGAGTAGAGGAGCGTGACACTGAGGTACTGGATGATGCTGTAGAGAGCCATGAACTTGAATACGCAAAATGATGTAATGAGGGCAGCTCGGCCCTCCCTTTGGAAAGTGAGATAAATTTGAGATAATCAGAATTAGAGGGCACAAAATTTTGTGTTTTGCAGGTCAGAAAATGTTTAAAGGGTCAGTTCACAAGTAAAACTACAAATTTAATTCCACAAGAATAAAAAAAATGTCTTCCACTGTCAACTTATTAATTAATTATGATATTGATGAGTGTGATCAACTGTGAGCTGTGACTGTATTATTACTAGAGCTGGCCCGAATGTCATTTTTTGAGCTTCGACGCTTCGATAGTAATTAAGAGCGAATAATCAAATTCACTTTTAATTTGAATTATAGTGACAAAATACTCTTCTTCTACAATCGGCCTAATATAATTAGGCTTATTTAAATGCGTTCATTGTGTTGCTGTTTGTTTCCAGCCTACAGTTTACTGATTAATTTTAAAATGTAGGAAATTTGATTGTTTTGATCTGTAATGAAATTAAGCAGTTGTAAAATTAATAAACACCATAACTTCCACATTACTGCAGTCATCACTCAGCTTAAAGTGCTCCCACGCAGCTGAGGGCTTCATTTAGTTTTCCCTTTGATGTGAACTGGAGCGTTATGTTCACTGCTGTCGGTGGAGGTCAGGCACGCGAAAAAAACCCTCAATAATCGAATCTCATAATTGAAAATTGAATTTGTACCCAACGGTTGAATATTCGAATATTCGGGTCCAGCCCTAATTATTACAGATACAACTGATACAGAGACATTTGAAAACACATGTGAAACAATTGGTAACAAACATTTTGTTATTTTTCCAAAAATATTTAAATTCCATAGGAGTGAGTTGCTACCGGATAAGGTTGGGGACACAGGAGATGTTTGAGGTAGTGGAGGTGAAGGGTGAAGCAACAGAAGCCTCCAGCTCAGACAGAGAGATCCCACTGTGAGCTCTCTTCAAAGCCTAAGACACACAGCGAGAACGTCATTAGCACAAATCGCTTTGCATGCAAATATTATCAATTGATCGAGGTGGAAGGGTTTTAATGTGCCACACTTTTACTTGAGTAATTAAATTTTAGTAGGTCTAGAGTAGGCCTAGATTTACCACAATTAGCTTTTAACTACGTTTGTGGCATTTTTAGTATAAGGATTTAAGCTGTACTCCCTGCACACATTGCTGCTCTGAACTTATTTGCTTTAACAGTGTGCTGTCTATTATATATATATTATATAATCAGACACAGGCATTTAAGCTGGTTTACAAAGGTGGCATCACTCTGGTATGAGAGGGGACAAAGCACAATGTTTGCCTCAAATATACAAATCTGCCTCCTATAGTCAGCAAACTTTTTAATTTAGTAGAAAATAACCTGACATCATAAGAAACAGAGGGCTTCTCTACCTGAGAACACAGATAGAAGATGGTGTGATTTGTGCATATTAAATAAATATAATCCACACTTACTCCACAGTCATTAGCGCCATCACCACACATTCCAACAGTGTAGCTGGAAGGTAAACAATGTGACAATGAATCCATAAAAATAATTTGATCTCCAACAGATGGAAATTAAGCTACAAACAAATGAGAGACTCACTCAATGCTCTGCAGAACTTCCACCAGCTGAGTCTTCTGGTCTGGAGCCATGCGGGCAAACACAGTGGCTCTCAGCACGAGCTGCGGCGCCCCCATGTGGAGAGACAAAGACTTACAGCAAAATCCAAACAGCTTAACGCCAACCTGAACTACACATATTGCTCTGTAAAAAACCTGATGTAAACCTAATAGTGAAATGAATATTGAGATGTTTGTGTGTCCAAAGATGAGCCTGGTACCTTCTGGACAAGTTGAGGGAAGTGCTCAGTGATAACAGCGAAGGCTTTGCCGCTCACAGCGAAGTGATAGCCTTGTTCCTGCTGAGTAACTTGCAGGTCACATACCTCCTCCCCCACGTTTACCTGCACCATCTGAAGCACAGAGGATGAGTCACTAAAAAAACAGAAAACTACTAAACTGTATTATCTTTAATACCGTCCATTTAGTCTTTTTTGCAGACGCCTTGCTATACTCATGACTGACTAATGCATGTAGTAACTGGGCTATTGATGAATGTGTAATTGCAGGTAACAAGTTCTGCATGAATGAATGCCTTAAGGGTCTTTCACACCAATCATGTCCAATCCGCAGTGTTTATTCAGATTGTTCAGACATTTGAGAACAATTCAACTTAAATACTGCAAAGATATGCCTGAACATGGAGGTCTCACACATGTACAAGGCAAACAGTTGAGTGTTTAAGCAGTAGTGAGAACATTATCTCAACCAGCCAACCAGGAACACAAGAGAAGGTAAAATATGGAGCAAAAAAACACAGACAATCATGATAAACTCAAGCTGTTTTTGGAACTGATCTGGGCTTAAAAGTTAGTTATTAAGCATCATAGTCTAATTAGCTAAGCCTAATTTGAGTGAAGTGTAGAACTAAATCTTAAGTGTCAGTCTTAGTGCTGATTTACGACACTTTGCTGTGCCGCAAACAGGATTTTGGATGACGATGTGGCCAAGGACCAATCACTGAATAGATTTCCTTATTTAAGAATATTTGCTGATAAATTCACATTGAACAGTAAAATCCTTAGAGGAGTTTATATTCAACACACGTTTAACATAAAGAATTTTCAAGATAATAATTTATGATATAGGCCTACACATTAATAGCCTAAATGAAAGATAAAAAAGTTTATCTTTTTATGAGCGCCATCAAATGCGCCTACTACTTCTGTATTATGCTATTTGCATGAACTGTGCTTCTGTCGGATTACGGGGGTGTTGTTTGGAAGTCGATGAAACGCGTGACAATGTGTGGAGCTGTAGCCTAAGTGCTATAATTGTTTCCATGACTATTGGGCTTATTGATGGTTGTGATGGGCAAAATCATCAGCATTGCTGCGTTTGCAAATAAACGAAGCGTCATCTCCACCTTCAGTTTAACTGAAAACGCATTACTGTGTAAAGTCAATTGCGAGATGACGTCCCTCACCAACTCGCTGACAAAGATTATGCCTGCGCTGTCCGACCCCGTCTTATTAACTGTGCGTCGACAAATAATTCAGAAAGATGCATGTCTCTGTCTCCACAGTGCCATCACAAGCCCCACTGTCAGCTCCTAACCACTTGAGAGACCTCTCCAGCTGTCTTAAGTAACTGGGAGAGTAAGAGTGATTCTTAGCTTTGAGAAATATGATAACTTGCTTTTAAGTTTAAAAGTTGGAGTAAATTTCATGAATTCTCAGCACACTAAAATGGCACTTTGAGAAGCTTGATAAATACCAGTCCTGGACTCCAGATATCAGAGTCTACCCCTGGTGGATAATGCGTAACAAATATGTCCTACAATGACTTCCTGTGAGTGCATTTGTTTATTTATGCTTATATACACTGATTTATTAATTACTCAGTTTTCTGTCTCACCTGATTGTCCTTAATGGTCTGAGTGGGGTTTTCAGTGTAATGCCATGTGATACTAGCAGGGTGGAAATCCTTCGGGGCACCGCATCAGCTATAATGACCCTCTCTTGCGTACGGACCATCCCACAATCTCGAGCCACTGATATCGCCGTCAACATGTTGTCACCTGACAGAGGATACATAAGATATTAGGTGTCATTGCAATAAAAACATAACACTTAAACAAGTGAAATAAGTCCACAAAGTCAAGTGAACGGATTTACCTGTGACCATCAAAGTGCGGATGTTAGCTTGTCGTAATTCATGCAAAACTCCGGCAGTCTCCTCTTTTATTTTATTCTGCATGATGATTAAACCAAGGAACTCCATGTTGGTTTCTATCAGGTCCCTAAAAGCAACAAACACACATTTATTTGTCACTAATATGTCCAAATTCATATTTCCAGTCACTTTACTGAATCAGATTTCAGAGAGTCAGAGAAGGTAACAGACAATAAAGGACATCATTTTCAGTTTGATATTATTAGACATCTTAAATGTTAATTCTGCAACCCTTCCTTGTCCACTTCTACTTAATGATTTCCTACATTTATCAAAATGATGGTAAACATCCACTACCAGGAACTGTTGCTTTCAATTGGATGGTCATGTGGGATTGTAAATCTAGCAAGATAAAACAGTTCATTAATATTTGTGTGAGTCTCTGATTACAGTTCAACACTGTAACTTAAATTACACCACATCTTGTGCCTGCACTGGTTTATGATAGGTTGAGCTACTGTTGGTGGACAATCTGATATTTTTAATACGTCCTCTATGATGAATTTCTCTCTGCAGGTTGTTCTGCGCGCAAGCAAACAGCTTGCAGTTTCATTCAGATCTTACTGACACTAGATAACTGGAACATTTTCTGTACCAGCACTGCAAATATTTGGACATGCCATTTGATCTCTGTTTGTCTAGTTATCAGTGGAACTAAGTCCTCCAAACGTCAGAATGGGAAGTACAAGCTAAATCAGCAAAGGGCTGATTTTTAACAGAGTTCCAGTGTTTCAGAGTGGGATGTCTGTCTGGGATGTCTTTCCCCCGTCAGAAGCTACATGTACTGTGTACAGTGTTATCAGTGGAGGGGGAATTACCTGCTGAGGCTCTGTACTTTGTGCCAGGAGAGTTTGGACTCAAGCTGTCGATGTGCCAGGGCAATAACCCTGTAGCCCTGTCTGGTGTAGGTCTCCAGAGTGTCTGTGAAACTCTGTGGGACTAAAGAGAAGAGGCATGTCAGTATGGCCTTTTTTTAGATGGGTGCAGTATCTGTTTAACAGACTGAAAGATTTTTTGTTTTTTATTTTGTCAATAACTTTGTGCATCTTCTGGAGCTGCCAGGGAGGAAATACCCTCCCCCCCCACACCCCCCACCCAAAACAGTTCAGAGGAGTGTCTGACCTGTGTGCTGTATGCAGAGGTTGGCCACTACTTCCGGTGCTCCTTTCAAGTAAGCGTCCATGTGTTTTTCCCCCAACTTCCTGACCACTACACTCATTCTCTGCAGGGCCGAGGAGAAAGGGAACTGACGCACAATGCCAATCTCAAAGGACTGAGGAGCAAAAGAAAGTGTTGTATACACAAATCAGTTTTTATTTCATGTTGACTTTACAGGAATAGTCAGACATTTTGGGAAATTTTGTTATTTGCTTTTTTTGCTGAGTGTTAGATGAGACTGTTCTCTTATGTTTGTACGGTAAATAGCTGTCTTTAGTTTAGCTTAGCTTAGCATAAAGACTGCAAACAAGAGGAAACAGCTAGCCTGGCGAACAATAACAAAATCTGCCAACCAGCATCAGGAGTCTTGTCATCACTGTGCAGTTGCCAGTCAATCAGGAGAGACTCCAGGACCAAGAAGAAGTCCAGCATATAACTCCTGTGTTGTTTTTAGACTTTAGTTTTTTGTACAGATATAACAAACAAGATGTACCATGCAAATTAGAGAGCTTTTAGAGGTGTTGGTAGGCAGATTTTTGTTACCTTTAGACAGAGCCAGGCTAGGTGTTTCCCCCGGCTTACAGTCTTTATGCCAAGCCAAGTTAACCGGCAGCTGGCAGTAGATTCACATTGAGAGTGATATCCATCTTCTTAGCTAAGTCACAGCAAGAAAGTGAAAAAGTACTTACTGATAATTCAGACAGTTCCTAGGAGAAAAAAAATTGAATAACATTATAATTTTTAGATCAGGGAGGAAATATATTTCTTTACAGTCATGAACAAATACACTGATCACAAATTAATGAGATGGAGAGTAACTGTACCATGTTCTGATTGCCTTCAAGGATGTTGTGCTTTGGAGGTCGCACAACTGTGGGCATTATGGGATTGTGGAGTGCAGTCTCTTCCTCTGTGGGCTCTTCAAGGACCTAAACAAAAATGAGATCATATTAAGTACACGGCATTACACTAAGCCTGTTGTGACAAAAACATCAACCAGCATCCTCTTGACAGGAAGAGGCATTTTCTACTGTTCAAGCTAGAGTATCCATGGTACCAGACCTTAACCATTTCAGACAGAACTTGCTCTGCCAAGGTGTCAAGCATGGTTCTGCATAATGAACTGACTGGTATCCATCCCAGTTGTGGTGCCACTGATTAAGAATGCAGAGTGTAAACATTGAAAATCTTTGCTTACCCAGCCTGTAGCGCTGAACATCTTCAGATCTAAGGGGTCTCCAGAGAGTTCGCCCTCTATCTTGGTCAACGAGTGGCAGGTAGCCATGCAGGACACAAACGCAGTGTTCACCAGACGTTCTTTGGCTGCATCTGACTCTGGAGGAGAAAAGCTGTAATAGAGAGGGAGGATCTCACTCAGCAACTGACCTGTTTATGACCACGAAAGGAGAAAATGGCATACAGTGTTAAGTGGCTGCTGCTGAATTAAACAGAATCTCATATATGTACTACGAGTGAGATAAGAATAGAAAATAATGTGGAAATTGTTAATGACAACTCCACAGAAAAACATCTTTTACTGGTTTAAGGTAAACAAAGTTCTACCAATATTGCAATAAAGCAGTTCTGCTCAGTGATTTGCCACAACAGACTAAGAGAAATGTTTAGGAAGACCTATAGAATGCAATATATATATATATGACATATATGTCATATACATACATACACACACACACACACACACACACATACATACAGTATATATAAAAACTGTGTTTTCAGTGGTGTATAAAGATCTTACATAATGAACTGTAATGTTTTTATTATCTATCTACATACACCGCGGGTCCCCTTACATGGAAGTCACCATGCTGCAGAGTATGTTTCATCACTACATTGAATGCGTCCGAAGAAGTAGTAGTAGTAGTAGTCTGGTTTGTTGAAAGTAATAAGAGAAGGGAAATTTGGACAAATGGAGGAGCATATCATTTAGCACTAGAGCCGACAGAGCGTATCAGCCACGGTAGTTTCTCATAGGTGTTTGCAAAGGGAGGGGTTAGCAGTGACTATGTTGTTGGTTGCAATTTGCAATCCTCACCACTAGATGCCACTAAAACTTACACACCGAACCTTTAAAGAGATTGACAATGGTATAAACAAAATGGTGAAATCCCTGACAGTTGACATAGGTATTTTGTCCCAGAGTATATTATATATTGTCACATTGGCCTACCATAAGTCTTGATTGCTTTGGTCAAGTAGTCTTAAAAATGAAGAATGCAGTATATCAAATCCAAAAGATGGATTATGATAATTTAAGCACTCTGTACAACAAGATTTTGCTACAGTGACATCAGACAACAAATCCAAATATTACCTGCCATCTTCAACTCTCTGAATACCCCACAGGTCCAAACCATCCTCAGTCAGAGTACCAGTCTGAAGGGGGAGGGGAATATGGTTAACAATGCACATAAAGGTGCCTGTCCCAGGACATATTATCACACTCACAATTCACAGAAGTCCAGAAATTTTGTCCCATTTAATGACCGACTCTTGGCCTCTCTTCTTAATCTATACCAGTGTTCAGGAGAGTCCTAACCGGTTTATTAAACAACATGCACACACACTCTCTGAGAAGTATAGAAATATCACTAACTTTGCTAATTATCATCATGTCAGTTTTAGAAAATGTCAATAACAAGACGAAATACTCACATTTGAGCAGGAATTAGTGACTTTTTGGTATTTTTGCTTAAAAAATGACTTTTTATACCAATTGATTGATTACCAATCATTCTGGCTCTACTTTGTTTGCTCTTTCTGCACTAACAGTATCAATCCCATCTCAAAGTCTCAGTAAGCTTGTACAATTGTATTGCTTTGAGTAATTAATTATATCAATACTATACTTTAAAAGCCTGATGCTTCATGTTATGGCCAAATGGCATCATTGTGCAATTACAGCATTGCCTCGAGGCATCATGATTCATTTAAATGTATGGTTCCTTGTACTTGACCTGGAAGTGTATTTGTATGCTTCATAACTAGCTTTCATGTTTTCTGAGTCAGGAGTTTGTTCAGTCTAAGTCAAGCAGGGTTCCTAGATATGATCCTGATCCTAAACTGCGTTTCCTGAAAATAAACTAAATCACATTGCAAGAACTGACAGCTGGTGTTTAGACTACCTTGTCAAAGCAAACCAGGTTAAGTTGACCACACATGTTGATCCTCTGAGGACTGATGCAAAAGATGCCGACACGCTTCAGACGCCGCTGTGCATACACGATACCAGTAGTCATGGCTGCCGGCAATGCCGGGGGCACAGTAATGGTGACAATGTCCAGAGATTCAGTTATGATGGTTTTAGCTGGAACCTGGATGAGATCAAGAAGGAACAATCAACACCTGAAATGCAGCAGAGTGCTGTGGCTATGATTTAAAGAAGGATTTCTTTTGGATGATAGAATCTCTTTGAGAAACAGCCACTGCAGCCTTAGTACATAAATTAAACTATAAGCGCAGTGATACCTTGTTCATGATACTGAGGACTATGGTGTAGATGAAGCCGATCCCTGCCACCCCCACCAGACACAACAAGAACAGGTAAGCATCACGGTACAGCTTGAAGTCTATGGGTTTAGGATAGAGGATAGAGCGCACAAGTTGGCCTTTTTCTGTACTGAAGCCTGTTGGAATACATAAGTAATGACATTTGATTATTTTCATTTTCTCGTGATTACTTATGTACAAACCCTTTCTTTTCAACATCAAGGCCGCATGCTGTTATCCCACTGTGTTCTTCATCCGTCTCACCTGTTCTGACCACAACAGCCTTCACTAGTTCACCAGTGTAGAAGCGGGTCTGGATGACATGGGTACCACAAAATAAGGTGTGCCTCTTGTGCTCCTCCATGTCGTAGCTCCTGGCTGCCTCCTCCCCGGAACAAGGCAGACTTGTCTTGGTAACTGGCACGCTCTCTCCTGAAGATGGACGCAGAATTACAGACATCTGATAAACATCACACCTCAGACAGAACAACAGCTGCAGTGTTGTGGTATAAGTGCTATTGAAATAATTAACAAACCAAAATATTGCAAAATATAGCACCAAACAGATAAGTTGCCATGAATATTCATTAAACTTACATACATCTACTTTTTAAACTGCTGCACAGCATTGCACCAGTTAAATGTTGAAAAATGCTTTGTTCATATGTTTTGGTTTAATTCTGTGAGATTTCATATTACCATATTAGTGTTATTAGGATGGTTTATATTTGGATAGCGATTAGAGAAAGATATTTAATAACATAGTTAACTGTGTTGGATTATTAATTGTGACGGATATTCATTATTAATAGTAGTAGTAGCAGGGTGATACCAGTGATGGGCATAATACAATCATAGTACAATCAGTGCAGCATAAAACATTGCTCTTAATGTAAATCACTTTTGTCATGATGTGCACTGTGTACGATTGAAAATATTTATACAATAATTATATACAATATCTAAATAAGACAGTTCAGTTTGAAAATTAATTCTTGTACTTATAAATTGTAGTTTGACAAAAACAAAAATCTTAACTCAAGGTCCATTTACTAGATTTTCCCAGAGCGTTCGACCCAAAACCTCCATGAAAACTGAAAAACCTCCATCCGATGATGAAGACTTTGAGATGCAGTGAAAAGGGTTAAAAGAAAATTTGTGAAAGTAATAAAATCAGGAGGTAGGCCCCGGCATGTGGAAATAAGACCTGTCAGCATGCTCTCATTTACGATGCAGGTCCCATGGATGAGCACAGCGTCGCAGGGCATGATCATCCCGTTGGCTGGAATAATGATGACATCACCGGGCACAAGCTCTGTTGACATGGCCTGTTCAATATCTAGGAGCGACAATAAGCAAGAGAACAGCGAAAATGACATCACACTCTCTCTGCAGGGAATCATGAGGATGCTATTAGAGATGAATAATGTGATTCCTGTTTATGGAATAATAAGTTCATGGCTACACAAAAGGTGATACTAAATATAAACACTGTAAGTCTTGTTTTCACTAATGTTGTTTGTAACTCTGTATTATAGTCAGAAAGTAGAACATGCCTTTATTTTCTCTGCACACTGAAACACGGAGCACGCTGTGTGCTGCCACCATATCATGTAGCATCACATATTGCTGGAAAAGGAGAGACACTGTATCAATGAGCTTTTCATAAATACTTCTAGAAAACACACACATGGACAAGATGCTGAGTACAGACTTTTCTGGAAAGATTATTATGGCATTAGATTATTAAGGGCATTTCCATACAAACCTCCTTCTCCTTTCAAAGTTCCAAAAATATTTCAGTTGGCTTCACATTTTTTCCTAGGATCCGACATGACTCACCTTTTTTATGGTATACAGTGAGGTAGCTATTGAAATGACGGACATGAAAACTATGGCTGTAGCATAATAATAATAGTCCTCAGCACTCCACAGGATAACACTGAAGAGCTGGAAGATGTAGAAGGGATTCAAGACCTGATGGAGGAAGAGAAAGAAACATGTGTACATAAAAGACAGCAGTGTTGATATACTGTATATTGGCATTCTACAAGAAGAGGTGCCAGACGTGATATTACGCAAAGAGATCTAAACTCACTTCCTTTATGAGGAGCTTGAATGGAGAGGGCACTCTTACAGCAATCTCATTCTCCCCGAAAAACAACATCCTGGTAAAAAAAAATAAACGTGAATATGATCACATAGGTGAAGCAATGCTTCCTCCATGGTTAACAGTAAAAAAAATTTAAACTTTTTTTAAATAAGTAACTGAGATATCGGTTGGAAAACATGACGTGTGTGTACCTGTAGCCCTGCAGTGTTTTAGAAAGTCCAGCACTGTGGTCAGAGTGGATGCTTGCACAGCTCAGCTTCACATCCTCCAAGCCTCTAGAAAAGTCACACACATTAATTTCTACTGTAGTTGCACAGATATACACAGATACATATGTGTATGATGCACACCGTGCCAGAAATGTAGTTTATTTAGCAATAGAATATTTCTGGAACACAAGACTAACAGCAGGTTGTTTTACAGTGGGATGTACTTACTTATACAATTCAAAGTTCTGCGTCTCATCATTCCAGTAGTATTTAGTGCTGTGGTGGGTGAAGTAGTGGATCTAAGAGGGGGGACGCAGACGGGAAAGAGGAGATCAGACATCGAGCTTTACCGATAAACCAGCCAATTGCTGATCCAGACTCCAAACGTAAATTCCTGGAATCTGGAAAAAAAAATCTGGAATAAGCTTCAGATGAGCAACACATTATGAAAAAAAGCACCTGAGTATGTTGCCTGTGGGAAAATTTCTCATGATGATCCTCGTGCGCAGCACTGATGCATTGGTCTCCGTCTCCATTTGGCAGCTGAGCCGTAGACTGCAGATCAAGACTGTCGAAGGGTTTCTTCCCTGGGGCCAACATCACATGCACTTTGGCTCGAAACCACTGCCTGAACTCATCCTGTGGTAACAACGCAAAGAGTTCCATTTTCCCTGAGGCTACAATGAATTTATCATTTGTGGCGCAATACAGTATGTGTGCCAAAGAATGTAACAAGTGGCAGGATAATTTGTAAGTGAACTCAAACTTCTGTGAAAGAAGAAACAGATTCACATACATGTCCTGATGAGTGTGAGTGCTCCGAAATACAGATACAGTAAATCTATTTTGAATTATTTTTGTTTGTTTGTTTGTTTTAGCAGGGGAACACAGATATTGCTTCTGAATTTACATGGGTCTATTGCAACATATAGGCAGTTTCCTTGTATTAATACAACATACTACAGAAGAAAATTCTATAAAACTCAAGCAAATCAAGTAAAAGGTGTGTAAAAGGAAGGCAAGGTCTGCCGTTTTCCTACCGTGGTCCTGAGCAGCAGTGTGCGTGCGTCCCTCAGCGAGGTGTGTGTGCAGGTGCCCTTGACGCCCCATTCAGGCAGCCAGTAGAGCAGCAGCAGCAGGAGACCCCCGGAGCACACAGCACCCACACCCACCAGGATCATCTTCCACAGACAGGGCTGGTACCCCCACACCTCCTGCACAGGCAGACACTCTTTTTAACACACTGACAGGCAGGGCAAATACACTGCTCTGTGGCTTGTAGCAGAGACACCTGGTAACATACAGTATATCAACTGGGTCCAAAATGTAAGAATGACAATATATATGTTTGGAGGTTGTCTAATTGTAGTGATGTGCGGATATTTCTGATACCAACGTTTCCCATTGTAGGATCAATACTGATATAAAAGGTCTGATATCTAAACTCAGTAATTTGGAGTGAGTGTGTGTTTTATCATAAGTATCTTACTGTCACCAGGATGGTATAATTATACTCTGTTGAAAGGAACTACTTCTCCTTCTGCCTGTCAAAGAAATGCTTGCGCTACACAGAGCTTCTCTGAAGTGAGCCTCTGCAGCCCTTTACATTTCCCACGATTGAATACTGACTAAGGCTGACTGTAAAAGCAGTCAGGTCTGGCTGTATTTTAGCTGTGAAGGTAATAATGACATTGTGGGTGATGTGTGTGCAAAGACAGTGAAATACTTTGGCAACACCGCAAACTTCACTAAACATCTGAGATTAAGTCAAAATAATATAATGATCTTGAGAATTATTAGGTATTATTTTGAATTGGTGAGCCTACAGCCTCTTTATTTCCCTCATACAGAAAGAAGGGGGGGGGGGGGGGGTATGATATGAGGAAAGCTTAATAAAGATGGGAAATGATATTTACCATCTCATCCTCCAGTCCCTGGTTCACAATCTTCCCCTCTCTCATCTTCACTCTGTCAGAAGTGCAACAACTACAAGGAAAAGGAAAGGTCACTTTATTATGTTTGCAAAAGGTGCTTTACTTACAGACATTTCTTATCATAGAAGTCTTCGACGAGTTCTCACTTTTGTGACTTCTGAAGCAAAACCAGCTCAAACAGGCAAAGGGAGTGAATAAGTTATTCATTCTCTAATATACATTCCTCACTGGAGATGAACAGATTCTGTGTTTGTATGGCGTTAGAAACACAATTGGGATAACACAAATTCATAATCTGCAAATCTGCATATAGCAGGGGAAATACCCTACCTAAGTAGTAAGCTTTCTAAAGAAGAGAAAGATCTCTCTTGCAAGTAACAACCTGACTGAACCGCAACACCTACCTGCCTCATGGCAGCCACATAAAAAGACACTGTGCTCAAAGCAAAAGTGATAAACTGAAGAAAACAGCTACCATTACTAAGGTTTCTCCTTATCATTCTTGATTTTGTTGATGGAGACTGAACTACTGGTCGACTGCCTCATTTTGGCTTGATTGCAGATGGATTCCTTTCATTATTTCAAAAACGCTGAAATAAAATCTCTCAGTGAATTCACTGTTTTTATTTCCTTTGAACGACAACTTTACTGTGGTGTCACTGGATGTATTAAGACATGCATTAACAAGTCCCATCTGTTGGACTGCACCCACCTGAGTCTCAGGGCACACTAACCTGTCAGGTTACTCACAACTCTATTGATAACTTTATTGACATTAAGCTGTGCAATGTGTTAAAATGAATTGTGTTTTGTAGTGTTGTGTTATGGTCTTAAGCAACGACCCAGTGCAGGACGGGCTGCAAGACATGGAAACTTTGAACCATGCACACATGTTTATGTTCAATAACAGTCACACCTATTGTAATGTTTGACTCTTAGTCTATCTGACCTGACCTCTCATCATCACAGCACTATGACACTTCATCCAAGGAAAGAAACATTACTTAGACACAGACAGAAAACAAATAGTTGTAGATTAGCTACAAATGTCAGATCTGTAGTTTCAACAGCTGAACTAGAGATGTTTGTATATGCTTTTAATTCATCTCGCATTGACTACTGTTATGCATTATTCTCATCTCCTAGCATGTCTGTGCTTGACGGCCTGCAGGTAATCTAAAATGCTGCCGCAAAAATCTCTCTAGGACAAACACACTGTCTCACATTACCCCTAATACCCCTACTAAGATCCCTTCAGTGGCTCCCTATTGCATATTGGATCCACTTCATAATCTTAATCATAATTTCAGAGCACTGCAGTCAGGCCCCTGCATATTTGATGTTTGGCTCAACAACTATGCCTTTGCTGATCAATTCGGACCTGCACCCTGATTCTGTGAATTCTTTAAAAAGGCAGCTGAACACACACCTGTTTAGACAGGTGTATGGGTAACCTGTATGCACCATGTCTGCACTTTATGTATTTATCGTTTCTTGGTACATATGTATTTATTTTGCAGTTTTAACCACTTGCTGTGCAATAATTATGTATTGTTATGAAGTACTTTTTTTTGCTCACTTCTTCATGTTGCTCTGGTCATCATTTTATCTTATTTTATCTTTTTTATATTCTTTGTGTTTTTATTTTGTAAATGTAGCTGCAAAGCACTTTATGACTCTGTGAAAATAGCTAAACAAAAGTTTACTTAAATAAAGAACTGTTTGCAAGTACTCACTGCATCTCTTATGACAAATACAACAACACAACACAAAAGCTGAACTTTTTGTCCATCATACTAAAACTATGAAACCTTCCCAACACCTCATATCACCATGAACACCACCCAAACCCTCATGAAGGCTGGTGGTGGCTGCATCATGCTGTGTGATACTTCTCTGCAGCAGGTTGTGGACGGCTTGAGGAGGTAATTCAAGTCAAATAATAAGAATAAAGAGAAATCCTGCTTGAAACCCTACTGCACTCCGCAAGTGAACCGGGACTTGGGCTGAGATTTATTTTCCAGCAGGACAAAGACCCCAAACATAAAACCAAAGCTACACAGGACTGGCTTCAAAACAACTATGTTAAAGTCCTCGGCCGCCAAAGTCGAGTCCAGATTTCAATCCAGTCCGGAATTTGTGGCAGGAATTAAAATGTTCTGCGCAAGCAGGGTCCCCTATGCAACCTAAAAAACTTTATACACAAGGCGTGTACGGAACAAGAACTGGGGGGACAGATTCCAGATGTGCAAACCTATCAACATAGACTCAACTTCATGACTGTAGCTGATGCAAAAGGTGCCTCCACTAAACACCGACTTTAGGGAGCGAGCACTTGTATGCAAACAATAGTTTATGTTTATTGTACTTAAATTACCTTTGTAGAGATTTCAAATTGACCGGCAAGTGTCAACAAATTCTAATTATCCCACCGCAATTCAATTGTAAAACAAACTTGACTTTTTAACAGCCTCCTGATGGCTGTAGCGGCAACATAACCAGACGTGTCCCATCAGAGTGGAAAACATTCCACAAGGTTGCAACACTGAATCTTTCAGCACAAAATAGCACATTTTCAGTCTCGGTTTGTATCATTTCTTACAAGTCACACAACCATTTCGAAAGTTCCTGCTGAGCAGTGATGACGCGTATAAACACCGTGTAAATAAGCACACTCAAGACTTACCGATGCCCCTTCCCTTCTCTGTCAATACATCAGACGTTGCATAGTCAAGAGGAGTCAACCGTTAAAGAAAACTGTTAAACTGTTGCATCAAATTCTGCTCGGATCCCCTGTGCAGCCTTGTAACACCGTGGATCAAACATGTGTCTGCAGACACGCGTCGATAGGAGTTCACGCTGCGCGGTGACCGGACCGTCCCAAACCGGTCCATTCAGAAGGAAGTGGGGAAAACAGGATGTGAGGTCATTAGAGGACACCGTGTTGGGGCTGAATGGCTGAAAGTTGGAACACATCGGAAAAGCAGTCATCCTGCAGACAACCGTTGAGACTGTTGGTCAGGTTTAAGATCCATGCAGTAATATAGCGCTTAAATAGCGGTCCACTGGTTGCAGGACGTTTAGCTGTGAGACTGGTGGTATTACAGGTCAGTGGCAGAGACTGTGACTTGTCTGAGATCTCAGCAAGTCCTGGGACACCCCTTTGGGTCATTCTCACAGATATTCGGACAAAACTCAAAGAGACAGCTTTGGTTTTAAAATACATTTATCTTCACATTAGCAATTTACACACTGATGAAATATTTTGCAACAACTACATATTGCGAAAACAAGTCCGCATTCTTTTAGCATAGTAAATTAAGGGTGTTAAGTACAAAATATGATAAAATTACAAATCATATAGGACTAACAAGGGTACACATTTTCACACCCTTGCACGGTCTGTACATTCAACCAAATACAAGAATCTTGAGCTCATTCATGCTTTCAGGTTACCAAAACAAAAAAAAGAGACCTTTCTGTATGGGCAAGTTAGGCTTTATTTTCCACGTCTTTTACAGCCTCCTGCAGCGTGCCAGCTCCACGTCCTTTACCTGAAAGAAAAATCAAGTTTTATTTTTACTCCAAAACAATCAGAAATTAAACCAAACCAGTTAAATACCAAAGAAAGACAGTAAATCCAAGTTACAGTTCCTTGCTGTTTTATGAAACCCTACCTAAATACTACCTAAAAATATTACCCAAACAAATACAGACATAAAACCAGCATCGGATTTCTACCTGTATCAAACATTGGATGGATTTGGGCAAAATATCACCAACTGAATATCAAAAACCATCTGATGCAAGAAAAAAAAAAACAAACAAAAAAAAAAAAACACATGCTCTGTACAGATGATGGGAACTGCAGAGCTGGGTGTAATTCTGTGTGTTCATCAATACCAGCTACCCCTTTCACATTACTAGTAGTCATTGGTTCCACTGTAAAATGGTTAGTGCAGCTTGAAACTCTTTACTTACTCTACAGTGATACTTTGATATGCCAATTAAACTAAAATTAAAAATTAAAATTAAGTGTTACCTCCTCTTCCACCAGCCCCCTGACCTGCAGGCTTACCAGCGGGACGTCCCGCTAACCCTCCTTTGGCGCCCGGGGGGCCCTTTTCACCCTTGGGTTTTGCATAAGCAACAGTCACTTCGCTGCCGTCGATCTCGCAGTCCTCCATGGCTTCTTTGGCAGCTTTGCAGTTGTCTTCCCTCTCAAAGTCCACAAAACCAAACCTGAGAAAAATATAAACGCAAGTCAGGGTAAAGCAGACTTCCAGAATAACTAAAACATTTTTTTTTAGAGAATTATGATAATAGAAAGATAACTTCATGCTATCCACCTTTTTGAAACTCCTGTCTTTTTATTTACAATGACTCTTGCACTGACAGCCCCTTCAAAAGCACTTTTAAGAGTCTCTGCGGTCGTCTTCTCAGCGAGGCCCATCACGATCAGTGTCTTTGATAGGACTATAGAGGAGGGGAAAAAACAATTGTGGTATCAGCGTTTGCCCGATTAGACGACTTGTAACAAAGACATGAATAATATGACATGCATACCTTTTGCCTTTGCTTGCATTTTGCAGAATTGTACTTTGACCTCCCTTTTGCAGATCTTAATGTTTTGGGACGACTCAAATGCCTTTTCAGCATCTGCCACAGTTGCAAACTCGACAAACGCAAATCTGCGAGGATTACAGATGATTTTGGAGAATATTCAAATACTCTTTATTGGGAAATAAAAAAAATAAAATAAAAAAAAAGAGTAGGGCACTGTTCATGTACTTACCCTCTTGGTCTTAGTTTGCCTTTGCTTTGAGGTACGCTTTGAGGTATGTTTATACTAACAGCTTTCTGAAAGGCTTTCTTGAGGTCTTTTTCTTTCACAATGCAAGACAAATTGCTCACAAACAAGGTGTCACTTGGTAAAGCGGCAGCTGTGAGAAAGAAAAAAACAGCTTTTGTCAATACAGGTTAATTGATTAAGTCCTGATGTCCAGACTATTGTTCATACAGAAAAAGAAAAAACACACAAATCTACAGTATTATGTCAGCTATTGACAGTACTGTAAATTTCTAAATGTCCAGTGATCTACCTTTTGTTTCGCTGTTGTCGACGTCCTTAGCTTTGGCGACTTTAGGCACTTTTGTTTCTCCTACACAGTCCACAATCAAAACCCGGCCTTGGATCTTGGCTACTCGTTTTTTCTCCAGTATTTTCTTAGCAATGGTTTTATTTTTGAACTCCACAAAGGCGATACTGTTAAACAAAACAAGGGAATTTCATTCAGTACTATTTACACATTTATTTTCTAAATAAACATAACCATTACATTACTAAAAATTAGGGATGGTGATGGTGCAGTGGATAAGACACGTGCCTTTGGTGTGGGAGACCAGGGTTTCATTCCCACTGTGACACATCCCTGGGCAAGACACTTAACCCCTAGTTACTCCAGAGGCGTGCAACGTCTGATATATATAGTAATTGTATGTCACTTTCGATAAAAGTGTCAGCTCAATGACTAACTAATTATAATAATCAACTATGCTGTATACACTGTCTACTTAGGAAGTGAGCTTTAATGCAGGTTTTTAAACGCTCACCCTTTGTTTGGGCCTTCAGTTCCACCAGGAAACCTGACAGCCACAGCCTTGTGGAAGATTTTCAGAATTTCTTTTTTTGTTGCACTGTACGGGACGTTCTTCAGAAACAAACATCTGTCATCTTTGGCTGCCAAAAACAGGTTAGTCCTCAAGTCAGGCCATGAATCTGTACCAATCTCCTTATACTTAAAGATGTTTTACAGTCCAAAATCATCGCATTATAAATCCATTATTTCAGCAATAATTGAAGAAAAACCATACTTAAATGCATATTACTTCTATAACCTCAGTGAACTACTGCTGCACTTTTATCTTAGAATTCAAATGCTTATATAATAAAACAGTTATATTCAGTTGAGTTACCTTTTTTATCCTCTGCTGGAGCGTTCACCTTATCCTTACTTTTGATCTTTGCTTTGGCGATCTTCATTGGCTTATCAAGCAGCATCTCTCCATTTAACGTCAAGGCTTTCGTCAAGTCCATCTCTGAGGCCAAATCTACATGTGCATGTGTTCTACCACAGCAAAACATTAATTTTGAGTTAATTTTGTATTTTTAAGTAAATGAACCAATCACTGTCAAATGCACTCTTCTTCCTGACCAAAGAGACCTGACAATACTAATTTAGGTTAAACAGTATACTCACTTGGACCGGTCCAATCTGATGTCTTGAACCAGGATACTTTGTGTCATCAAGTAATTTGCCAATGAGTTTTTGACTTCTTCAAATGTTTTAGAGTTGTTCAGGTTGCCGACAAAAAGACAGAAACCTACAAGAAAATAAGAAAGTAACATGTGAATATCAGGCACCTTACAGAGCAAAGCATTCAGCAGTCTGTCCTATTTTCAGTTCTTACCATCATTGATGAGCTTAGTTTTCTTTGACGGGGAGGTCTCAACAGTAGACAGTGCCTTCCGTTTCCCATTTACTGTAACCGATAGAAAATGTCAGTCGTTTGGTACAACATATTAACTAAATGAATAAGAGTAAAAGACACCTGTCATTAAGACCAAGCTCTATAAAGAACTTTTTAAAAACTATCAAGATGTCATCTACAATATTCATCTTTGTCTTAATTTCACAAAAATCAGGTAAATACTGCCTTAGAGGTTATGAAAGATTATAACAGGAGCATTTACAGTGAGGCAATTCGTTATATTTTGATACATTTAAAGCAAAGTGGATCTAAATTAGTTGAGTGTCTACAAGCAGTGTGGATGATGAGTCAACAAATCATAGAAGAGTTTTTATTGTTTTACTTTTTGGGGTTAAAAATCAGAGTGTATGAAAGCTTTAGCACATACAGCTGAGTTAGAAATTTGAATTAGGTTGCTATAGTGCCACAAACAGGAAACTCATTCTCATTACACGTCATGTGGGTAGAAAAGATTTTGTGAGTAGGACCGTGAAAAGAAAGAGAGAATGAAAGAAAAAGACAAAAATAAAGAGAACAACACAGAGAGAGAGACAACTTCTACTTGAAGCAGCCATTTTATCATAGAGTATACATTAACTCTTGGAAACATCCTTATCTGCCGTCTCTTTAACAATCATCTGTTCACCTCCACTGGTTTTCTTTTTAATATCACTGCGCTCCTGATCCTTCTCCCAGGTTACCGTTACTGTGGGCGTACTCTCACTTTCTTCAGCGACGGTGTCCATCTGAGTTTCTAAAGAGGAAGCTCCATTACTGGCACCGCTCACAATTTCACTCATAAACACATTTGTGTTGTGTCATTATATTTGCAGTACCTTCTTTATCTCCAGATTCCTGCATCACTTGTTTTGTCTCTGTTCTCTCACTGGGAGCATCCTCTGAGGAACCGACTGCATCAGTTGAGGAGATGATCTGTTCTTCTGGGGAAAATGTCATGATTTGATTTAAAAATTTTTGCAGCCTCCATTCAAGCCTAAAGAGGGCGAGTCTTTCACACTTGAGATAGATTTTATCACATTAAACCTGAATAATGGGTGGCTATTTTGGTCTCAACGCCCATATTTAAACAAAGACTAACATAACACCTGCAACTTAAATAACAAGAAACATCATTTGATTAGGAAAAATTAGAGTGAGAGTCATTTTTAGAATGACACACAATTTAAGAATGTGTTGTAATTTAGCCAAAGCAGTTTTTGTTTATAGTGGATATGTTAGTAGATATGAGCTGCCATTGACACAATATCGCTATTACTGAAGAAATATTGTGAGTCATGTTCATGTTTGAAGAAGTTTCGGAGACTGATGAAGACTTAACATAGCTTGGTTTATTGAGCCCGGCCGAGGATAGACAGCACCAGCATACAACGTGTGAACACATCAAAAGCCAACACCCAATCTGAAGGATAACAGTGCCTGTAGGATTTTACTCTTAGCAGGCCTTAACCTAGAACAACAAATCCATCTGATGTTTAGACTCCAATGCTACGTCATGGAGTCTCCTACAGTCCAAGAGTTGTACTCTAATGTGTGGAGCCAGTAAGTCCTTGTAAACATTCTTGTAAGACTCAACCTTGCCAGATTCCCAGAGAACACTGACATATGCTAGCCTTATTGTCATTATTATTGTCAAATCATAGTTATTGTCTCTACATTATCAGTCTAGATTTTGTCTCCCTAAGAAGGACATTTACATGTGAGAACTAACTAGAGCTGGAAGGTCAGTGAACACTTGTAGGGTCAGCTAATGACTCTAAGCTAGACCTGTCTTATCTTTCACTGTTACATCAATTAAGCCCCCTAAGAATATTCCATAACACCTATTACTTAAAAAAAACTTTGTGTAGCATCTTTAAGAATCAAAACATAAAGATGAATATTACACCTGCAACATTAATGAATATGTTTCAGAAGAGGACAAATCTTAATTTTCTGAAAAAATGTGATGCAATAGTAACTTCTGATTGTTGTAATCATCCTTACCACCAACCATCATCTGATCACTTGCGTTGGCTATTTTTTCCGCATCAACAACTTCTCCTTCCTTATTCTTCTTGTCCCAGGATACAGTCACAGTGGACGTGCTTCCTTTTACTTCGATGACAGCGGGCATCTGAGAATCTAAAGATGTAGCTTTGTTACTGGCACAGCTCAGAATTTCAGTCAACCATCATGTGTGATGCGTTTGCAGTACCTTGTTCATCTTGATCCTTTTTCATGTCTGTGCTCTCAGCAGGAGCCATCTCCTCTGTTCTGACTATTTGTTCACCTGACAAAACAATCTGTCCTTCTGAAACAACCATTAATCAAATGATTTGATGTTATTGCCTTTATGAAGTCCAAACAGTTGTGCCTATTGTAAATTTCTAGTTGTTTTGAAAGAAATTACTTGCCTGTGTCAACGTTGTCCCCATCTTCTACAACTTCAGTGGTGACAATTTTGCTTCGTCTTGATCTACGCCGTGTAGCCTGAAAGACAAAGACACAAACACATGTATGATATTGAATGTGTGTGTGTGCTGCAACCAAAGTTGATTCCACTACCGATTCATTTGTCAATTATTTTTACAATTTACCATAACATTATTTAATCGCATAGCAAGTAATCATTTCCCAGAGCCCAAGGTGATGTCTTCATGTCACTTGTGTTGTCTGACAAACAGTCTGAACTCCAAATATATTCTAAATATACTTTTGTAGCAAATAAAATCAGAAAATCCTCAGATTTCAGAGGCTTAAACCCAGTGATCGTTTTATAGTCTCCCTTGATAAACCAGTTAAATGTAATAACGTTACAATTACGAAGTACCCTGTTAACCCCTGCTAGAACAGCTTGAAAGTAAGTTAGAGGACTTGCTTCTGATGTGATCATCACTAACATTAGCTAACCAACTGTTAGCTTGGTTAGTTTAGTTAGTTTCTAATAAGACCATCTTAAAACTACTTCGTGCACGTTGAAGCCTGGTTAATATAAATGTAGCGTAACGTAATTCTTACGTCTGTCTTCGCCATATTTTGAGTAGCAGCAGCAGCAGCACACAATCCCAGGCAGGTACAGCTAGCTAGTCGTAGCCGGTGAAACACGTGTGTTCAGCTTAAAAACATCCACATGCGCACATAAACTACGCACTGCGCATGAGCATGTTGTGCTACGGGTGCCCATGAGGTGTTAAGCTTTATGTGATTCAACGACTTTCTCCTCCTAAATAGACACTTCATTGTGTGGACTTCACTGCTATGAGCACAGATTTGGTACATATTGGGTAACGATTAATGTTTACAGAGAACAGGCACATTGGGAGGTTTTTTTTGTCTTTTTTAACGTACAAACCGCTCAAATTTTTGAAAGCTATTTAGCTAATTCGCATAATTGAACGCTGGGGTTGGTCAACTACTTGTGTGTTTCAGCTCACCAGCAGGCTCGAGTACAGAAACCTACTTTGAATATAGCTGGCTTTCAATTTCCTCGTAGAATAATTCCCTGAACCTCTTTGTGTTTTACACAGTGTGTATTTTCGGTCGGCATGAGGCCTAAACTGTAACTCAGCATTGTGTTGACAGGAACAGGTAGAACTGGAATTGGGCATCGTCCGAAGGTCAGGTTACAGCCTCAACACGACAACTCACCAGGTGCTGATAAGGTACTATAGGGTCACACCATCCATTCAGGCTGTAAACAAGACCAATGTGAGCTGACCATGGAGGACGTGGGACCGATCTGAGGAATAATAGCACAACGTTTTCTACAATGGGGACTCAGAGGAACGGTTTCAAGAAGGAAAGCTTTATCTTATCCGTGGACGTTGGTACAACGACAATCAGATGTCACGTCTATGATAAAGTGGCAAAAGTCCGAGGATCATGCTCCACCAAGGTATTCATCTTATTTTCGCTGTCCTTTAGACCAGTGGTTCTCAAACTTTTTAAAGTCAAGGACCCCCCTAAACTGACACAAATTAGACCAAGGACCTCAATTTGATAAGATTTTGTCCCAAGGACAAGGATAGGATTTTTGCTTTTAGAGGTTTTATTACAAGTATATGAAACCTATGACCAAACCAGTCATATATTATGTCATTGCGTTACTTATGGATGGACTTATAGTGAAAATAAATAACTTCCTTTTTTGCTGGTGACCCCCTGGGGACCTCACTTTGAGAACCACTTCTTTAGACATTATGTTTTCTTTAAGACATTCTCTATACTACTGCATCCTTTGTGCTCTGCTCACTGCACTATTGTCTCAATCTGTCTAGATTGTTTTTGTTTATAGTTTGTGTATATATGTGTGATTTTATTATTGTATCATCGTATTATTATTGCAATGTACAATCCTGAGTCAAATTCCTTGTATGTGTACACATACCTGGCAAATAAAACCGATTCTGATTCAGATTCTCTATATGATGTTGGTTATATAAATCATTTTGAGAGTGAACTTTTTTTTTTTATTCTGGTACTTCTTTTTCCAGGTTGTTTCCTTGTATCCAGATATAGGACATGTGGAGATGGACCCAGAAGCACTATGGAAAGGGTTTATCACTGTGGTTAAGGGAGCTGTGCAAGGTACAGTTGCACTCTGTTACTAATGTTGCATCTATTCACATGCATGCTAAGATTAGACCGTATGAGATACATTTTACACAGTAGGCACACCCTATGACAGATGACATAATTTCTGATGAATCACTGTTTATGATGCAAAATTTGTCAACATTTCCATTTTGGTCTGGTGTGTCTTGGTTTCTGGAAGCAAAATATTGATAGATGTACACCAAGATGCCAGTTCTTCAGGTACACCTGGCTACTGTACATTCAGTGCAATCCAATTAGCTGCACTGACATAAAAAACAGCCTTAATGAGCGCATCATACTCATTTTGTTAAGATTCTGTCAGAAATGTATCGATTTAACTCTGTTTGTTTTCAAGGTTGAATTCTGTGCTGTTGTGTTATTGGATTACAGTATCAAGTATTTATTTTATTTTTTTTGGAATACATTAGAAACACTTTGGTATGCTGGTATTAAAATCCCTTGCATGCAAATGTGAACCGCTGACTAGACCGAAGTGATTATTTCACCATTGAAACACTCTGGTGGCTTTGTAAAGACAGGTATTAGGCCCAGAGCAGGACAGTGATTTAGATGGGCCATTTCTCTTTGTACAAAATAATCCCTGTGTGTGAGTCCCAGTTTCAAATTTTTTCCCCAAATATTCTCACACTTTTTTGTGTGCGTGTTGCTGTACTCATGATGTAGATGCAGGAGTTCAAATGCACCAGATGGAGGCCCTTGGCATCTCCACTCAACGAGGTACCTTCACAACATGGGACAGGTAAAATTAATACAATTAATCAAATGGCTTTTCCATCGATAAATACATACAAAAAGTCTACATGACTTGTTTGCAGACTTGAAGAGAACCATGGCAGCACACCTTTATTCGCATAGTTCTCCATCATCTCAGGTTCATTTCACTTCCTCGCTTTCACTTTGACAGGAACACTGGGGTTCCTTTCCATAACTTCATCAGCTGGCAGGATCAGAGGGCTGCAGACCTGGTGAATTCCTGGAACAAATCCTACACAATAAAGGTGAGTCTTTGACTGCTTTGCATCTTTACCTTTCATGTACTTTTACTGAATACATTTGGATATGTATCCTTAAAAAACGCGTTTGATCATGAGCAAACCTCAGGATCAGTGCTGGATATCATGTCCCTTCATACAGTATGGCTCTGATTGTATTTACCTCCCATGTCCAACATTAGGCAATCCATGGTGTGTCAAAGGTACACTACTTCCTGACCAGGCAGAAGCGTTCGCTTGCAGCAAGTCTTATTGTCTTCTCCTCTCAACATGTTACCTTCCGCCTCGTCTGGGCCCTAACACACTACAAGCAGGTGAGTGTGTGTGTGTGTGTGTGTGTGTGTGTGTGTGTGTGGCTTTGATGACCTGCTTTGTAGACACACAGGAAAAGTGTTTGAATGGAGTTGAGGCAGTTTTTACAGTGAAAAAATTTAATTGCAAAATGCATATAATATCAATGGATTACACGCTCATCCTTTCAGTAATTGTGGTCATTTTCAGAATGAACTTCCTGTTATACGAATAACCCTGGTGCAAAGCATACCCCATCAGGTTCATTATAAAAACGCAAACTGGGAGAGCCTGTTTTATCAGAACAGGCAAGCTATCAGACTCTTTAACTCTAATTCATCCGCAGCACTGCTCCAGCGATGATAGTTTATTTCTGTTCCATTTTTCATAATGGATTCTGTATTAATGTACACTGCTCAAAAAAAATAAAGGGAACACTAAAATAACACATCCTAGATCTGAATGAATTAATCTCATTAAATACTCCTTTCTTTACATAGTTGAATGTGCTGACAACAAAAATCACACAAAAATTATCAATGGAAATCAAATTTATCAACCCGTGGAGGTCTGGATTTGGAGTCACACTCAAAATCAAAGTGGAAAACCACACTACAGGCCGATCCAACTTTGATGTAATGTCCTTAAAACAAGTCAAAATGAGGCTCAGTAGTGTGCGTGGCCTCCACGTGCCTGTATGACCTCCCTACAACGCCTGGGCATGCTCCTGATGAGGTGGCGGATGGTCTCCTGAGGTATCTCCCCCCAGACCTGGACTAAAGCATCCGCCAACTCCTGGACAGTCTGTGGTCCACGTGGCGTTGGTGGATGGAGCGAGACATGATGTCCCAGATGTGCTCAATTGGATTCAGGTCTGGGGAACGGACGGGCCAGTCCATAGCATCGATGCCTTCCTCTTGCAGGAACTGCTGACACACTCCAGCCACATGAGGTCTAGCATTGTCTTGTATTAGGAGGAACCCAGGGCCAACCGCACCAGCATCTGGTCTCACAAGGGGTCTGAGGATCTCATCTTGGTACCTAATGGCAGTCAGGCTAGACTCTGTCACGTCTGTCACATGTGCTCAGTGTGAACCTGCTTTCATCTGTGAAGAGCTCAGGACACCAGTGGCAAATTTGCCAATCTTGCATCCTGCATGGTGTTTGGCTGTAAGGACAACCCCCACCTGTGGACGTCGGGCCCTCATACCACCCTCATGGAGTCAGTTTCTGACCGTTTGAGCAGACACATGCACATTTGTGGCCTGCTGGAGGTCATTTTGCAGGGCTCTGGCAGTGCTCCTCCTGCTGCTCCTTGCACAAAGGCGGAGGTAGCGGTGCTGCTGCTGGGTTGTTGCCCTCCTACGGCCTCCTCCACGTCTCCTGATGTACTGGCCTGTCTCCTGGTAGCGCCTCCGTGCTCTGGACACTACGCTGACAGACACAGCAAACCTTCTTGCCACAGCTCGCACTGATGTGCCATCCTGGATGAGCTGCACTACCTGAGCCACTTGTGTGGGTTGTAGACTCCGTCTCATGCTACCACTAGAGTGAAAGCACCGCCAGCATTCAAAAGTGACCAAAACATCAGCCAGGAAGCATAGGAACTGAGAAAGTGGTCTGTGGTCACCATCTGCAGAACCACTCCTTTATTGGGGGTGTAATTGCCTACAATTTCCATCTGTTGTCTATTCCATTTGCACAACAGCATGTGAAATTGATTGTCAATCAGTGTTGCTTCCTAAGTGGACAGTTTGATTTCACCGGAGTGTGATTGACTTGGAGTTACGTTGTGCTGTTTAAGTGTTCCATTTATTTTTTTGAGCAGTGTATATTGTATGCTATGCTGCAGAAGGGAGTTACAAAACTCAATTTCACTCTATAACCTGTTGTGACAAAACCTACCTACCTACCTACCTACTCATTCCATTCATTCTTACTTCTATCAGGTTCGTCAAGCAGTAAATGAAGGCAACTGCTGCTTTG
This sequence comes from Micropterus salmoides, assembly GCF_014851395.1. NCBI lineage: Eukaryota > Metazoa > Chordata > Actinopteri > Centrarchiformes > Centrarchidae > Micropterus > Micropterus salmoides. The sequence continues at coordinate 21,992,981 of NW_024040485.1, read as the reverse complement.
GAACAATAGACACCTGGCTCCTGTTCAAACTCACAAAAGGTGGGTTTGGCATGTGAAGCTTATGTTAAGCTGATGCGAATGTGTCCCTATGAGCACAACTTCTTTTGAAAACCGTCCAGTGGATTGCATTTCCTACATTGTCTAACAGGATTTTAAGACCTAGACAGAATGTCCTTTGTGTTTTCAACCCTATTGCATAATTGATTGGCTGAAATTCTTAAGAAATTTTTGAGCTAACTCCTGTGGGAGAGGGGAAGTTGAGAATTTAACCGGGAGCTCATACAAGTTTTCTGCAGAAGGGGATTTTTTTGATTACATTTATTTATGTCACGTAATCTGTTGCAGGACTCGTCCATGCCACAGACTACTCTAATGCCAGTTCAACAGGAATTTTCGACTCCTATCAGGTCTGGTGTGTGTAATGTTTATTTATTGTTTCTTTGATTTGGTTTGGGGATTTTTTTGTCTCATATTACTATCATGTGACTTTTTTCACAGATGTGTTGGAGTGGGTTTCTCTGCTCTCTTCTTTCTCTCCCTCTGTCTATTTTCCCCACAGTAGAAAATACAGGGTGAGTCAACCATTTCTTTCAATTTCCAACTAGCACTTGAATCATATCTTAAGTCAGTAAAAGCACTTTAATATAAAAGCAAATATTTTTATCGCATTCACCCCAAGTGTACTTTTCTCAATATAGTCAGTTACCCAGATGTCAGAAGAAACCGCACTTTCAGTCAGTGTTTCCTAATCAGGGAATCCACACTAGTGGTTGCGAGATGGTTTGATATAGGAAATAAGAAAACAAAATGCTACAGAATCATTCTGCTACACAAAATTATGTTGTTTTTTTGGACCGTTGTTGCCTCTTCGGGCAACTAAATCATTCTTCATAACTTTACATGTTCCCTGTGACGAGGGGTCACAAATACATATTGCTTCATATTAAGAAGAAAGTTAAAATCCACTGTTAAAGTGAATATAAAATTCAGTCAATTAAATGAAACACCAATCATAACATTTTCATACATTTGAAAATGTCTGACTGGACAAGTCAGATTTATTTAGGTCATTACAAAACCCCAAAAAAGCAAACTTCTGTCTGCATAAGAGATAACATAATGTCAAAATGAATGCATTTACTGAAAATGGGGTTGGTGATGGAGCAGTGGATAAGACGCATGCCTTTGGTGTTTGAATCCACTGTGAGACACTAATGTGTCCATGAGCAAAACACTTAACCCCTAGTTGCTCCAGAGGCGTGCAAACTCTGACAAATATAGCAATTGTAAGTTGCTTTGGATAAAACCGTCAGCTAAATGAATAAATGTAATGTAAAATGTCCACTTTATGAGTATTATTCCGCTACTGATTACAACTTTTGTAATCTTTACAATTATGTAAATGTGACATTTTTATTTAAACCTTCCAGTCATTTTAACACCTGTATGTTGTTTTAATGTCACTGTAGAGCACACCACCTCAGCATAGATGTTGTATAGTTGTCATTCCAAATCTGCACTGCCTGCACTCAGCCATTGGGGAACTGACGAAAAGTGTTGTAGATGATGCATTGTCTCTGGTTTCTCCCTCACGGTGCACTAGGCAAGACTTTGGTTCCACAGACCCATCCATCTTCGGCGTGCCCATTCCCATCATGGCAGTGGTGAGTTGTTAAGGTCTTGTTGTGTCACAGTCTCTGTTATCTGTTTGATTATGATTAAAAACGTTCTTTGAATCCTTCTGATTCCATTTATGCCAGCGTGTCCCAATTTGATAGCACTGCCATTAAGCTGTAAAAAGTATTTAGTTAATTAGCAGCAGGTGGACATGTGGCTTGTGGCTTGTGTCTCACTCAGTCAGAGCAGAATATTGACAAATTTAATAGAATAAAATAAATACTTAACTCCATACCCACAAATTAATTTTCATTCATTTGCTCATAACTACAGTATGGTAGAGGTTAAGAGTATACGCAAATCAGTTAATAGATACAGGAGGTTAACATGAAAAGTAATATAGCCAAACTTGAATTGTCCTTCATTAGACACCATAGGGGTTTTAGACATTTCCTCTCTTGCTCAGATGAGACTAAACCTTCTTCTCTCCCTATACCATAGATGGCAGACCAGCAGGCAGCCATGTTTGGAGAGTGCTGCTTTGACGTAGGTGATGTCAAGATCACCATGGGCACGGGCACCTTCATGGACATCAACACCGGGAGTAAACCACATACGTCCATGGCAGGTAAGACAAAAGACTTGCACATAAAGATTATTAGATCTGGTAGCACTGGTTAGATCATCTAGTAGAGCACTCGCACCATTTACAAGGCCCTTTGCCTCATGTCATCCCCTCTCTCCCCACATATCCGGTCTCTCTCTCTTCAGCTGTTCTATCAAATAAAGTAATAAAATAAATAAATAATGATAATAAAAAAAAGATACTTAGAACCACATTTGTCCATACAGGCACGTTACTAGCCATTGTTTCCCCTCTGTAGGCCTGTATCCTCTGGTGGGGTGGAAGATTGGCTCAGAAGTGGTGTATCTGGCGGAGGGCAATGGAGCAGACACAGGCACTGCCATCAAATGGGCACAAAAGCTTGGTGAGTGATGAGTATGCAGTAGATCTGAAAGTAGCACGAAAATGCATCTGGCACAGTAGTTGAAAGGTTTTATAACACTTTTAAGGTTAAAAAACCCCAATGCTGGAATTGAAAGTTATCCATGTTTAAGAGAAAATCCTCCTTACACTGAATATGTTAGCGACTGACAGATTCAGATTGTGTGTGTGTGTGTGTGTGTGTGTGTGTGTGTGTGTGTGTGTGTGTGTGTGTGTGTGTGTGTGTGTGTGTGTGTGTGTGTGTGTGTGTGTGTGTGTGTGTGTGTGTGTGTGTGTGTGTGTGTGTGTGTGTGTGTGTGTGTGTGTGTGTGTGTGTGTGTGTGTGTGTGTGTGTGTGTGTGTGTGTGTGTGTGTGTGTGTGTGTGTGTGTGGTTACAGAGCTCTTCACTGACGTCCAAGAGACCAGCGCCATGGCTTACAGTGTCAGTGACTCAGACGGAGTGTATTTCGTCCCTTCCTTCAGTGGCCTGCAGGTACAGTAGATGTTCATGTGTATCTGTGTCAAAGAAAAATGTGTTTACTTTTATATACAGTTAGTATTTGGTTTAATGTGTAATCAACCATATGATAACATATGGTTATCATATGGTTAAATACATACATAACCACGTGTCTTCACTGTAGCACATATAATTTGATTTTTAACCAAGACAGGCATTGATTTACTTTTCTGTTTTTCATTTTGTCTGTCTATAACATGGTTATGTGTCTCTTTTTTTCTCTGCCCTCCATTGTGACCTGGCCTTTGTAAGTGTGTGTGTCCTGTATATATATTTTTTGGTTTTTACATTTATATGCAAAGTTTTCTAATGGTTTTATAATCAAGAGCTATACACAGTAACCTTGTAAAACAGTATAGCTGCACTCTTGCTGACCAGAGGCTGTTGAGTTTCACTTTAAAGCAAAAGGCATGAGGACTATATTGTTCATTTTTTAAAACCTTTTTTTTAATGAGGTCTGTTTTTTACTTACGGACATTTGACACGTTTGTATTTATACTGTATTTATCCAAAGGCTCCTCTGAATGATCCCAAAGCTTGTGCTTCCCTCATGGGCCTCAAACCTACCACCACTAAAGGTCATCTGGTCCGGGCCATTCTGGAGTCTGTTGCCTTCAGGTGAGTCCTTTTTTGAAGAGGTTGGTTCTGTTTAAACTCCTTTCTTATTAATGCTAACTGATAGTGTTTTCATGTACTGTTGTTATTCTGTGCAGAAACCAGCAGCTATTTGAGACAATGAGGGAAACTCACATTCCTATCACAAAGATCAGGTACCATTTTAATTTATTTTTGTTACTTTATTTGTGATTATGTGTAATTCAAGACCATGATCACATGGTATGGAGCACAAACAGAACATACAATTAGAAAAATACAATGGCACACCGCATGGCTAAAGTACAACAAATGTTACTTAAACAAAGTAAGGAAACTTTCATAAAGGCACCTAGTTCACAAATAATTTTTGACTTATATGATTAATAACTAAATTAAATTAAACATAGATGGGTGTTCTACATTCAAACCAAATATGATACTTGTCTTACAAATGGTTGTCATTACAAAGATTGAGGATATCTGGTTTCTATCCAGCCCTTTATACCCTCCAGTGACCTTAGGAATTCAGGAGTTGTTCACTGTAAAATTACAAATAGCCTGACTGTACTTTTGGTTTTCATACAACAGATACTTTTCCAGATTAAGCGCTTGTTTAAATTCTACATAAATATCACATTATACTGACTTTGACACTTTTACCTAAGCTGATCCTTCACCCTCTGTTTAACAGTTATAATTTTGTAATTATAATTGTAAATATAATTTTCTCTCAGATATTCTCCAATATGATATAAATGGCATCTTTCACCTATTTTAAGCCATCTATCATCCCTATCCAGAATATGAATGATAAGTGACTTATAATTGCTATATATAAGTATTCTGATATGTCAGAGGTTGCACACTTCTGGTGCAACTAGAGGTTAAGTGTCTTGCTCAGGGATACATTTGTGGATGTGTCACAGTGGGAATCACCCACACCAGAGGCATGTGTCTTGTGCACTGCGTCATCTCCACCCCCACACAACACAATTTGTACATAGAGAGCCTAAGTCACTGACTTCTGCTTCCAGCTCATGGGACCTTATTTTGGAAAAAAATATGTACGGTAGTCAATGGCGAGAGACAACTTATCTTTTTATCCCGTTAGAATTGAACCCTGAATTACACAAATGATGTTGGTCAATTTAAAATATAATTTTCCAAGTCAAGAAAGTCGCATTTTGTTGTAAAACAGTAAAGTTACATGTCGTTTTGTGTGAAACCTCAATATACTTCACCAACATGTTAGCGCGGTAAAGCTAGCTAACGTTCATTGCTTTCTTGCTACTAGCTAGATAATGTAGCTATGTTCCACACAGAAATATATCTCACCTGATGTGTTTAATCCAACGACTCCTGGCTCTTTTATCACATCATCCTCTCATGTAAGTGTTTTGATGTTAACTTCAGTAACGTTAGCTTCAGTCATTGACAGAGAAAGTTACGACGTCACATACACGACTTTTGGGTTTGTGGTCTTTGTAATTATCTTTTAACTCTACAAAGATCATATGTGTAATTCAGGTAAATTCAAACGGGATCAAAATATTTATATCCTGCCATTGACTACCGTACAATATTTTTCCAAAATAAGGTCCCATGGTGATCCACCGGAAGGGGAGGGACTTAGGCTCTCTGTAGTTGTCCCTGGATTCGTGGCTATAACAACCATAACATCCAGGAAGAACACCAACATAATGGGTGATGAGATAAATGCCACAACACAGTGATTCCACACATGTAGTATCAGAGAAACTCGCATCCCAGTGTTTTTTAAACCCAGGAACACACTAAGATACTTTACTTTTTGTTCTCACACAGCACTACCCTACCTGCTACTAAATAAATAGTCTGTGGTTGTAGTTATTTACGTTTACTGTAAAGATTGGACATCAACTCTAGAATTTGTCTCACAGCCCTTTTGATATCCCAACTTACAGTGCAATATCTGATTGTAGGTTCTGGACTTTAGCCAGCACACTGTGTGTAACAGAGTGGGGGCTTGTGTTCCTTGCCTCTACTAATGCAGTTCAGTTTTATTGGCAATGCATTATGGGTGTATGTTTCTATGATACTGATGCTGTTAAATTGAGTTGCAGTATAATTGAGTGCTCTTTCTTACTCTCTTTCTGTCTCAGGGTGGATGGTGGTGTTTCATCAAATGACTTCGTCATGCAGCTGACTGCAGACCTGTTTGGCAGAAAGATAGCCAGAACCCAACACCGTGAAATGTCATGTTTAGGGGCTGCTTTTGTCGCTGGACTTGGAGTGGGTATGCAGAGTTGCAGGTCTTTTAGGCTATCACAACCAGCTGTGTGAAGCTGTGGGTCTTTAAAGAGGCTACTCAGCAGAAACTTGTAAAGAATTTGAATAGCAGCTTTGTCAAGCAGTTAGACACAAACACTTCAATGTTTCTCTTTACTTTCACTTTCTGTCTTTGTTTTTTACCTAAAAATATTACAACACTTGGTCATGACATCGAGTTTCATTTGAAAGGTAATGATCAAAAGTCCTATTTTTATTCTTGGCACTGGCAGAAGCAGCAAACTGAAAGGCTGTTCTTTGTTACATAACCTGTTTTCCATTTAATTATTCACATTATGTAATTAGATTGTTATACATTAGTCAGTGCTTAATCAAATCAAACACAGAAGATGGATTTGTTCTTGTTGTTTTAATGGGCCAAAAGCAGGTGGTGCTGATGACCGAATAATCATGTGAATCAAGTGGCTGAGAAACATTAGTTCTTAGTGGATCAGTAACTAATAGTTTTGGGTGATATGTAAAAAAAAAAACAAAAAAAAAAAAAAACGTTGAATTGCATTGTGTTTAGGGGCATAGACTCAACTGTATCACTCAAAGTGCTGAATCCTGTGTGTATCTGATTTCCTGTGTTGTATATGGGTAATATTAAAAGGGGTTTGTGTTCATGTTTTTTACTTAAGTCTTCCTCTGACTTCAACTGCAGGCTTCTGGAGGACCAGGGAAGAGCTGAAGAAGCTGCAGAGTACCGACGAGATGTTCTTGCCCCGAGGAGGAGCACCCAAGGAGGGTGCTGGCGGCCCAAGTCAGCAATACATCCCTGTCATCCACAGCTGGGAGGGAGCTCTCAGACGCTCCATGAATTGGTACAACAAGCCATGACACTGGATGCGCACACATGGACATCCAGGGTTATACCAAAGGAGATGATGATTTTTGAGTACATGTAGGGTTAGCACAGGTCTGGAAAGTCCTTAAAAGTGCTTGGAGTCTTGTGAACTCCATCATCTCAAATCTGTCGGATTCACGCCAACAGCCACCTTCACAGCCTTGAATTGTTGCCCACATACTGAAGTTACCATATCTTTTTATAAGTTCTTCACATCAGATTTTTAACATTCCAGATCTCAAGCCACCGGTGCCTTTTCATGTTACAGCATTTTATTCAGATGGAAAAATAGTTGTACATTTTCCCACATGGGGGTGCTAATGACTGACTTTAGAGCTTTTTAATTTATGAACTGGCCATAGCAACCACATGCCATGTGTTAGTAAGGAGCCACAGATTCAAATTATTGATATCAGATTCGCACTTGATAGTCTGTGAGGGGGGAAAAAAAGGACTTCTTCCATGACGCCTCAGAATTTAAAGCGCTCTAAATAGGAAGCAGTATGTCATGTTTTTACGTGCCTTTTTTTGTTGTTGTTGATCAAACTGTATTTTCATGTTGTCATTTTAAAAAAATGTCAGTCGAAAACATGTAGTCACACATGTTGCCTTTCTGGAGTAGCTTCGTTTTTGTAATCATTACTTATTGCTGCACGCTTCCACAGTGCTTAAACGTATCTTCAAGACTAAATACAGTTATTAAATGCAATGATGATGTTGTTGAAATGTGACTGGAACAAAAACAAATTGTACATGTTTTGCTCTGTTTAAGGGAATCCTGGATATGTATACTATATACTGGATTTTAGCATTTCAGCACCTCATTGTCAGAAATGCTAGTCGCTCCTCTGATGCAACACAGGCAATGAACTGAGTATAAGAAGTATTTTTAAAGGCTTATGTGTCAGATTAGGGATTCAGAGTTTTAGCTTTGCTGTAATAGCTGACATATCTTGATGAAGTCACAGATTAGCACCTTCATGCGCTGTTGTTTAGGAACAAGTTGATCAGGGATATTGAGCTGCAATTAATCGATTAGTTGTCGACTATTAAATTGTTAAGAAAAAAAAGTCAAAAGGCTCTGATTCCAGCTTCTTAAATGTGAATACTTTCTGGTTTCTTTACTCTTCTATGACAGTAAACTTGATATCTGGGTTGTAGACAAAACAAGGCATTTGAAGATGTTTAAATAGACCAAACAACTAATCGATTAATCAACAATGAAAAGAATTGTTAGTTGCAGCCCTACAGGGATAGAAATAGGAACTGAAACAGAATGAAGACACATAGAAATATGTATTGAGTGTTATTGCTTGTTGTGTAGTCATTATTTTAGTTATTAGTTGTTTATGGTTGAATTGTTAAATGGGGGACAACCATGTTGATGTCATATGATGAAGTTTGACTCAAATCGTTTACCTGACTTGATGAATTATGTCACAAATGACTAAGAAAATGTAAACTGTGAATCTTATTCTAGATGTGTTCTACTTGCTGGGTATTGTTCAATGCTTTCACCTTTCATAATACTGCAATATTCTTACTACATATATTTAAAGGTTTGTTATGCAAAGAGACACAATGTATAATGCAAAAAATTAACACCTCAGATCAAAATGGCATTCCAGATCGTCACGTGTGTGATTTTCTAACACTTGTACTTGTTCTTGAATGGCAAATGTCATCCCAAGCTGCTGGGAAATGACAAACAATACATTTATGTGATCATACATTGGCATTAAAAGTGCTTTGTATGATGTGAAAGGGCTAATATTAAAAACCGAAATGATCAGCTGTCGTTTGTGGTGATTTGAGGGTCTTGTGCATACAGTAGGTGTCACCGACACGGTGCGTGAACAGATGCCGCCTGAAGGGTTTTACTTCCACATGGACTCAGGGGAAATGCTGTTGTCTTGTGCCTGGGGAATTATCAGATACACAGGCTGTTAGATGAGTGGAGGGATTGCTTCCCCCTGATGTGACCGCTGTGAGGGTTGCTATGGTAGCTTGCGGATGGAGTGACTGAGAACAAATGACAAATGGGGTGTGTTTTCCTGCTCATGGTGCTGGTATGGTGAAGGGGGCGCTAATTGAGTGCTCAGAAAGGGACAATGGGAGGATTGTGTGTTTGTCCCCTCAGAGGAAGAGCAGAAGTGAGTTTTGTGTACGTTGCATAGATCCATACCGGACCCCCACACATAAACACTTCCTCTACCCTAGCTGTCAATCTCAGCACTCACTCAAACATGGGCAGTTTTTTTGCCAGTGGGGTTTGGCTTGGCAGTGGGATGCCTTCACAGAGAAAAATGTGCTAGAGTGAGTGAGACAGACAGGACTAGTCCATGAATCAGTGCTGCCTGCTCTCACACTAATCAGTGAAGTGTGTGTGTGTGTGTGCGTGTGCTAGTATTGTACTTGCTGCAGCATTGTATGAGTTGTGGTGGACCCTGGCTTGCAACAAATTAAATCTGACAGCAGGAACTGGATGCAATGCGACCACCGCTCCAGTCCCCCTCCCCCATACGATCTGAACCCTGTATGAGGGTCATTATATAACTAACTAACTCTCTCTCTCTCTCTCTCTCTCTCTCTCTCTCTCTCTCTGTCTCTGTGACACACTGGGGTTGTTCCATGGTGTGTCAGGGGGTTGGAAGTTAAGCTTTTGTCTTTTTGTTTTTTTGTTCCTGTCAGTGTCTCAGCTTCTCCCCCTGCTGCCCAGCATGACATAGTCTACATGTGTACAGACTGGCAAAGCAGAGACTTGAATATAAGTAACATGAAATACATTTGTTACGCAGGTGTAGCTGATGTATTTATATGAATATGAAACGACGCTGGGATAAGACGTTCTGTTAAGGTTAACACATCTGTTAACAGTCCTTAATTCTCTCTCTCTCTCGCTCTCTTTTATACACACACTCTACTTTCAGTAGTTCTCAATTGCCATAGCAACAAGGATTGGCAAATGCTCCAAATATCTATGCAGTCTACCAGTCACATATGCTGATCACTGGCATTATTAAATTGTATAGAAGCTATGTTTGTGAGTATGTCCACTAAACCAGAGCTTGGCAGTGCATCGGCTGTTGTCAATACACTCCTATAGGATTGGTTTGGTGACTCGCATACCTCCAGAAGAGCTGTGGTGAATCTATATTAAATCAGGATGATAAATAGGGCGAAGCCACTCACTTTGAGTCCTAAAATACTGAGGTTTCACACTGAAAGTGTTCTTGTTTTGCTGACGGATTCCACAGCCTGTACACACTCATGTAAAATGGAGATCCCAGACTGTTCCCAAAACGCATGTAGCCATTATAATATAATTGATCAGAAGAAAGATAGTGTGCGCTCTATTTATAATTTGTGCGCGTAACGGTGCGTCTCAGCGCGTCTCTCGTTCATTAGCCAATGCACATCCATCTGGTCGCACTGCATCAGCTGCCACGACGGGGCTTGTGTGGACGTCACAGATCCCCCCTCCTTTCCTTTCCTCACCTTCCCCTTCTCGTTTTCTTTTTTTTTTTGTTCCGCCAGAGCATCTCTCTCCTTCTCTCTCTACACCGCCCACTCCACTCACCGCCGCCTCGCCGGCTTCTTCGCCTCACTACATCGCCCGCTGCCCTTTGCTGCCTTTTTTTAGGGAGAAGAAACCGTGCATTTTGGAACCAAACAAAATATATAAATACCACCATGGCGAGTACCGAGGATAAACCTGCCAACAAGGAGAATGCGTCCAGCTGGAAGGACTCCTTCTACAACCCGAGGACCGGGGAGCTGATGGGTCGCACGGCCAGCAGCTGGGGTAAGGATCCCCGTTACACAGCAGGCAATTAGTAGATGTGCTTTGACATTCACGGGGCTTATACCTAACCTGGTGTCTTCCTCTACGCATTTTCAGAACATTCATAGATGTGTACCTTTTGAATATATTGCCTGCTACATATTTCTGCGCATGGGTCGATTAAAATGACTGCCATATAGATCTTGGATTAGCGGAGGAGCCATCATTGGCCTACATGAAGGTGTAAAGGAGAAGCCTCTACCAAGAGGCTCACCAAGATGATGATGCTATCAAAGGTGTGCGCCAGTCTCTCTTTGCTGCATAGGCAGAAATAACCAACCAGGTGATGATCAATCCCAACAGCAGAGAATTCTTTATTAATATTTATCATCTGCATTTATTAGGATTACCAGGAGATTGTGTTCACAGTGAAGACCCCAGCTGATAAAACCCCCCAGTGCCTGATCATATTTGAGGAGTGTGCTACAGCATTCCCGGGCTGAATCCATGGCTGATCAGGCCATACATTTTATGTAATGATTCCCCAGTTATTTCCAGAGTGAGGTAGTAACACACCACCCTTTCTCCAGCAGCCAGCTCCTATAGGCTAGCGCACGGCTGTCAGGCTGCCTGGGCCCCTGTGCTGCTGTGCAGTGGGATGCTCCGTTGCAGTTGCATGGCCGCCCACATTAGCATGCCTGTCAAGGTCAAATGGGATTCCCTCTCTCCTCTTTCTCTCTCTTTCACACACTAGGCAGGTGCATTGTGGGATACTGTTGGAGAGGAATGAGAGAAAGGGGGGTGTACAACAGGAAGCTGAGGGGTCCATCCCCTTTTTTCCTTCTTTTTTGTCAACTTAGAGGGCATCTGTGCTGTGCAAGCTGGATGGTGGTGAACCATTTTGAGTCAGATGTTTCCATAACTGTACCCTGCATTGGATAAATGAGGCTTCAGATGCTTTGAGCACAGCAGCGTCAGCCAAGCATCTTGTGTGATTTGAAAACTGAGGGGTCTCCAGTCAAACTATGGCCTCAGATTTGTCAGCAGTGAGTAGCATTCCCCCCCTTCCCCCGATCCAAAATGGTTTCTCTCAAAGGGACTGTACACTCAAATGACAATTTCCCTCAGTCTGCAGATGAGGAAAGATGTGGAGAATAAGAAGGCTCACAGTTAATTATACATGACCACTCTCTGTCTTTTTCCCTCATTATGTCTGCTCTCTCTTTCTATCCTCTTTCTGTTTCTCTAACTTCCTCCAGCCCTCATCCTGTTGTTCTACCTGGTTTTCTACTGTTTCCTGGCTGGTATGTTTGCCCTGACCATGTGGGTGATGCTGCTCACTCTGGATGACTATGTGCCAAAGTACCGAGACCGTGTTCCCTATCCAGGTAAGTGTCTCTCAACGGCAAGTACATGGGCAGGAACACGGCTTTCAGCTACCGTAACTGGCAGCATTTCTCTTTGAGGCATTCATTATTCATACTCCCACCAATGAGATGCTGTCACAATAATGTGCTACATTACAGATGCTTTTTGTATTGATCTGTTTTGAAGTCTCTTCCTGTGTGATATCAGCAGTGGAGCTTGTCTGAGAATGTTTTCTCGCAAGCTGTAATTGGAGACAAATCCCGATGATGACTGTGCATTAGTTTCTCCTGTTGGGATCATTTGTTACTTTACTATATTTACTTCGCTTTGTGTCTTTGTTGCAGGATTGGTGATTCGTCCCAATTCATTGGATATCACATTCAATAAATCTGACCCGCTGAAGTATGCAGATTATGTCCAACACCTGGAGTCCTTCCTGCAAAGTAAGTGCACTTCTCCCAGATAAAGACATAAATTAATATTAAAACAGATTCCACTGTCTTTTTCCAATGGATCTTTCCATTTACCTGAATGTATCTCTGTTCATCTCCGTTTCTCTCCATCTCAGGATATAATGATACAGAGCAGGAGAAGAACGAGGAGTGCCCACAAGGAGAGTATTTCATGCAGGATGACAGCGAGGACATGACGAAGAAAGCTTGTCGCTTCAAGAGGGGCGTCCTGAGTCTCTGCTCTGGCCTCTCTGACACCAACTTTGGCTACTCTGAGGGAAAACCCTGCGTGCTGCTGAAGATGAACAGGGTAAAACCCACTTTACTCCTTTACAAATTCACAATTTTGTCTTTCAACCTTTTCTTCCTTCCCACACAGCTTGCATCTCCATTGGTTTAGTCGCTTGCTGTCACTTCCCAAAATGAATTGATTAATTTCCAGTTTTGGTTCCACACATGCAGCAGCCTTTCTACACAGTCTCAACCTCTCCTGTTTCCCTCACCTCTTAGATCATCGGCCTGAAACCTCGTGGGGATCCCTATATCAACTGCACAGTAAAAGTAAACACACATTTTTCCATGCTATACTGTACATGTGCTACTTGCTTGTATGTGTATTTTTTTTCTTTTCATTTCTTTCACACAAAAAAAGCACTGATGACCATAACAGTCTCAATATTTTCTTTCTGTTAAACTTAATTTAATTTCTTCCTTCTTTTTGTTTGTTTTGTGTCTGATTTCTTTCTGCATGCTGTCACTGACGGCTTTAGGGTAAGATAATATGTAAATTATCAGGATAAGGCCAGTAGGGGTGTTAACACATTTTTATTATGTAACAGTTCATTATGCATGCCTCTAAACCCATCCTAGTGCCATTTTCAAGTCATTTTAATCCTCTAGTCCTTAGCCCTTTTTACAGATTGAAGTGGAACACATCATGTTTTCTACTTCGTTTAAATCTCTTCACTAACAGAGGGTCGTTGATTTTCCCTTTTTTTCCATGTCCTGTCTCATGTGATCTTGAAAAAATGTCTCATTTTACTATTAATTTAACATAATAAAATGCATTTAATTTAATGTAAAATGTACATTGACTAACACGTGTTCGTCTGTGCAGAGAGACAACCCAATCCAAATGCAGTATTTCCCCAGTGAGGGGCGTATTGATAAGATGTATTTCCCCTACTACGGCAAGAAAGCCCATGTAAGTATTCATCCCCTGTCAGATCATGTCCCCTAACGTCCTCACATGGATGTATTATTGACAGATGGCATCTCTTTTCCTGATGCAGGAGACTTACGTGCAGCCCCTGGTGGCAGTGAAGCTGCTGCTCACCAAGGAGGACTACAACAAGGAGCTGTCGGTGGAGTGCAGGGTAGAGGGCTCTGACCTCCGGAACAACGATGAGAGGGATAAGTTCCTGGGCCGCGTTACCTTCAGGATCAAGGTGGTGGAGTAAAAGTGAAGACGGCCAGTAAAAGAGAAACCCGAAGCAGAGGCTGCCAACGTTTGCTAAGGATATATGTTTAAAAATGTAAAAAAATAATAATAATAATAACAAAAACAATGGAAGGAAGTGTCAAATAGGTCACAAAGGCGGCACTTTGGAGATGTGGCCAAACAGTCTGATGAAGTTTGGTTTCCAGTAGGAGAGCCGGTAAAATACAGATATTGATTGTTGCTTTGATGACATTTCTGACCCTTCTTTCCTTCATGATTCCTTGCTGACCTCCTCAAAGCCCCCCAGAACAAGACACAGGCTCTGCTCCTGACCCCCTTCATCCTTTCTTTCACCTGTTGCACTGTTCGTTCATCGCTCAGTTTGTTTTTTCTTAGCATTGATGTGATTAGAAAACTTATAGCCATTGCAACCAAGCCATTTGGAGCAGTTCTGTTATCGCTGATTCAACTTTTTAAAACGTTTTTTAGATCTTCCTGCTATCGGGAAGAGAGTGTTGTTTTCATCTCTCCAAACTGTATGATCGACATTATTATCGCTGGCGTTGAGAGGATTTTTATCTTGCTGTATAGTACAATTGAGAAAGTAGAACATTTCATACATCTCCAGAGTATTCACATTATCACACCACAGAGACTTCATAGGAACGTTCGTTGATAATCAAGTATAGCCACTGTATCCCTGTATATGAAATGCCAATTACAAAGTCCCTTTCTACATATAAATACATTGTGATCCTTACCATATTTAGGGAATTATAGATAGATCTTTGTGTTGTGGTCTGCATAGCCACAACCCAGTCTTGTGCCGTCTGTCTGTCTGCATGTCCGTCTGTCTGTCTGCCCGTCTTCCTGTTTACTCACCTCTCCACTGCAATAGCCAACATGTGGGTGAGCCCTCCAGGACTAGATAAGTTGTCTCGCTCCACCTCGCCGGGTGCTGCGCAGTGATGGTGGCTGAGGTGACACACACACACAGAAAGTACAGTGTACAGAGGCGCTGGGAAAGCATTGCAAAATATAAAGAGTTCACTGTAACTATGTACTGTATATCTTTACGTGATCTGTATATCTATCTGGGTCTCAAAGATTGTTAGTTTTCTCTCTTCTTCAGCCTGTTGATCTGATTGTCTGCCAATCTATTACTCTTCAATGTATATATCTACACTATCTACCATATTTACTTAATTCACACTGTATTTTTGTCACAAAACACAATGTCTGTGCACTGTAAAGAAATAATTTAAGCAAAGATTTACAGGAAATTATCTTATTCAAAGCTATGTTTACACAGTCTTAAAAGGAACCCGCATTTGAAAGAACAACTTGTAACATCTCTTCAGGGTGCCTTAAGACCTGATTAAATAAATTGTGGAATAAAAGTGATTTTGAAGAAAAAAACAGATTTACATCTGTATAATTTGTAATCATTTCTTAATTTGGGTTCTAGCTTCTAGGTCCTTTTAATTCAAGTTAAAAAATACAAAAAATGTAAAAATAGCTCAGTACAAGTAAGAGTACTGCATGTTGAATCACATTTTAATAAATCTACAGTATTATTTGTAATATATATTTAAAGTGTCAAAACATTATGTTATATCAATCACAAAACGTTTTTACACACTCGGGGTCCAGATCTTACCCACAGAAATACACAAATACATACCCACATACAAATACGTATTTGTACATGTGTATAAAAAAACTTTTACACAACTAAAAGAAAAGAGATACATAAAAAAGATAACCACTGTCCTACCAGGAGACAATTGTAGCAATGTTAACACATACAGGATTGGCAGTGTGTAGTACTTTAGCCATATGTTTGTCAAACCCAAAATTATTAGATTTCTGAATCATTAAGCTAGCACATGAATTCATATGAGACATTATTAGATTAAAAATGCTGATGCATCAATGTCTGGGCAGCATTTTACTGTAGCTGGTCGAGGTTGAGTTAGTTTTAACTGCTTTACATACAGTCGGCCTGTTTAGTTCAGTTGTTCCCATCCTGGTGTTCATGCCCCCTCCAGGGTTACAAGATACATCTGAGGGGTCATGAGATGGGTTCTGCTGTTACAAATGTGTAGTCAGTTTTGGGATTTTCTACAATCTTTGCTTTTATTTTGTAAAATATTGGAAACTTTGAGTATTGGGCCTCGAAAACAGTTATATAAATGGAACCATCTAAAAAGTTAAGAGGGGAAATATCTCTAGTGGGACTGACATCTGAAATGCGAGGGGTCTTAACCATACACTGCTTTTTGTAAAGGGCCATAAGCCAAAAAGGTTGGGAACCACTGATTTAATCTTTTAAAAATGCACTGTATGTGTGTATATATGTTTTTTTGTATGTAACTGTTAAATCCTAATTTATAATGTATCTTAGTAACTATAGCTGTCAGATAAATGTAGCGCAGTAAAAAGTACAATGTGTTTCCCTAAATGTAGTGGAGTAGAAATATAAAGTAGCACTTAATGTAAATACTCAAGTACAAGTACCTTAAAGTTCTTCAGTTGTTGAGTAATCACTGCTTTTAGTCAGGTTTTTAGCCTGGTACGCAGTATCTCTGTTTCTTATTTACCCAAATTAGCCAAAAACGCTATTTGAATGAATGCATGGAAAATTAAATTACTCAATACACAGGAATTTAAATTCAGACTTGTTTGTGTGCTTCCTAACATGCTAGCTGAGAGAGACCGGGCAGATTTAGAATTAGATTGTTTTGGTAATCTTTTGCCTTCAGTCAGTTGCCACTCAATCACCATCATTGTAGTACAAATCTGCTGCCACACGAGGGAGCTAGAAACAAGACAGGCAGAGCTGCTGGTGACCGTGTGGCTCAAACATGGTGCTGCCAGAGGGGCTGGGCAGCTGCAGAAACTGAGGAGGTTAGTGACGCATTGCCCATCTCTGCATCTTGTGGTATTCCTGATTACAAAAATCGATGTAGACAAATCCACATAATTGAACATGCCATTGGTTTCCACAACAATCTCAAAAGAGTCTCCCCCACTGAGGTCATATCCAATAAACATATTTATATTATATTTATTTATAAATTCATATGCTAAAAATTAGTCTAACAAAAGAGGGACCAACACTTTATTAGCTCAACCCTTTATTCTATTTCTAATGATTTTAAATCACCTGTTTAAGTCTAAGTGAGCCGTTGGTTCTGAGCTGTGTCAGGTGCGTGTTTAGACTATGAGGTAGAATTCAGAATATATCAAGTCAGTTTTAAAAGAAGTCTGATCACGCCTGTCTGCTCTAATTTCACAGCACCTCCATCCATCCAGCTCCCACAGCGCCCGAGGCAGCATCCGCCTTGTCCTTCACTGTCAACAGCAGTCTGAATCCAAGTCCTGCTACATGTGAGATAAGCTCTTGGGGTTTAGCTGCAGCACGAATCCACCTGAGTGCCTACTGAACTCTTGCCGTCCTTGAGTTACAACGCTGTAAACAAGTCTTGGTTGAGACAAAACACAAAAAAACTCATATTTTCATTTGTCTATTTCTTGGACTTATGGTCAAAGAAACTGTAAACTGAAAGTCTGAGCTGGAAAAATCTCCCATTAACGAGTGTATATGTGTTTTATGTGTTGACGTTTAAATCTTTTCCACTAGTATTTTGCAGAGATTTGCTAAAATAAACCATTGGTGGTCTCACTTTCCTCTTTTCAGTACTTGCAAGGAACTGGCCCACTTTTAGACTTGTCTTTTAATAGTATTCATACAGCATTCTCTCTAAAAATCAAATGTCAAAATGTGGCGAAATAAGGTTTCTCAGCTCAGCACTGTAGCTGTAGTTTTCTGCTCAGACCCGTTACTTGACAGTAACATCAAGATGCTTCATTGTCTGAGAGGATTTGGAGCTGATTTAAGCAAAGAAGGCGCAAGGATACATCGCCTGATCAGATAAGAGTTGAACTTGCCCAGCTGTGGTGGCCTGGAGCACAGCCTGGCTGTAGTCAGCATCCAGAAAGGGATTAATGCAACTGATATTTTTAGGTTTTACTCCAGAGTCCTCAGCTGCACTTTCTCTGTGGTTATATATAGCCCATGAGTAACGTGGCACAATTTGAAGCAGTTCTCTGACGCTGGTGGAGAATGTGCTCTTTAAGTGTTGTTGAGCCTCAAGACAACAAATGAGACGAACACATAAATATTCATAATCACAGAAAAGACACGTTAAAAGACATATTTTAATTTGTTCAGTTGATTCGGGATTCAATGAAGTTTCTGCTTTACATCTGACATTTCTAGTAGCAATATTAGTTATATTTACAAGTACATGTAATACATATATTTAAATCATTTTAACATTAACTGTAAAAACTCAACTGTGGAAGATCTGGGACTTTAAAACCTTTAGCAAATAATTACCCTGAGACAAGTAAACAAGAATAACAAGGAATTTCTTTTGAACTAACCCAAGTCTCTATACTCAACGACCACAGCAGTGGAATCATTTTCAGAATCTGGCTAGTTTGAGTTATTCACACTCATCTCAAACTAAGACAAGAGCGCCTTATTATCACAGTGTTTCAGGGCCGTGCACAGGGCAACCTGCACATTCCTGGTACAGGAATTTATTGCCCTACTCCTCTAACTTTTTCTCCCTCAAATGCAGCAATTAACTTATGTTCCTGCACTCATCTCTCTCCCAGCATCCCAGGGCTAAAGAGTCTCCATTCTCACTAAGTTGAGCCTCATAGCACCAACAGTAGAGCGACTCAGTGAGGAGGTGTTCAGTATTCCTAATATTCTGTAAAAGAAATCCTACATTTAAATTACTTACATTTTTGCCTTTCTCTCTGTGCATAGATTTCTCTATATACAATACATACAATCGCAACAATTGCTTTTTTAGCTTTTATAAAACTAAAATGTTGGACAGAGGGGAAAACAGCTGGATATAAATACAATGATATATATAATATTAAACACTAGAACTGTCTCTGTCACATGTAGAAACAGTGTGACCTTATGATGGCATCAATAAAGGGCATAAGATGGCGGGGGAGTGCCATGAGATGCTGTAACTTTCCCACAATCCAGTAGAGGTTGCTCTAACTGTGTTTCAAGGTTTAAAAGGGCCTTCAAATATCTACATGTGTGTTTGTTCCAATTTGTTTAAAACTTAATGTTGAATGTTTCCATTGCAAACACTTTTCAAAAATTCCTTTCTTAAACAGTTTGGATTTAGACACTTCTTCATAAATTAATATAGTATTCCTGGCTTGTGCTTGCCTCTTTCATAAAACATGATTCATCTTTTACATCAATGTTAATGTGCATCTGACTGAGAACACAAACAAACTGTTGAGTGTTATCACTGGTATATAATATCAAACATGCGGTTTCTTAAAGCACTATACACGTGCCGGACTTCTTTTCATCATCGCCACCTCCTCCACCCTCTTTCCTGTTGGGATCATTGAGCTCATCAAATAGTCCAGTGTCAATCATCTCCTGCTGCCACTGAATGGGCACGGCACCTGTGCTAAACTCCTTGAAGAACTTTTCATCATTGGTATCTAACTCGATGCCCTTGACGTCAGAGAACTCGGCAATGTCGCCGGTATCCTTTGCATAGACAACGTTGGGCTTGGGCGTCCAAGGAGGATCCACCAGCCCGGCCTCCAGACGGGGGAAGTTGATAGTCTTGAACCATTGGTGCTTCCTAGGATCCTCCATGTTGTTCCTAATGAGAACATTATACTTCTTCATCAGTGTTTCAAAACTACAGTGCTAGACAGAAGTGCCTTCATGGGTTTGTGCAACATTTTGGTTAGAGTTAGGGGAAGGCTTCCTCAGCTCAGGGTTAGGGTTAAGCTGCCTAACATCCATTGTGCCATGAAGATCTCTGGGACTAACGCTAAACATTTAATAACATTTAATAGATAAATTTTTTAAAATATTGAAATAAAATGGACACAGACACAGTATGCTGCTAAAAGTCAGAATGCACAGACAAAGCCACTGTATGCAAATATCAGGCAGAGCTTGCTTATAACTATACAGAGTAGAAGAACCTCTTACTTCATGCCAAGGCGCTCATCAATTGGCTTCTTGAGGAACTGCTGGATGATGTCCTTGGTGGCTGCATCAAAGCACTTGTGCTCCCACTTGGGTTCCTCGTTGAGAATGCGGCGCTGCACCTCCTCCTTCTCCACCTTCTCCTTCTTGGAGTCAGGGCCTTTGAAAGGTGTGTAGCCAGCCACCATCTCATAGATACTGCAGCCCAGGGCCCACCAGTCCACTGATGTCCTGTATGGAGTTTTGTTCAGGAGTTCAGGGGCCATGTAGGCTCCAGTACCAGCCTAAAGGAGAGAGAGAATGGTAGAAGGGGAAGATTGAATATGAAGTACATCTATAAATACTTTTATTTTATTGCTTTTACTTTGTTAGAAAGCATGTTGTGTTATGTAGGTGGAAGCAATGAATGTACAGACTTATGTGACAGTTCAGTGACATGAAAGATGCAAAGAGCACTTTGTTCCTGAACAGACTTATACAACAGAAAGAGGGTCTGGAAGGACAGAACACGTTTAAAACTGAGATACATAACCTTCATACGTCCCTAATGAAAGATAGTCACACAGGTTGGGTGCCTGGGTTACTAAAAGCTTTAATCTAGTCTTTGCCATCTTCTCTTTCTGTCTCCCTTTGTGTAACTTTCACCTTTCGCTGTCTTGCTTACTCTCTCACTTCTCCTCTCCCTCTGTGACCTCACACGCAGGCTCGGACCAGGAGCTTAATCCTAATGCTAAGCCTACTACCTGTCAAGTGTCGTGTGCGTCTACACACTGACAGGGTTGTCCAGCTTCTGATAAAAAGGGTGGCCATTTCTGGATGCTGTAGCCAGCAGAAATACGTAATACCCAGACAACACGTAGCCAGGCACACACACACACACTGCAAATTGGCATAGAGCCAAGAGCCTGCTCTTTGCTACTGTAAGTAAGTCCTGCAAACATCTTTTTTATTAGATCCATATGTTAGCACAAGTGAAGTGTCATATAGGCTTTATGAGGACTGTAGGATGTCCTTTTGTCGCCACTTCAATATGGTAACACCTAAAGACATGTATAATCTAGCATGACCTCAAACAATTCCTCCTGATGACACCACATCATTTAACAGGCTCGTACTACTTCTGCAAAAGTCATAAAAAAATTATGTAGACTTCTCTGTTCTTTACTTTAACAGGTGTGACAAGACTTGGCCAGAGATTTGTCTGAATAAGCTCTTCTCACTGATTAGTGAAGACATGATACTACAACTCTACTGACCAAACAAGTTTGTAAAACCTTTTTGTCTTAATATTTACTCCCAGTGGCTTTTTGTAACAAAGTTCTATTCTTCTGAAATGGGTGTATCTGATGGTGATCACTTTAACTTTATAAATAAAGAACCTGCACACTCCGGTCAATCAAAGGGGCAAAGCACTCGTTTAGCCCCTCTTTTTGTGTGTGTGATCACACAAGTCACAGAATGATCACCGCAATTAATCTGATCGTTGTTCAGGCATTTTTCAGCCCAGTTAAAGTCACCTTGTTTGCAAACTAACGTGTCTAAACATGTTCACCGTAGGTTTTTACCTGAATCTGTCAGTCTAATCAGGGACAGACTTGTGTAATGCCCACTAAGAGGATTAGGGGACCAAAGCCAGCCTGTAGGAGGTTAGCCAAGTCATTCTGGCTGGCTGAGGAGCATCAGAGTACTGGATAATGAGCTTACTAAAGGTTCATAGAGCCAAGAGCTTACTCTTTGCTACTGCAAGTGAATCTAGAAGAAAGGTTTAGTGCAGGTGAGGTGTAATATTTAAAAATAGAGGACAGAATATTTGAAAATAATGTTGTGTACACAGGGTGATTCTTGGACTCTTCTATCAGTATTTTTAAGGTTGTGGTCATTTTTGACAACACCTGAACAACATCTTTAAAGCTCAGTGAGTGATCTAAAAGGCTGTCATGGTGTCAACAGCCTTTACTTTTGTGTATTGTTGAAGGATCCTACATTAGATGCAAGAATCCCACTGTGCAGCCAATGTAATGTAACATCAAGCTAACCTCTTTGGTGACATGGTATCTTTTTACAGGCTACAGTCTTCGTAAAGTGTTGTGGGAATCCTTAGATTTATCGATTGCCACTTCAACAATCATTGGATCTCCAAGGTCTCTGAAATAGCCCCTACACAAAATGGTGGTTTATAAATGGCCAGGATATAATCTCACTGCTAAAGGATTGAATGAGTTATATAATGGATTCAGAGATTCTCATCGTACAGATCTTTAAGCAATCCTGTAATCCCTGTCTGGATTTAGAGTAAAAACCCCTCCAAGATTGACAGCCTGTCCAAGAGCCTCAGGAGTTCAGTTCAGTTTTTGGCTTCAACCTCATCTTCAGTTAAGTGAACACAGATAGGGTGGATATGTAGATGAGGTGTCACCCAACAAGCAGTGGTGTCTGTTTCTGTGATGTTTGATTTCGGATGTATGTGCCGTCCAACCAGATAGATGATGACTTGACTAAAATCTTGATGATTATTTAGAGATCAGTTGCACATAACAGAATCAGAGGAGGATCATTTCTTGTCCTTTGTTGTGTGCAACTTCAAAGACTTGGAATAATAGATGAAATGGCCCTTTAAGTCAAACATCTTTCACCACAGTGTAAAATCTTATTATGAGTCCCATGAGTGCAACTTAGTGCGCTTTTTTATTGTGTTTTAAGAGTAAAGATGCCGGCCTTTGCCATTTCAACTAGAATATCACTGTTGTGTGTCCCTCTACTCACCATCTGGGTGACAGTCTTTCCTGGAGTAATCTCTATTGCAAGACCCAAATCTGAAAGTCGGCACTGGCCTTGGCTATCCAGCAACACGTTCTCTGGCTTCATGTCACGGTATACGATATCCATGGCATGCAGATGCAGAATGCCGGTGGTGATCTGCGCTGTGTAGTGGATGATGCGCTTCATCTCAATGCCCTTGTCTACACCCTTGCCATCATAGCCCATGTTGTAAATGTGGTACTTGAGGTCTCCTCCATTCATCAGGGTCATGACAAGGCACAGGTGGGTCTTGGTGTCATAAGCGTAGCCCAAGTTGACTAGAAACAGGCTGTTGACCTTCTCCAAGATCTGCTTCTCCAACAGGGCCATCTTCTCACCCTTCTTCTTCTTCAGTCGCTTTTTACACAACTTCTTGCAGGCGTACATCTGACCTGTGTTTTTCACCTGAACTGCACATACCTGAAGGACGATAGAATATTTTGTTAAAAAGGAAGAATTTTTTGTAATCAATGTCCATGCAGTTATCTTTCGATTTATTAGAATCCATCTCCCACTGAAAAAAAGCGTGGTTTGCTGGTACCAGGCTGACCCAACGCTAGCATTGGAGAGCCACAGGAACCATTGTGCTACACTGATCAGAAGACTGAAATCTGACAACTTTTTGAAAAGATTAGTTATTGTAGCAGCCTTTCAAACAACATACCCCTTTTAACATTACTGTAATAATTCTTAGATGTCTAAACAGCTTCCTACACTTCTATGATTGTATTTATAAATTGCCTTATTTTCGGTTGGATTCTCAAGCTTGTTACTAAGATCTTGACTCAGAAAAGGGGTTCCTCAGGGTTCGAGTATGGGTCCTCTGTATGTGCATCTGGCATACAGGACAAGCACTCTCAAATCCAAATAATTATCACAACAATTTATTTTATTCAAGAGAACTCATACTACTACTTTTTTCTACTAATTTACACAATTACAGATCATTCATTATGTTCACATAGCAAGTTGTCTTTTAAAAAAGAGAGCACCAAATCTCAAAAAGTTTCTGTTAATCAGTATTTGAATGATCATAGCACTTTGCTAATGAAGATCACTGCTTCCTGCATCTGGCTTTGTATTACTAAATTTATGAAACCTAAGCCAGGATTTTCTATTGACTTCATGGGCACCTCGTGATTAAATCATTATTATTATGTAAGGTCTTGTCCTAGCATATCCTTTCTTATGTTTTAAAGCAAATGTATTTATGTAGCTTAGGGTTTTAAGAATGAAAAGGCATCAACACTGCACCACAATACTCTACTGAAGCACCATAATTACAATTCCAGATGATGTTGAATGCATATTCTCTTGTAATTTTTGCAAACATTATACAAAATATGGTAATACATTGTTACACCATCATACCCAGGAGCCTGGGGAGGATCATGCAACTAAAAGCAGTGTTAAAAGATAAATTATTTGCCATAACACATATTTCCACAGATTTTTGTAAAATTTTATGTGGATGCTCTTGCTTACCTCTCCGAAGCCTCCTTTTCCCAGAGTTCTGAACTCATAGAAGTATTTGTCATTGATGGGCTGTTTCTCATACTCTTTCCACTGGAGGAATTTATCAAAGAATGGGCTGCTCTGGTAATCTGTGAAGGGTTTGCCTTGTAGAAAATCTCTTACACCTTCCTGGACTTTACCTTTCATCACGTCCTCAAAAGTGGCATCTGTTACAGCCTTGCATTTGTCAGCAGGCTCCCCAGTAAGAAAGGAGAGGAAGGTCTTGGAATCAGCCTTGCAATACTTGGTCATGATGCTTTGGCGTGCCTTGTCTTTTGTTGCACCTTCAGCCAGATCCCAGTCATACATCTCATCCAGAAAATCAGCAGCAATCTTATATTCGGGGGTCTTTGACAGGAATTCACGGAAAAACCTTTTACCAATAGGCTGCCTTTCACAAAGCGATGTAAAGTCCTTGTCAATAGAACTTCTTATTGCAGCACATTGCTCAGGCTTGGGGAGAGACAAGCTGCGACGGCGCTTTTTCATCTCCTTGTCATCACCGCCCTGGGCTTTTAGGTAGGCCGTGTTGGCCACCAGGTTGTCCAGTGTCCCCATGTCACACATCTTGGCGGTTGTATGTGGTCTTTCCCCCCTAAGTGACTGGGTTCTTCAGTGGCTCCCCAGGGATACCCTCTTACAACCAGTGCTGCGTCTTTCAGAATGTGTGTCTGTGTGAGAGTGCTCCAGAGCCAGTGTGCAAATGAGCTCCTTCACCACCCAGCCTACCTGCAAACCTAAGACACACTGACACACCCAGTAATTACTCATTAAGAATTAAATACCAGGGAGGGATTTTGGCTTAAGGATCTTTGTGTGGCCTATTCAAGGATGCTGTGCACGGAAAGGGAATCATAAGCGGACTCTATCCTAAGAGGCTTTGTAGCCCTCTATATTTGTTCATGGTGTACAGTAGTCTCGGTAGTCCAATGGGTTCTGTTGACTATGCATTTAATGACACATGAGACACAGTAAAAGACACAAAAAGGCAAAACACCTTTAAAAACATAGCCACAGTTATGGAGGGTTCTTCAAAATTTGAATGTTGTTAGAAACTGGAGTAACATCGTAATGTTTGGTTGGGTATTTACACATGATATTGCAGCATAAAGATAGAAAATAAGATTGTATTTGGAGCCTTGAGCAGAATACTGATAACATATTGAGGTATCAATACAGTAAGCTATGGCTCTGCGATATGGCAAAATTCTCATCTTCTATATGTTCCTTCCTTCTAGTCTCAACAGAGCAATTACTTCAGAGAGCTTACACCTAATCTGTCTGCTTCTTTTTAAATTTACCCTTATTCATCAATGACTACCACCTTAACATGACAACAACTTTGAAAAAAATTCTAGCTAACATCTTTACTATTTTCTTTAAATCTTGTCCCCTTGTCACGTGTAAATACCTTCACTATAATAACCTTCACTATGTAAATACACATTTGGATGCATATTGATGCCTAAGATTTGGCTTAATGAAAGAGCACATTTGACCTAATACTTTGGGTATTTGCAAAATGTTTGAACTGGTCAGGGCATTATAATAGCGTACTCCAAAATACCATTTTACACATCACTGAGTCGTTGTTTTTGTTGTATTCCTACAGTACACATCTTTTAAACACCAGGTAACAATGTGGAATTGGTTGTTGAAATCAAGAGTCAACACAGAGGCTCAGAGGCTTAGATCATTGTGGCACAAGAGCTCCTCAACTGGTTGGATTATAAAAAGCTTGAGGAGCATGACCTCAATCATGTGACAAAACCGAGGTTAAACTGAGGACCTGTTACCTCGCAGTGATACTCCACACACAAAAGCAAAGCCAAAAGATTTCATGCCAATTTTTCAGGTTTAACTAAAACATACATTGGCTTTCTATATCAATTTGTAGTGTCATCATATTGCAAATCTACTATTAGACTGCTTAAATAATATATACTGTAGCCTATATTCTTACATAGTCAACATATCCATTTGCTTTTGCAGCTTTACTCAAATCAGGCAAGTGATCTTAATTTTTACACAAGCAATGTGATTAATTGGCATTTTCCTTCCTTTGTTGCTTTTGGCAGTGACCCAGTTATGGTGATGTAGGCTAATTCAGTAAGATAAACCTTGGATAATATTGGCTAATCCTTTCTCAAATTGTCTCAAGCTGTCAGTGACCTGCACAAGATCAAGGGCTTTGTGCTTGCCTTCAGAGAACTCCAGACTCAGACCTTTTGACTCACTGACAGAGCACTCCAGTTGGAAGTTGGTGAAATTTTTTTGGAAAGAAATCACAGCAATCAATAAAATTAGATCACAATTTCCTCAGAGAAATGTTGATTTTGGTTGAATATGTCCCTTAAAGAAAAAAAGAATAGTGACCGGTTACATAGAGAAAGGAAAGAATAGAAATACAAGCAGTGACCCAGAACCTTACACCTTATTATATTTCACCAAACTATTATTTCAAATTCAAAATTGCGTATAGAGGCTTCTTGCCAGTTTAAACTGTAAATATCTAATGTATCAAATGTCAACCATGTTGTAAATGGATCATAGTGTCAGTAAAGCACTTAAGCCTCCTGAGTGGATAAAATGAAGCCATAAGTTTCATCTTTAAAGGGGTCAGGGAAGGCAGCAAGAGGTAATCTGAGAGCTCACATGTCCCTCTATGAGTTTCCCATTCACTCTACAGAGGATCCCTGCTGAGTTATGTAACCAGCCCATCACACATGAATGTATGCTTTCACAAAATGTGTATGGAACAAGCCACAAAATATGGGATAAGGGAAATTAAGAGAGTTAATGATAAATTGAGCGGATGTACATGTGTAAGAGAAATTTCTATTTGTCTTCTTCTCTACTCGGTTTTAGATGTTTGATCTTTGAGCAGCCCGCTCTTTTAACCTTGGGAGGATTAGTCTGTCCCGAAGAGGGAGTAAAGGTTAAGATGAGTGAAGCATTCTTATTCGATCTCCCACATGGTCAGCTACATGGTCTTTATGTGCCTTGGCTCCATCCTCTTATATCCTCTGTCAAGCTTTCCACAATAGGAGGCAGTGGACGAAAAGCATTCCCAGTAGATTAGCGATGTGAATTACAGATCTTTGAAGGGAGCCGGATCTTACGGCTCCATTCCTGTCCGAGAGCCGGCTCTTTCGGCTCTCAAACGGCTCTTCATTTAGGACCACTTCTGTTGGTCACTGCTCAAGTTTTCTTATTTGTTGCGAGAAATATGCAACATTCGTCATCTGCAATACACTGAAATATAATACTGATTATAATACTGATTACTGTCATACTGATGGTTAAAAAGTGTTATGTCAAGAATAACTATTCTAGTTGTATAACAAAAACCACATCCTATTAATTAATTAATAAAAGTTAAAAAAAATAATTATCCAACTCTATACAGTTTTATCAGATCTGAGATCAAATGTTCTGAAGAGAGGAGATGAGCTCTCCACCAGATTACCACCTGGCAGTGAGTTGGATCAGATAGCAGGTAAGGCTTCCACACAGAGCAGGAGGACCAAAACGTTCAGATAGGGATACCTGATTTAGAGGGCTCGGTCCATAATGATTTCAGCTATCATGTCCCAAAAAATCATCAGTCAGGTGGGGTCTTAAATTGTGCACAGTCTGTGATTAGAAATACAACCCAAGCAGTTGCTGAAGAAAGTTGCACAAGTTCATAAGGATGTCCACATCTGGCTGGCATCAGGAACTGCAGATTCAGTAGGGTGGTACAGACAGACAGACAGACAGACAGATAGACAGATAGACAGATAATGAATAATGTATATTACAATAATTTATAGTATTTATAGTGTGCATACAACTTCTGGATCTAGAATATCTTTATTTATATCAGGTGGTTAACTCCATCCATCCATCGTCAACTGCTTATCCTGTGTACAGGGTCGCGGGAGGTGGTTAACTCACCTGCCACAAAAACAACTTATCATAACTTCCTTATTACAGTACATGCATATTAATTACGTGAAGCCACCTAATTAAAGTTAAGTGTTTCATTATTTTTGTCCCCTCAGGTAAAGTTGAGTCTCATCCTAAAGTGGCAAATATTGTACATAACAACTTCCATATTACAAGGAACAATGATTACATGCTACAGTTTCCTGTTGTAGTTTTCTATTGGTGTTATTAATGTTCACTAAGTCACAAAAGTCATGGCACAATGGACAAACCAATAAAAATGTCCCAAAATATCCTGCAGAGGATTGACAACTCAATAATCATATCAAACAAACATGAAAAAAATAATTTTACATTTGACAAATAAAAGATAATATTCTTCCGATACACAACTCATTTTGGGATGAGGAATGTGTATAAATGGCATATCAATACAACAGTAGGCTCTGCACTGCAGTCTCCTTTACCATTCGCTCAGTGCACTGTTCTGCTCTGGGACTGTGGAATCAGAGTCAGCCTCTGGTTCGGGGTCAAAGTCAACGTTACAGCAGGAGCTGGTATCAGTGCCAAGGCTTGGATCGGGAACAATGCCAGGGTGAGATTCCTCATCAGAAGTGGATGTTCGGTTTGTCTCTGAGCTTTCATCAGGAGATTCCTCCGCCTTTGTATCTGGGTCAGAGACCTGTCTTTCCTGTTGCACTTCGACCTTCAGCCTCCTGCGGCTGATCAACTTCTGCAGCTGTAGCTTGCTGGTGAAGAAGATGCTGCGCCAGCCAACCTCAAGCGCCAGAGATGCCACCTCAGCCGAAACTGTGTTGCAGCACCGCCGCACTGCCTGCTCCCAAAACTTCTCTGACCCACATAGCTGAGGAGCAGAAGTGAAAACTACAATAAACATAAGAGTTGATTTTGTTGCAAATTCCAATTTATAAAAAAATCTGAGAATAGAATATTACTTTAGATTTAATAACTGATGATCTATAATGGTTAGAGCCGGTGCCGATATTATCATCAAAGTAGTATTTTTAACAACAAAAAAAGTTTTTATTTGTAAACTGCATTATGTCATGGTCTATCTCATAACTACACATAACAAATGTTGTTTTGTTTATGTTATGTGTTTCTAAAAAGAAGGGGGGAAAAGGCCGACATATCGGAATATCAGATATTTAAAATCCTCAAATTTCAAAATCAGTATCAGTCTTAAATGTCCTATTTCGGTCGTGTTCTAATAAATGATAGACGAACAGAAGACAAAATGCGCTGTGGTAAAACCTTACATGAAAGACCTGATGTTTCTGATCTCAGAATACATTCATTTCGGCAGCATCTCTCTCCTCCATCTTCTCTCTTGAACTCACCTGCCTGAACCTGTGTGACGTTTGTCCAAGCTGACCCACATCCTCTAGCTCTAGATAATTTATTATCCGCAGAAGTAAGGCGTCAGACAGGCGCTCCAGATAATCATAATAGCCCTGGCACAAAGCCTTGGCGTACTGCAACATTTGATGACCAAAAACCATAGTGACATCTCCTGTGAAGAAAGCAATTATTTTAGCTCTCAGCCACATTAATTAAGTTTGTTCTCACCTACAATGTTCACAAGAGATACTCTGAAAATAGAGTGTTAAAACACCTAAAGCATTGTATAATAAAAAGCACACATTGGTAACTGTAGATAGAACATACTAAAAATGATTCAATATAGTATATAATCTTCCAGGCTTATCAAAACCAAGTGTAATTAAAGCCTTAATGATAAGTACCTATCCACAGGAGCTGAACAGAAAGTATTAAAAACATTAAATGTGTTTAATCAAAATTTAAATGGTACATGCCCTTTTTTTCACTTTGCAAAATAGACACCTGTGAACTGCCCAGTACTTAAACTGGCTGTACTTTTCCTGCTATGACAAGTTAAAATACCCTTGTTGAACCACTTATGATGAGAGAGCAGCAGATGTTTCTTAAGAACTTACTGATATGGCTTTTTCACAGCAGCCATTTTGACTTGTCATAGAAAAACCACAGGTCTTTTTGATAACCTTAACAATCTCTTCTATTGAATTGTCCCAGTAAGCCATGACATTGTGCCAGCATGTACAATAACAGGACCCTGAAACTGCAGCAGCTAATTGGAAGTCAGCCATCATTAATTTTATTATTTTAACTAGTGCTTTCCTGCTATGAAATGTCAAAATGTCCTCTATAAAAAACCCTATTAACCTCTTATAAGTTCCATCTAAAACTTCAGCTATAAACACAGTCCTAAATATGAAGTCCTTACCATGCAAGCAAGTGTCATCCAAGAAGTCCTGGTGAGACTCCCTCAGCTCCCCAGGCTTGGAGCCCCTGTCTACAGTTCTCAGGGATATCTTCCACCATCTCCATATCACCTGCAAATTAAATATTTAGCAGGCTCTTAAAACACACAGCTTTCTTCTTGAATGTCCCAATTAACAGCAAGTCCTAATTAATAACAGCAAGACACTAACGCTTAAGTTAGTAAATCTAAATCAGCACCGATTTAGACATTTCCGTTTAGTGTTAATGCTGTGTAGGGGAGGTGGTTGGAAGATTTTAGCTGTAAGCAGATATGGCTGAGGGGCAGCTGTGGATCAGCGTTAGAGTGGTCATCCACTAACTGGAAGGTCGGTCGTTCAATCCCCGGTGTTCCCAGGCTGCATGTTGAAGTGTCCTTGGGTAACAGTGACTAGAAAGGCACTATACAAATACAGGGCATTTACATTTAAGCATCATTAAGCTAGCATTTACATCACTAAGCTAGCTATTTCATGGCTACAACAGTTTAAGTTAGTTGTAACAACAATGAAAGTGTTCAGTTTTATTTATAAGTCTGTGTGAAGATTCTCAGTCATCCAGGTCACAGTTATCCAAAGAAGGTTAAAGTCAAGGGCAACTGGAGCAGGTGTGTTAAAAATTTGGTGTTGTCGCTCTCACACTCCCTCATACTGGTCACTGGAAGTTCAACAAGGCACCTCATGGCAAATAACTCTCAAATTGTTGCTCTACATAAAGATGGCCTAGGATAGAAGATTGCTAAGACCCTGAAACAGAGCTGCAGCAGAATGGCAAAGACCATACAGCGGTTCAACAAGACAGGTTCCACTCAGAACAGGACTCGCCATGGTCGACCAAAGAAGTTGAGTGCACGTGCTCAGCGTCATATCCAGAAGTTGTCTTTGGGAAACAGACGTATGAGTGCTACCAGCGTTGCTGCAGAGGTTGAAGAGGTGGTGGTTCAGCCTGACAGTGCTCAGACCATACGCCGCACACTGCATCAAATTGGTCTGCATGGCTGTCGTCCCAGAAGGAAGCCTCTTCTAAACAGGATGCACAAGAAAGCTCGCAAACACTTTGCTGAAGACAAGCAGACTAAGGACATAGATAACTGGAACCATGTCCTGTAGTCTGATGAGATCAAGATAAACTTATTCGGTTCAGATAGTGTCAAGCATGTGTGGCGGCAACTAGGTGAGGAGTACAAAGACAAGTGTGTCTTGCCTACAGTCAAGCATGCTGGTGGGAGTGTCATGGTCTGGGGATGCATGAATGCTGCCGGCACTAGGAAGCTACACTCCATTGAAGGAACCATGAATGCCAACATGTACTGTGGAATACTGAAGCAGAGCATGATCCCCTCGCTTTGGAGACTGGGCTGCAGGGCAGTATTCCAACATGATAACGACCCCAAATACACTTCCAAGACAACCACTGCCTTGGTAGAAAAGCTGAGGGTAAAGGTGATGGACTGGCCATGCATGTCTCCAGACCTAAACCCTAATGAGTATCTATGGCGCATAACAGCCACCAGCTCTGTGATGTTGTCATGGAAGAGGACTGTAATGCCAACCTGTGAAGCTCTGATGAACTCCATGCCCAAGAGGGTTAAGGCAGTGCTGGAAAATAATAGTGGCCACACAAAATATTGACACTTTGGGGCCAATTTGGACATTTTCATATAGGGGTGCACTCACTTTTGTTGCCAGTGGTTTAGACATTAATGGCTGAGTGATGTGTTATTTTGAGGGGACAGCAAATTTACACTGTTATACACTCACTACTTTACATTGTAACAAAGTGTCATTTCTTCAGTGTTGTCTCAAAAGATATAATCAAATATTAACAAAAACATGAGGGGTGTACTCACTTTTGTCACTACTGTATGTGACTAGTTTGTATCATATTTTGAACACATCCACTACAAAGCTCCAAGACACAGACAGACCATTCCCGGTCTCCCCTACTGCCAGTCTAAATGTATTTTCCTGTAGATTTTTCTCTTATCATTGTTTACTTGACTTTAATTTAGGTTTCTGCAGTCTTTCCATTCAAAGCACTGCTGAACTATTATTGGAAGTACAAGAGCAAGAACAGGAGAAAACCATTTCTAACTACCTAACTAGCAGCAGGTGCTGGTCATATAATCAGAATATCATCAAAAAGTTGATTTATTTTAGTAATTCCATTCAAAAAGTTAAACTTGGATATTATATTCATTCATTACACACAGACTGATATTTCAAATGTTTATTTCATTTAATTGCGATGATTAAAACTGACAACTAATGAAAATCAGTATCCCCTGAAAATTTGAATATTACTTGAGACCAATACAAAAAAAAGGATTTTTAGAAATGTTGGCCATCTGAAAACTATGAACATGAAAAGTATGAGCATGTACAGCACTCAGTACTTAGTTGGGGCTCCTTTTGCCTGAATTACTGCAGCAATGCGGCGTGGCATGGAGTTGATCAGTCTGTGGCACTGCTCAGGTGTTATGAGAGCCCAGGTTGCTCTGATAGTGGCCTTCAGCTCTTCCGCATTGTTGGGTCTGGCGTATCGCATCTTCCTCTTCACAATACCCCATAGATTTTCTATAGGGTTAAGGTCAAGTTTGCTGGCCAATTAAGAACAGGGATACCAGGGTCCTTAAACCAAGTACTGGTAGCTTTGGCTCTGTGTGCAGGTGCCAAGTACTGTTGGAAAATGAAATCTGCATTTCCATAACGTTGGTGAGCAGTAGGAAGCATGAAGTGCTCTAAAACTTCCTGGTAGACGGCTGCGTTGACCTTGGACCTTGGACCAGTGGACCAACACCAGCAGATGACATGGCACCCCAAACCATAGCTGACTGTGGAAACTTTACACAGGACTTCAAGCAACGAGGATTCTGTGCCTCTCCTCTCTTCCTCCAGACTCTGGGACCTTGATTTCCAAACATCAGAGAACATAACTTTGGACCACTCAACAGCAGTCCAGTCATTTTATTCTTTAGCCCAGGCGAGACGCTTCTGACGCTGTGTCTTGTTCAAGATGGGCTTGACACAAGGAATGCGACAGCTGAAACCCATGTCCTGCATACGTCTGTGCGTGGTGGTTCTTGAAGCACTGACTCCAGCTGCAGTCCACTCTTTGTGAATCTCCCCCACATTTTTGAATGGGGTTTGTTTCACAATCCTCTCCAGGGTGCAGTTATCCCTATTGCTTGTACACTTTTTTCTACCACATATTTTCCTTCCCTTCGTCCCTCTATTAATGTGCTTGGACACAGAGCTCTGTGAACAGCCAGCCTCTTCAGCAATGACCTTCTGTGTCTTGCCCTCCTTGTGCAAGGTGTCAATGGTTGTCTTTAAGACAGCTGTCAAGTCAGCAGTCTTCCCCATGATTGTGTAGCCTACAGAACTAGACTGAGAGACCATTTAAAGGCCTTTGCAGGTGTTTTGAGTTAATTAGCTGATTAGAGTGTGGCACCAGGTGTCTTCAATATTGAACCTTTTCACAATATTCTAATTTTCTGAGATACTGATTTGGGGGTTTTCATTAGTTGTCAGTTATAATCATCAAAATTAAAAGGAATGAACACTTGAAATATATCAGTCTGTGTGGAATGAATGTATACATTATACAAGTTTCACTTTTTGAATGGAATTACTGAAATAAATCAACTTTTTGATGATATTCTAATTATATGACCAGTACCTGTATATAACACTGAATTGTTTGCTAGCTACCGTTAAAGGAACCGTTATTAGTTAAGGTAACATTAGTTAACGTAGATAGTTAACGTTAAGCTAGCAACTCTGAGAGACGTTAACGGGCAGCAAACTTGTAGTTTTCCCCTAGAGTTCTGACAGTTCTTATTATAAATACTTACATCTGACTTGGTGACGGCAAAATGATAAAAGTTCTTGTTGGGCGGAGGGCCCAGTCCAGAGATTTCAAACAGCGGATCTGTTAACAGGGACGCCATGACGAAGTGTCTGCGTTGTCACGGCAACAAGGCTTTCTCCTACAAGGAAAGTTAATTTTAACCAAATAAAAAGTATAAAAACAAAACTATGTTACACAACGGCCAACAGGACAAGGTTGACTAGCTTGTGAGTTTGCAACTCGCATGCATAAAGTTTCATACTGCAAAAATCAAATACAACGTACCTCAAATCAATCAATTTGCCTCAGATTGATGTCAGTATTGACATCAATATATACTTTTCGCTCCCGATATCCACTGGTACAGTGCTTACTACAGGTTATACACCTTATTCACTTGATCCAATACATATTTTTTCCTTGCTTGTTTAATGCCTGTATGTAGTCTGTAGATGCTGATAATTTACTCTCTTTTAGCATCTCCTTTCCTCCAGCTCATGTTGACTGTAAATGATCATCTAGTAAAGCAGTACTCATACATTTGAAATAACACAGTGAATTTTAACATTTTCAAATTACCTAGCCAGCACTCTTTATATAAAATAAAATAAAATATAGAAAAACTATAGAAAGTCTTAGAAAA
Organism: Micropterus salmoides; assembly: GCF_014851395.1. Lineage (NCBI taxonomy): Eukaryota > Metazoa > Chordata > Actinopteri > Centrarchiformes > Centrarchidae > Micropterus > Micropterus salmoides. The sequence goes on along the minus strand of NW_024040485.1, from coordinate 21,957,940 downwards.
AGTATGTTGTCTCATGAACAGAAATTTGATAGAAATAATTAATAACATCAGCTAAACGTTTCGACCTGCACAAAGGTAGGATTAATTGCACAGCCTTGTTGTTGTTGTTGTAGTTTTAGCTTTGTGTACCTGATAAACTGGTAATGGAAAGTATTTATTCACCTAATGTTTTTTCCTAGATACACAATTACACAAACTCAAAAGTGTAGTTAAAAATCTTTTAATTTATTTATACATATATTATATATGTACACATTTACTTACCTATTCTTGTAAGAACAAGAAACACAAATTTATAGTTAGTCATTGGTGGCACAATTGAGACCCTAGTTCGGGGAAGTCCCGGGCTGATCGAGTAACGTAATAATCCCGTAATGAATCTGTTCTTTTCCCTTGCCTTATTTAAAGCAAACTGAAGAGAGCGCAATATTAGTCCTCATCCGGTTAACATCGGACAGATGTTAAGGGATTGTGGTGAATACAACATAACAAACATTTCATAGTTCAAACATTTTCATCAAACAAATCAATATTTTATTTTCGAATGTTGTAAATGTCTTGCTTAGGCAGGGTCTGGTAAACCAGCCATTCCCCTTCAAGAGGACCAGTCACTTGCAACCATGTGAATAACTTCTTCACTTGTTTTCAGTGACCCAATTTGGGTCACATCTACTACAAGCTTTCTGAACAGTCTTTCCTTTTGTTATAGTAAATACCTGAAATGTGCTCCTCTGAAATTTTCAACCAGCAGGAGAGAGGTTAGTGACAGAATATTTACCAATTTTTCCAATATTTTATGGATTGGGTAAGGTAACAGGACAAAGAAATAGTCATCATAATGCCTGCGCTTCTTGTCTCTTTCCTTCATTTGTGCTCTAGTAGACACACCTGTCCCTTTACCTGGTAGGCTAAACCATGTGAAGTTTGTGCAAGCCTCATATTGAAGGAGCTGCCCTTTCAAACAAAAACTCTACTCTTTCTTCACAATTTCACAGATATTGTTAATATTTCAAAGGATGACGAACAGTCCAGGATGCTGTGTCCCACCCACCTGCTTGGGACGTTACTCTAGTTTAAAAAAGAGGTGGGTTTGGTTGCTTTGGGTTATAGGCAACTTGGATCTGGATCTGTAAGACAATAAGAGGACATTTTGCACCTTAGTGCCTGTATAGTAGCAATTATTCTAAAATATCAAAAAGAAATCCCTTTTGAAAATGAAATACCTGCAACATCATGGTTGCTTCAACCACTGATCAAGGATTTGGATGGAACCCTGTTAATAATCTTAGTGTATATACCCTTACCAAGATACATAGAAGTAGATACTATAGTTTGTAGTGGGGGGGGGCCCACAAGGTGTGTGTATACTCACCCTTGTTAACTCAGTCCTTGTTATACATAACATGTACTTAATGATTACAAATGATGATATGCACAGAGCTTACAGTCATAAACAAAAAATAAAAAGCATATAATGTATTGTATATAGTCCAAACATTAAATTTCCCTCCATAACAGTCCCTTAGTCTTTTCCACTCCTTCATAGTGTTGTAAACTTTTTTTTCCTGAAGAAAAATAAAATCCGAAAATGTAAGTCTTAAAAAAAATGTACTGCCTCTAATTGCATGAGGGAACGGTGAGTTGAATATGTGCTGCATGCTGCCCTCTGGTGGCGAGGACTCGGAGCTGTGCTACAGGAAAGGGTTGGTGGAAGAACTCCCTGAAGGAAATGTGCTGGCTGGGGCTCCCGCCTGAAATAAGTGAGGGAGTCAGCATTCAGACACTAACAGAAAACATTACTGCTGTGAGACAATGATCCCATTCATATTAAATGTTACAAATGGTCAGGTTTTCAGTGAAATCAACCAGTTCAATTGTTTTCTTGAAGGGGTCATATTATGCTTTTGGCTGTTTCCATTTCTTTTATTGTGTTATTTATCTTTTCTGTGCATGTAATAGGTGTGCAAAGTGAAAAAGCCACAAAGGGAGTTACCATGTCCCACAGATAACACTGCTCCTGAACTGCCTTAAAACAGCTCAACTGTAGTCCAGCCTTTGCTTCCATAATCTATCTGCATCACTATGTAACACACGTCATAATGCTCGCCTAGTGGCTAATGTGGTACGCCCTCAAAAACGCTGGTGGAGAAACACACTGAGCTGTAGTACACACTGTGACAAGACATCCTCCTGCTGCCTTAATCAAGGTAAAATTTGTTACAGATGAATAACTTACCATTCTGAAACTCTTGCTCCTGTCCATGTTGCAAAGCTGGCTTGGGAACATGTACAGCTGAACCGAAGCTGTGGTTACCAGCTAGTCAGGACCCGCCCTACTCTGCTCTTTGGCTAGCCCTTAACTAGCAATTACTATAGAACTAGCAAAAACTATAGAAGTGAGATGCTTCACAAAAATATGGTGTTTTTTTGAAAATGAAACCATGTAAACCTTTGCTAAATAAAATTATGAACCTGAAAATGAGCACAATATGACCACTTTAAGCTGATAAAGCCTTTTCCATAGTATATCATTTTTTCACAGTCGTGTTGGGAAAACAAAAGACAATGCATGCTCACCATGAATGGGTTATTGGACATGCCAGGGCCAGCCATGGGCTGCCCAAAGGGCGTCATGGAGGGCTTGTTCTGACCGTAGACTGGGAATGCAGGGCCTAGGGGTGATACAGGACAGGGATTTACAACAGGTATTTAATTTTAACTGTTGTATCAACAGGCCAAAAAGAGTCAAAGAAAAACATTATTTTTTTTACAATGAACTAAATTATTATAATAAGTTTATTGGGACTGTAAAGAGGAGGATGGGGGGGGGGGGGGGGGGTGTCAAGCCCCAGCGTGTCAGATTGTATTCAGGTATGTACAGAGCCTTATGAGTGATGTCAGATTTATTCATTATGTTTCTGGTCCAGCACTGGGTTGCACCAGCTATGTGTAAGTTCTCTCCTAAGTTAGGGCTAAAGGTCAACACTAGAGGATTAGTAACTACTAGATAGTTTGCAACTAACTAAAATTAGTTGCACCATGAATAATTAACTAATTAATTACGCATGACTTAATTAGTTTAGACATAAAATAGTAAATAAGGCAAGTGGCCAATCAACAATCAAAGTTATTTGAAAGTCATGGTTGGCGTGTGCATTAGCTTTCTGGCTGGCATGAGCCACTTGGCATTGTAGCACATCATAGTAAGCTGTATGAATAATGAAATATCAATAAATTAGGTCTCTACTGGATTACTGTGTTGCAAAATGACATGCAATTAATGAAAAATGATGCTACGTGGCAGAAAAACGGCTGTTTTGCTGTTAGAGAGTATAATTATGTGACATTTAATGATTTACACCTACCCTGGGGCAACTATTATATAAGTAGTTGTTACGTAGAATTATGTTGTAACTTATCTCAGTGGTGCAACCACTTTTTATCTTAGTAATGAATAAATTACAACTTAGTAAGAATTTACATTATAACTAGGCTAAGTTTGAACTTACACACAGCTGGTGCAAAAGGCTGCAGAGCTTTAACAGAGCAGAACGCCCAAAGCTTAGTACCCTAAATGCAACCTTTTATCACTGTGCAGTAGCTGCCACTGACAAGTCACACTTTTAATTTTCTGCTGCTAGACTTAAATGCAATTTCTAACGCAGAGGGCCATCATGTGGAGAAGATTACATATAATTCATGCCGAGGAAAATTCTGCAGGTGAGCTAAGTCACTGACAGTTACTGCACTGGCGGAACAGGGTAAGAGCACAGAGGGATGTGGGAGGCCACTAACCATTAGACTGAGGGTGGTAGGCCCCAGGTTGAGAGTAAGGGATGGGGGCCTGGCCAGGGAATTGCTGCTGGAAGTTTCCGCTGAAACTGGTCGGCAGGCAGTAGGAAGACGCATTCCCAAAGCCAGCAGGCATGCTCATAGAACCAGTACCAAATGAGGCTACAAGACACACGCAGCATGTGTGTACACAAATGCACACACACACACACACACACACACACACACGGAGAAGTAAATTCTAGATACTTCAAATCACAAAGCTACATGGCAATGTAACTGGGTTACATCAAAGTAACACAAATGCCTAGGTAAAGAAAATGCACGATCTTAAACACACTACATTTTAAATGTACACACACCTGCAGAAGGAGCTCTGCCATTGGTCTGGAAAGGATTGGTGGCCATCTCCGGGGCCACGGCTGCAGCAACGAAGGGATTTGTGGATGGGACAGCTAGATGAAATACAGGAGTAAGTTGCAAAATGAGACTTCGAACTACATGTAAAAATGAATTTTCCATTCTGTGTGCATCACTGTAGTAGCAATCACTATTACCACCTCCAAAGCCAGGCTGCATGCTGGGTAACACAGGTGGATTCTGAGCTGGCGATGAACTAAGCACTGGTCCAAATATGTTCCTGTAATGAAAATGTAGAGATTTAATGTTTTTTTAATGCACAACTCATGCATTAATTAACATTTACAACTGTAAACATGTTGCCGACTTTCTTTTAAAAAAAGCTGGGTTAGTAAAATATTACTGTGTGTGTGTGTGTGCGCGGGCGCCTGTCTCAGTCTCTCACCCCTGCACATTGCTGCCTGTTGACACAGTCGAGCTGAGCTTGTTGTCCAACTCAGCCAGAGCAGCATAGCGATCCTCTGTGCTCCCTGTGTGGGACTGGGTGGTGACGGCACTAGACATTGATGGTATTGGCACACCTCCCCCTTTCAACACATTTTTGAAGTAGAAAATAAATAAATAAATAAATAAATAATACTCAAAGATCACGTGCCACATGCATATACATGCACAGTCAAATAACAAAAAGACAAAGAAGTAACTAAATTATTAAGTGAAAAGCTTAAGAGCTTAAAGTGTGAGGGAAAATTTACAAAGCTATTTTGTAAAATAAGCACAATGTGAGATTCGGGGCCAAATGTCCACTAGGTGTCTCCCTTTACAGCACTTTTGCAAGGTCTTTCTTAAATTAATTAAAATTGATAACAATTGAATTGAAGGATGTATCCCGTGTGTTTCCAACATTGATAACAACTTAGCTATTCTTAAGTGCTAACTTTGCCGAGCATTACTTTAAAAACTTGTGAAAAAAGTGAAATGTGCTACAATCAACCAACAGAAGTGATGACCACCACATGCTCTCAGCATCTATAGAGCATTGCTGGATACAGAAAGGGCTTGCCCAGTGGACACAGTGGATTAAGTAAGTAATGAATAAGAAAATTAAAAAAAATACTGAGGAGAGGGTGAGAGTGTGTGTGTGGACAGGCTGGAGGAAAGACAATGTTGGGGATCGGGGTACCTGATGAAAAGGACTTTGAGGGAGGTGACGTGCTCAGATGGGATGGAATTTCAGTGTTTCCAAATGCCTCAAAGTTGGCAAAGTTGGTATTTGAATTACCCTGAGGTGCTGCAGCCATACACAAGGAACAATTAACACAGGCACACTGAATGTGGAAATAAAAACAATGGCAAATGGGAAATGCATGGGATGATGGCAAACCAAAGGCTACAAACTGCTAAATATCTGTATTAGTCTGAGTGAAATGTTGGCCAGTTTGTGACCTATGAGGGAAAGCTTGCTTACCCGACTGGCTTGGAAAATGTGCAAAGTTGGCAAAATTGGTAGAGCTCGAAGTTTGAGTGGGTGGAGCAGCAAAGATATCGCCTCCTAGGTCTGAGAGCAAGTCAAACTTCTTCTCCTGGGCGGCACTGTGAGCCTGGGAACGACCTAGCCCCGGAGACTAAGCAGCAGCAGGAAAAACAACAGGGTATATATAATTCTGCAATACTCTACCCCGCCTATATATAATATACTTCTCTCCAACCAAATACCAGAAGACATCATTGGTGGCTATCGAATGGGCAAATGGAGGCTGAGTGTACATTTCTGTTACCTGGCGCAGTGGGGTCTTGTTGAGCTGCAGGGTCTTGAGAGGTTGGACTTCTGGGGTACTACCAGTGCTGCTGGCTGAGGAGCCGGACACAGAGGCCTGGACACTTGATACTGCCCTTGCCTGGTCTGGGGGAACATACCTAGGCATTCAGGAAAGAACTTTATTAAAAAAGGGAAAACAGAAAGCTTTTTATAATACAATCCCATCTGAGCACTATGTGAACATAGTACAACAAATTAGTAATTATTAATTTGTTTGGTGCAAAGGAAGTATTTCAATGTCATCAAATGGGATCTTGTTTGATAAAGCACAGTTGTAACAGTTAAAAGTTGTGTTCTCTTTCCACCAACACTGCAGCAAAAGAAGAAAGTGACACGCAGACATAGGAAGTCCTAGACAATGAAGAGCATGCTATCAAACTAAAGCATATGGTTAACCAAATCCATAATTGCAAAATGTTTTTTGGCAGAGATAGCACTTAACTCTCAGCACTCTTTTGTGTTCTCCTAAAATATTGCTTAATTCCACCATTTATACAATGTCTAAACGTAGGGTGAAGAACTGAAATAACTATGGTCATAAAAGGTTGCTGACAAAGGTTTTTATTTTTGCCAAAACAAACAAAAAAAAAGAATCAATAACTTTATGTTACCATCGCTTCTTTTCGTATTTTTCCTGAAGGAACTCTTTTACTTTCTGCGGTTCCCGGAAATCTGGAACAACCAGTGTCCTGTCGTCATAGAGGCCCAACCAGATGTGTTTACAGACCTACGGGGGGGCAGAGGAATGAGGAGAGTGGGAGGTAAGGAGGGGATTTGGATGGGGGTAGTGGCAAAGCCGGAAGAGAGGTGAGAGAAGGCAAAAGGGAAGGGGGAGGGGATGATGAGAAATGTGAGGAAAAAAAAGTAAGGAGAGAGGAATGCCAATAAAGTTAACTGGGTTCAAAAAAATGCCAGCATGCCACCTCTGAATACAGAACTAGACAGGCTTGACTAAAATAATGTTTAACAATGTGAAATATGTTGCTGAGCCCTTTGGTGTAAAGTGTGCATGATACCTCATTGCTGTGTTTCTGTAGGAACTCTATCTCCTGATGTGTGAACGTGGTCATAGAGATGGACTTCACTCTGTGTGGGGGATTCAGTCCTCGCCTGTGGGTGGAGGAAGTATATGTTAACTGAAGAACAAGAGAAGCAGGAAGCGACCTAGTGCTGTTCATGTGAAATGAAACAAGCAAACAAAACAACCCAACAAAACAACCCAATCCTAGATACACCAATACATTTTCCTCTGAGAGGGACACATGAGTATTTTAAGTGTAAGTATGAACATTTGACAGACATTTGCAATGCAAATGCAAACCCACAGAACATCAGAGGGAAGCATTTGCTGCTAGTTAAAGGTTTCAAAGTCCATAGCACTTATAGTATTTGCTTTAAATCTCAAGGAAAGTAATACCTTCCTGTAAATTCATTCCCCAACAAGTTAATTCAGAAATATTTGAAATGGGTCTTATAGCAGATCCCAAATACACTTGTTAATGTTTCGTTGTTTTAAAACATTTAAATCACAGTTTTTGACGTGGATCCACAGTAGAAATACTTGAGTGTTAAAGTTAAAACAAATCTCTCAAATTGATCTAACCCAAGTACAAATATAAAACACAAAATAATGAATTGCATAAGCATTTTGAAATTTGTGACTTACAAAAATCATACCGTTGAGCCAACTGTTCTAAGAAGTCACATAATGAGCCAAATTAAAATGAACTGTGTGTAATCAAGGTGGGACAAGTGACATGGCTCTACCTACGCTAGTAAATAGAAGGTGCAGCAGCTAGTTTGTTGGCAAAAAGCTTAGTCACAAAGAAAGTTTTACAAACAAATCTGTGACAAGATTACTGAATTATTGCTTGTTTATATAGCACAAACTTACAAGATTGTACCAAGGGGTCTTATCCTTCAACCCTCAACACTGATAAGAAAAACAATCCACATAATCTTCAGAGGTGAGGTAAATCATAAAAAAGGTTAAATGGCCTCAAGGGGTCGGTGCAAGAGAGACACCAGCAAGAAAGGTAACCAAGATTTTGTTGCGAAAACGGTAAATTGTGCAGTCAACAACTGTTGCTTAACCAGTTGCAGCCTTTATGGCAGATTGGCAAAGATAAAACCACTGTGGAAAAAAGAACAATCACATAACATGTGGGCTAGTGTTCACAACAAGGTATGTGGGAGACTCTGAAACAAAGTGGAAGAGGGTTCTATGGTCTGATGAGACCCAAACACACCATCACTGGGGGGTGCTGCTGCAGACATGACAAGGCTTGTGAAAGTTGAAGTTAAAATGAAGACACCCAAGACAAATCCTGGTGGAAAACCTGATGCAATCTGTCACAGGAATGACTAAACACCAACAATGTTAATGTCCTGGTGTGGTCAAGCCAGAGTCTAGACCTCCAACCAAACCAGAATTTATGGCAGGACTTTAAAATTGCTGTTCACTGCAACTTGACAGAGCTTTCAGATTTTTGCAAAGAGGACAAACCAGTGTCCTGCAAAGAATCAATGCGGTACTTGTTGCCAAAGGTGCCTCTAATCATACTGACTTCAAGAGGGTGAATACTTGTGTGTTTTGTACTTAATTAAGATGATATGGTAGAAGTTTGACTTTTATTTGTCAATTTTTGTTGCTCAATTAATCCACTGTGATTTAATGAAGCAAAACAAACAATGGGGTAAACATATTTTTAAGCACTGTATTTTAAAACTGATGTTAGCACTGCCTTCAAAAGTTAGTTATAGTTATTTCACATTTCCTAATTGACGTCCTACTCTCATTCTGTACGGTTTAATAATGGATATGTGCACAGACTCATAGGACTGGAGAGAATATGCCACAGGATATGATCTTATCTGTGTCATAGCTCAAATGCTGATTATCTTAAATGCATACCAATATCCAAATCCTTATAGTGGAGCCACACACACATACACACACACAAACATAGACTTAGAATTAAAGGTTAAATACTTTATACAGCTGCAATACACTGGGTGGATGTGGCCTTGCAACAACTTCCCTGACAACACATTTAACATGCTGACAGCAAAATATGCTGAAATGTTTGCTTTCATATGAGTAACTACATGTGGGCAAGCAGTTAACATATTGCATAAATCCTGATTTCATCACCATGATAAGAGCTTCTGGGGAACAAGAAGTGGTTTCACCGACCCACTGCCCCACTTTCAACTACTTCCCAAGTTAAGAGACCCACCTTGCTCCGGCTTATCTAGGGGTGTGTGTTTGTTTGCAGCATGACTTGTCGGAGGTCCAGGTTAAGTTCAGAGTAGAGGAGGTCCCCCTGCGACGGGTTGCTTTTTAACAAGGCTGGTGAAACATTTAGCTGTCCGGTATGTGGACCTACAGTTGGGCGTGCTAACCTTGACCACTGAGACATCCCTCACACTCAGCCTATGACAACACGTCTTATCACACTGGAGTAATGCTGTAACTTAAACAAATCAAACTGCTGACATTACCCGGCCCAACCCAGCGGCCTCGGAGGAAGAACCGAGGGTGGCGTTACCTGTCCTGACTTTAACGCTAACTTAGCTAACGAGCTAACGGTACCGCCAAGTCAGTGGTGGTACCAAACACATCCATGACCGACAGCGGCGCCTTGTCCTTGCCTGGTAAGACACTGTAAACAATAAAGACGACACTTTATCCCCAAAAGGAAACTTACAGGATCCCGGAGCAGGTGGTGCAGACGAAGGAGCCCACTGTCATGTTGACATAGGTCGGGCCGCGCTGGTCGCAGTCGAAGCATTTCCTATTCGCGGGCAGGCTAGTCATTTCCCGGAGCATCTTCAGATGAGTCTCCTCCTGCTTTCGCTTCGCACTGGTCGCCATGGCCGAAAACAGCGGGTTGGTTATCACCGGGAAGGAAGTTTGGTGAAGGGACCCGGGACAGGGCGTCTTCAGGGCGAGGCTTGACGCGTGCGACGGCGGTGGCCGGGCAGACACCTTGCCTAGAGGTCTGGTGGAGACTGGGAGGCTGACAAACGACTTCTTCTGCACGGCAAAATTGAGAAACAGGCCGGCTCCACGAGCACAGGCGCCATCTGGTGGCTCGGAATCATGCCTCGTGCGTTAATAAACAATAACGTCCTGTTTAGATACACTTCAGAGCAAATTACTGAATAAATTGTGCTGTGAAAACAGTACACAACCACATCACACAAACATATCAATTGACATATTATTTTAATTTAAAAAGGAATATACATATAAAATATAAAAATATGCACGACACACAGGACATTCTGTGTTTTTTTCAAAATAATATACAATGTTCTTCACATGGATTTAAACATTTCTCTCTCTATCTCTTTAAGACATGATAACATAACATTAAAATTCAAGTCTTTGGTCTCTGCCTTGGCACCCTTTACACAACAGGTGCTGACTGAATATCTAGTGATGAGACACCCCCTGTCTCCAGTTTTGGCTTGGGTGAAGGCCTCCCTGACAGTGATCACACTGTTCTCTTTCATAGCCGTCCGCCGCCTGCTCTGCTCTGCTTGGTGGCTTTAGCAGGGAACTGCTGGATACACTGAAGAACTGCTCAGTGAATTGCATTATTGCAGACAATGCTGTTAAGACCAGATCAGATGACTGTATTGTCAGTGTGGGTAATACTCCCATGCAGAGACAAAAACTTGTATCTTGCAAGATGTCTGTTTGGCTTCTTCAAGATTCGGCGGTGACTAGAAGGCACTTGGAAAAGCGCAGTCCTGTGCCAATGCAATACCATGATCCAACATGTACAGCTGCTGCATCTGAAACTAATGAAATTATCAGTTTTACAGAAAACAAAATCAAAATGAATGGATTACCATTTAGTCGACGAAGATGCTAGAATTTCTCATCAGCACAGGAATAACGCATAAAGTAATAATGATCATTTGTTAAAACACAATCATCTCACAGCTGAGAAATTCCCAATTGGTCAATGTTCTTTTTTTCATAATAACTTTTAGATATCTGGCAGACAGGACTGAAAAACCAATCCTTTTTTTTTATGGTGGAGGCAGCAAGCAGCAGATGGTGGTGGCCTTATTTCGACTTTGGTCTCTTTCTGTTGCTGCTTAAAGAGTCTGCAGCTTCCACAGGCTAGAGAAAGAAAAAGAGAACAAGTGTTCAGACAAATTAACACGCCACATTTGGAACTAATTTTCTGTACTTGTATAGCGCCTTTCTAGTCTTCCGACCACTCAAAGCGCTTTTCAACTACACACATTCACCCATTGACACACATTCACACACTGAGCCCAACTGCACAGAACAGACACTAACATTCACATACAGATGGAACATCCAAATATGGCCAAGGACAAGACACTGAACCCCAAATTGGCTTCAATATACAGATTAGAGGAGCTGAGTAGATTTTATTGACTGATTCAGACATTTCAAATGTAGTTTTAAGTACTTAATTTAATCATAGCTTTTCATCCAATTAATCCAGTTCTGAATTAATTTAATAAGCCTTATCATTTTTGTAGACAATTATGTTACGCTCACCTGATCCCTCTTTCTGGTAACTCTAAAGAAGTCCTCCATGCGAGACTGCCTGCTGCGCCCTGCTGCCCTCTCCTTTTCCCTGTCCTCCCGGTTACTTTCCCGCATCTGACGGTACTTCCCCATTCGACGACGGACCCTGTCCTCCCTAAAAACATACCAACATGAATACAGTCAAAGCTGTATTTGAACGAGACGGAGAAGCATGTGAAATGAAGGCTGGGCTCAAGCTAAAATCCAGTACGTACTTAACGCGTTTGACGTAACAGAGGAACCGAACCAAGGCTTCTTCATCTGGCTCAGTCCAGGTGAGTTCAGGAGCTACTGTTTGTGGTGCATCCAAGAATATCTTCCGGGCTTCTTCGTACTTCCAGAAATGTGGCACAGGATGGGTCTGAAGGGCAGCAAATACTTATTAGATCTTTTTTTAAAGTAACGTACAGAAAGAAAAACAAAGACCACTGGTTATCCAGCTAGTACCTTTCTGTTGATGTGCAAAACCACATTCTCAATAGTACGATGCTTCTGGATCAGTGTCAGAGCTCTCTTAGGACCCAGACCAGTTATCTTGTCACAGTAGTCACAGCCCAATAAAATACACAGATCAACAAACTGGTGGAAAAAAACAAGCAAGAATAAGGAAAGTTTGAGTACTTGTTTGTATCGAATATTTCCATATTACGAATTATGGTATTCTATGTTATCTTTAATGTTTCAGTCTCACCTCCTTGTGACTAATTTGGAGCTTCTCTAACAGCTTGGGCAAAGAATATTCAATGACTTCACTGTGGTGAAGAAGAAGAAAAGAAGAAGAAGAAGAAGAGCATAAATCAACATTAGATCAGTTTAAAGACCTTCCAGTCCTTCCTTCAATTAAAGTGATAGATATAATTTTTGGAAATAAAGTGACATGAGGAACTCAACTGGCATCAGTGGCATCAATACATGGATATTAGTTGAGGCAACAAGTAATTTAATCCAAGCCAGCTAGGCAACATAAAAAATATTTAACTATCCACCACAGAAGAAAACCTCTTAGGTTTATTTCCACTGTTTGACCTCACTCCAATGTACTTAAAACAACCCTGTGGAGCTAATTTGCAAAGACATTTCCCTGATAACATATACGCTAATAATGATAATACTGTGTGTGGCTCATTTTTGTCGGAGAGATCACGGATGTGTCCTGCTCTCTAAAAATAAGAAGCACCTAGTTAGTCTTCTTCTGAGAGTTACTGTGGCTTAAAATATTTCTGTCACTTTGGCCCAGTTTGCTGCTGTTCATTTTTGTCTGGCAAGCCGACGTGACGATGTCGGACTACAGGACTACAGGTGATGTCAATGTGGCAATATTACTACAGATGAGCAACTTAAGGCTAACTTGCATCAAAAGCTCATTTACATGTGAACCCATTTATATAAAGAGGACGCATTCGTGTGGTGTTTAATTTTCCAGTGACATGGGTAATGAATCCTATGCTGGTCTCTAAAGTCTTGAGGTGTCAGAGGTTCAGAAGAGGACTTTAAAGAACCAGCCCCAGAACACTTTACAAAAAGCTCTGTGTGTTTAACTGCACTGCAATGTAAGAAGAATACTATAACAAAAATACATCTGAGCTTGCTGTTCACTCTTACAGATATCCTATCTCAAGCATGCCTTTAATCTCTGCTAGAAGATTTTCATAGTACACTGACATGAGGGGAAACCATGTCTACCAACGTAAATATCTATGGTATAATTTGGAAAATGATTAAAACATGAGAAAACTCCAGTACAGTTATTTACGCAACACATGAATTGCGCAGTTCTTACCTGTCCTTCTTGGCATTCAGCTGGCGAATGAGAATATGGCTCCAAACGGCAGTGTGTCCATGTCCTCTGATGCCACAGCGTCCACAGTCCCCTCTCTCACCAGATGGGCGCACCGTGCCTCAGCATCCCCTGGAGCCTGGAGCATAAGACAGAAAGAAAAAGAGGGAGATAAAAATGTAAATGCATAAAGTGAGAGAAGGAAGGAAGGAGTAGGTGGGAGAAATATGAACAAATATACATAATCCATGTTTAGCAGGTCGTACCTGGATGACTGGTACACCCAGAAGCTTCAGAAGCTGGAGACAATCTTTGGTCAGGGATGATGCTGCATGGAGCACAAAAAGACATGACATTCAAATATTATTCCCAGTGTATATGTCTCCCAAGAATAAAATTAGTTTCATATCTAGTGAAACTTCAAAAGCTGCGCCTGTGGTTATCAATCTGTGTAGATGTACCTGTGCCGGTGCAGCTGGGGGAGCTCCAACCAGCTGCCTCAGCTCGCTTCTCAAGCTGCAGGAAAAACAGGAGCTTCAGTCAGCATGGGTGGCAGTCATCTGTCTCACATTACAGGTCTGCGCTGTCTTTATCACAACACACTGGCCCATCAAATTCACTTTCACTTCTTTGTTTAAATATTTCTTCAATCAGCACATATAAGGAGACCAGTTCTACCGCCATCATGAACACATGAGGAAAGAATTAGCATTAGTCTCCCTCAGACCCGTGGCTGTCCTACACACACACCAGGGGGGACATGTTTAGTATCAGGTTGAGTACAAAGAAGTGTCACTTACAACAGCTGTCTTTTCCCTGGGAGGCTTTCCGTCGAACACAAAGACTGGCTTTATGTCATGTTCCAGAAAGGTGAGCGTGCGGAAGAAGAGGCCTGTCAGAGGGCTACAGAGAAGACATAAAGGATATCTCACACAAATACATTGGCAATCCCTGTACATCGCTGAACATATAAGAGTCTGTATCAAAGACATCTTGATTCAACTTAATCATTTACATTTATTCATTTAGCTGACGCTTTTATCCAAAGCGACTTACAATTGCTATATATGTCAGAGGTCGCACACCTCTGGAGCATCTAGGGGTTAAGTGTTTTGCTCAGGGACACATTGGTGTCTCACAGTGGATTTGAACCCAGGTCTCTCACACCAATCGCTGTAGTTCATGGTGGTATTGTGTTGGATTGCATTATTTTTAAGGTTCATGTAATATTTTTGCTCATAAGCAAATGATATGATAAAGGCATTATTATTATTATAACTGCAATTTAATACACCACCCTAAAGTGCAGCCACAAAAAGTAAAAATTAAGTAAACACAAAAACAGCTACAACAGCAGTCTGATTATTCTAAGCAAAGTAATTGTAGATCTATTTTATTGGACTGCCTTGCATGTTATAGGTGTTTCCGTTTTTCTGGACACACAGTTTACTGGATTGGAAAAGGGGAATCAGTATATAGAATTCACTAGTCAAAGAAAAGAGAAGCACTCTTGCTCCACTTTAACAAGGCAAAATGGGACATCGGTCATCAAGGGGGCTCACCTTAGGGAAGGCGTCGCTGCACGGAACTGGTTCATAACAATGGAGGTATCCAGTGCAATTACTTTTCCTGTGGAGTTAAACACAGCACCAATGCCATCAGCACCATATAATACAATTTGTTCACTATTTGTTAGAGGATATCAGTCAATTACATAAAATAAAAATAATATTCTAATACTTTCTTTACCTGGCACCAGACAGCCATTTCAATTTATTTGACCTCAAAAGACTTTGTATCTTCAAAAAATATTTCTAACAGCAGTATTAATGTGCTGTTAGTAATGCAGCTTTGTATTCATCTAGCTACATAAAATCATTGTGAGCTTTATCTTATTATTTTAGCTCTAGCTATTAGCTATTTTTAGCTATTATTTTAGGTATTGTAATTGCGATGTATTGCGATACTAGAGGGAATGATCATTTTTACGTCACTATTCTCATTTTCATTGATGATTCTGGTGTAGTTTTTGCAAGTATCTGTACCAAATAAAGATGTTTTCTTAAGTCTGTAGAATATGACGTGTAGGCCAGGACATCTCTGCAGCACACCAATGTTTTATTAAAAAAGGTATTTTGACATAAAACACCAATATTGTGCCTCCTGCTATTTGAAAATTTAAGTAAAATTTCGATTAATAGTTGATCCCTACAGTGGGCTTTAGGCCTATGTCCTTTCATGACTTCATTAAAGGTACAAAAACCATCAGTAAACTGAATTAGTTAGACCACTTAACAAAAAAAGAGGTACTACAAGTATTCCTTCATCCCGGTCTCCATTCAAACTTTCAATGCTAATGACAGGAGGAACTAGCTGCTGCTGTTGATTGCTGTTGAAGTCCCTTACCTTAGTGATGTTGATGATGATGATGATGATATAGTAACAGTGTAAATTATGTTTATCATATCTGTAGTGTTGATCTTGTGTGGTGACACCAATGTCCAGAATTACAGAGATGTGTCATGTTGTGTTAATGGTAATGTATCACATCAAAATGCTTATGTTGATAATAGTGAGTTTTATACTAGAAACAAAAGTTAAAGTACTCGTATAATGTTAAATGTTAAGTAAGGTTAACATTAAAGTAACAAGTTGTAACATTAACGTACTTCATTGTAACCTTGCCTGATGATTACAGAGTAAATGTCGAACTTACGTTAACTTTAACTCCAGTGTTGCTTTTAAAGATGTTTTGTTGTGTGGAGTGAGCGCTGCTAGTTGGAACGTTAACAGTTAGCTAACTGTTAAGCTAGTATGCTAACATTAGCATTTGCCGTTTAACGTTACACAAATAATAAAACAAAGACATTGGTCAGCATTATTACCTGTGTAGTCACTGATATCCTTATGAGAAATAGCACCTGGAGCACCTGAGCGGATCAAATCTGCCAGTTTAGTGATCCCCATTGTTTTGCCAGCACCTTAATGTTTCTTCTTTCTGTTTTTCTGTAGTTCTGGTGAAAGCATAGATGTATATAAGAAGGGTAGAAGACGAGGTGGTTCAGGTTTGGCTGTTTACAAATCAACTGCTGGTTGTGGAGGATTTTTGGTGTTTTAGTTAAACACCACCTCTCTGCAACAATGTCCAGTCAAAGCCCCCGGAACTTCCTGGTGTTGGACATAATGGAGCAGTAGAGGTCAGCATTACACAGAGGCAGGGCTCCGGAGGAAATTAACATCCATCGTTTATTACATCAAAAATATTAATGAACGTATTCATATATTACAAAGAAAGTAAAATATTTAACTTAAAACTCCAGCTTTAAGTCTTAGGTACAGTGTTTAACAGAATATGTTGATGTCTATGCATTATATGTCATAAATAAACCTCCATGAAATACATATCATTTCATTATTGAAAAATAATGACATCAATATTTCACACACAATGCCATCTAATACACATGATCATAAAGACAGTAGCTCTGAGATTTATATCACACTGTTTGATGAATAGAACCACAAAGTCCATGCTTTTAGTTTTGTAGGTAACTTACTGGAAAACATAAGTGGTTAAATTATCTGAAAAAAATAAGCTCAAATTGAATGAACAGCATGGGGAAACATTGTCACTTAATACCCTACCCTTAGTATTGTTGTTGCCACTTCATCAAACTCATAACAGGATCCCCAGGCATGTGACCACAGAGGGAAAAATATAATAATAACATTAAGGTCAAACTACAACATTTCAACAATAAGCTATTTAAATACTGTACACATCTGTTTTGGGTAATGCAGAACTTAAAGGACATTCAGAATAAATGTTATGGCATCTCTAGATTTAGTCAGGTTACTTTGACACTTTAAGAATGGTAGTCATTCGACAAAACTAATGAATCTCAATTCCAAACAGACAAGATAGGTCCAGTCTGGGCCAGGTTCCCAAAACATTTGTCGCTTAAGTAAATCCTTGTTTGCCCTCTAATCATTGTTCTCCTAAAGCTAAAAAGTCTCATTTACAAATGTGGTTTACAAAGATGGTAAGCATCACTGTAACATCTGTTGTTGCTGTGCAAAGGATTTATCAAGCTTAAAAGGTGCAATAAGCGTAATAAGTAGTATTTTCACAGCTCTCTCCACAAACTAACCATAATATAATCAATAAAAGTTTCCAATTCTTGTTGCTTAATGAATTCATTTCATTAATTTATTGATTTGCTACTTTAAACTAGTCCCCCATTTTCTATATTATCTGTACCACCTTTAGTTTCTCCTAAACTCAAGTGAACATCAGTGCAGTGTAACACTGAGGACAGCAAAATATGTTTAAACCTAATAAGGTAACAAGTGTATGTTAATGCTGCTACACAGCAAAACTCAGCTCAGCCCTCTGCCCAAAGCAGTTTGCAAACATCCAGCTGTAGTGTCATTGTGCTTTGTCTTGCTAGTCATTTGCTAGTTTATACAGGAACGAAATACATAAATGAATCTTTGAATGTGAGATATGCTAACTTGAACTACATACGGTGTTGAATCCCACCAGAGCCTGTTTATAGTCAGGTGTGAAGGTAGCCAGTGTAAACTGTGTAGATTTACCAAACACTGGTATATTATTGGTTTTGTAAACATTGGTTATGTTTTACTTATGTCCCATCTTGATAGCTCTAATGTTCAAATTTGGAAGTGGAATCTCAATAGATAGTAGAACATGCAACAGAAACACACAGGACTGTTGTGGAGGACATTTGCCAGTGTTGTTGTAGTTTTCTGTGGTTGCCTTTAGATGTAGTAAAGACTAAGTAAAGGCTCATACTGTATTTAGGGCTGAACAATTAATCAAAACAACTTCAATTTTCAACTCACACGAAGTGCAATATTTGTTAAAGGCAATGTGTGTGTCAAAATACCTTTTTAAATAGAATATTGTCGTGCTGCAGAGATGTCCTGGACTACACATCATATTCTACAGACTTAAGAAAACATATTTGTTTGGTACAGATCCTTGCAAAAATCACACCATAATCATGTAAATATGTTTTTCACTGAAAATTAGAATAATTATGTAAAAATAATCATTCCCTCAAATGAATGCAATATCAGTCAAAATAATCACAATTAGATATTTCTTCTAAATTGTTCAGCCCTAATTGTATTAACCCTTTAACAAGGAATTGCTTTGGCTTCCAGTGTTTTGGGAGACTTGTCCTGTCCCATCTTAGCGGCGGAACCAGATCCAGGTGTTGATAAGCCAGAATGCCACAGTGGCAGAATACAGGATCACCTCTCGCTTGGAGCGTTCTTTGTTTTCTTCCTCCAGCAGCTGCAGACGTCGGTTCAACTTTACAATCTGACACAAAAAATTTTTTTTCAACACTACTTGTGTTGCCCAAGTATTTACATAGGATTACCACTATTTGGTTTTTAGTCTAAGTTTAAAGTGTGAAGGATGTCAAAAGCAGAACTATATCAAAATCAACAACAGACACGAGGAACTTGGTGGAGTCCTTTTTGCGTTTCAACTGCTATCACTGGTTTTGAAATGGCACAAGTACAGCAGCAACAGTTGACAACAATACTGTTTAAAAGAAAGTAATTAGTACTTGTAATGCATTCGTTTTTGTTTGTTGAGTCTTTTGTTTGTTTACAGCTGAGTATCTAAAAAATGTGTGTGCTGCTCTGCCGGTTACCAGCCTGATATGGGATACATAAGTTTGTTGCATCAGCGTCACTGTACCTCAACAGTTGTAAATTATAAAGCTAAAAATAGGAGAAAATACTAACAGGCACACTATGCACAGCAGAGCAGTGGAGAAGCATATTAACCACTTATCAGCGACACAAGCTATCATTTAGGCGTGTGAGATAGATTACCTGTCGTCGTAGTGAGGAGGCATCCACTAAGCCAGACTCATCAGGGTTTATATCCAGGGCCAGGTCCAGGTGTGTCCTGTGGAAATCAACTTATCTCATTTTAGAATAACGACAACAGTGACATAATTAACTAAACTAGTCTAGCTCAGAGAGTGTTAGCATAGCTGCACAAACTATCCTGAAAGGGAATTTTCCCCTGCATGAAACTGTCGCTATATCCTGACAGAAATACATGAGACAGATAATCTGGCGTCTCCTACTGCTCCTAATGCCTTTGATAACAATCCTCCGTGCTCGAGTCAAAACAACCAATCATCCCTTCTTTACCAACAACTGTATCAACTACAAAACACGTCCCGGCTCCACACGGACCACGGCCTCATTATGTTCACAGCGGGGATGATGGAGGTTGAAGCTGGGAAACAACATTAATGGCTTTATAATGTGACTTTCTGTAAAATAGATCACCCCAGCACAATTTTCACGCGCATTACTTTACTACGTCCAGACATTTTTCTCCTGTTTTGATGTCTCACAGCTGCTTTCTCCTTTTGATTTAGAAACTCCACACTCCATAACTTTCTTCTCCATTATAGCTCTTCACCTCAGGAGCTTTTCTAAAAAAGGTTACACTGCTGTGAGAAAGGTTTCTTTCTTTTCTATGAAATTTCGTAAGTTTTCTTCCACCAGGACCAGTTGTTTGTTGAGGAACTTTGTAAATACAGTGAATACAATCACCTGCGATGGCTGTCGTCCAGCACTTCCAGGACCTGCTGGTAAGCCCGCCGCGTAGTTGACTGGATATAAGACAGGAGCCCTGCAGCGGTGAACAGGTTGATGTTTGCATCCTCAGGGGAACAGAGGGGGGGACACAAGCGGACTGGTAGGGCAGAAGGGGAAGGGGTTACACTGGCCAAGAGGTAAGTGGGGAGAAACAGTAAAGAAATAAGATATTTTTTTAAACAAACCAAGAGAAATAAGAATAAGAGATAACAAATTCAGAATGTTAAGGCAACAGCAGTCAAGCGGTGTTGTAACAGGTATTTTAACTATAAAGTGTTTATATAGGAACTTAATTTTTCACCTATACTGGGATCAACGTCAATTTTTACATGCCCCAGTACAAATTGTTTTATTTACTAGCAGTTATCAAATAACACAAAAGTTAATGTTTAAATAGAGATAACTGAAATTCTCGCTTGTGCTTCAACTCATAAATTTTGTCTACCCGCTGCCTATCAGTACTGTGCATGTACAAGGCGAATGGGTGGCTAGATTTACTAGCTCGACGTGGCATTTTACTTGCCCTGGGCAATCAGGCAATCGTTGTTGTTGAGCCCTGCTACAATTATTTACAGTATCTCACAAAAGTGAGTACACCCTTCACATTTTAGTAAATATTTGATTAAATTTTCATGTGACAACACTGAAGAAATGACACTTTGCTACAATGTAAAGTAGTGAGAGTACAGCTTGTATAACAGTGTAAATTTGCTGTCCCCTCAAAATAACATCACACAGCCATTCATGTCTAAACCGCTGGCGACAAAAGTGAGTACACCCCTAAGTGAAAATGTCCAAATTGGGCCCAATTAGCCATTTTCCTCCCCCGGTGTCATGTGACTTGTTGGTGTTAACGATGTCTCAGGTGTGAATGGCGAGTAGGCATGTTAAATTTGGTGTTATCGCTCACACACTACCTCCTAGTGGTCAGTGGAAGTTCAACAAGGCACCTCATGACAAAGAACACTCTGGCCTAGGCTATAAGAAGATTGCAAAGACCCTGAAACTGAGCTGCTACAGGGTGGCCAAGCCCATACAGCAGTTCAACATGACAGATTCCACTCAGAACAGGCCTCGCCATGGTCGACCAAAGAAGTTGAGTGCACGTGCTCAGCGTCATATCCAGAAGTTGTCTTTGGGAAACAGACGTATGAGTGCTACCAGCGTTGCTGCAGAGGTTGAAGAGGTGGTGGTTCAGCCTGACAGTGCTCAGACCATACGCCGCACACTGCATCAAATTGGTCTGCATGGCTGTCGTCCCAGAAGGAAGCCTCTTCTAAACAGGATGCACAAGAAAGCCCGCAAACACTTTGCTGAAGACAAGCAGACTAAGGACATGAATAAGTGGAACCATGTCCTGTAGTCTGATGAGACCAAGATAAACTTATTCAGTTCAGATAGTGTCAAGCATGTGTGGCGGCAACTAGGTGAGGAGTACAAAGACAAGTGTGTCTTGCCTACAGTCAAGCATGCTGGTGGGAGTGTCATGGTCTGGGGATGCATGAGTACTGCTGGGAATAATAATAATAATATTGAATAATATAATAATAATTATATTATTAATAAAATAATAATATAATTGAATTTGTATAGCGCTTTTCACAAACTCAAAACTTCAGTTCACTGAAGGAACCATGAATGCCAACATGAACTGCAACATACTGAAGCAGAGCATGATCCCCTCCCTTCGGAGAATGGGCCGCAGGGCAGTGTTCCAACATGATAATGACCCCAAACACACTTCCAAGACGACCTCTGCCTTGCTAAAGAAGCTGAGGGTAATGGTGATGGACTGGCCAAGCATGTCTCCAGACCTGAACCCTACTGAGCATCTGTGGGGCATGTTCAAACGGAAGTTTGAGGAGCGCAAGGTCTCTAACATTCACCAGCTCCGTGATGTCATCATGGAGGAGTGGAAGATGACTCCAGTGGCAACCTGTGAAGCTCTGATGAACTCCATGCCCAAGAGGGTTAAGGCAGTGCTGGAAAATAATGGTGGCCACACAAAATATTGACACACTTGGCCCAATTTGGACATTTTCACTAAGGGGTTTACTCACTTTTGTTTCCAGCTGTTTCGACATTAATGGCTGTGTGATGTGTTATTTTGAGGGGACAGCAAATTTACACTGTTATGGAATCTGTAAACTCACTACTTTACTATGCAGCAATGTCATTTCTTCAGTGTTGTCACATGAAAAGATATAATGAAATATTTACAATAATGTGAGGGGTGTACTCACTTTTGTGAGATTCTGTACATAAAAGTTCTACTTTTACCTATGTTTGGTCAGCTTTGTTGTCCTTGCTTTTAGCCCTGCATATTTTGATTGTTCTGTAAATTGTTCTTGGAACTAAGGCTAAGTAATAAATTATATATTACTGAAATTGCAACAGAGCCAAGTGCAATGTCCAAATTGCAGGAGCTGCAATTTTTTGATGAAGGTAAAATATGTCACAACATATCATTATAAATGTCAGTGAACATGCTAGTTTGGTACAGACCCCAGCAAAAATCCCATCATCATCTTTTTTTTTTTCAGTGAAAATGAAATGCAAAAATTACCATTCCTACTAAAATCGTGAATCAAATTATATATTTGTTTGCATATGGTTCAGCCTACTTGAGTCAAATTCCTTCACACAGACTTGGCCAATAAAGCTGATTCTGACAGTGGATGTGTCCTTACCTTACATCACCTCTGCCGATCTGACTGCTGTGGCGGCCAGATATGTTCTCACTCGCACTTCGTTCCCTTCGAGATCGAGCAGGAAAGTGTGCCTATGAGTGATACAAAGATTTAAAATAGTGTCAAGGTCCCATTAAAAATGATAGGTTAAAAGCATATACTTCTAAAACCTAAATATTTATTTATTTTTCACTCCATTTGAGGCTAGTTTTTGCTGACAACACATGATTATTAGATTGAGTACAGCCACATTAAGTCCAGCATAACAGACTGGAACAAGTAACGCTGATTTTGGCCACCTGTTATTGAAGTGTGTGCTGTTAACAGCAATAAGGTTATGTAATCTGGAACTTTCTATATCTGAATTTCTCCAGGAGGGGCTCAAGTTTTGAATTTTGTTCTCTTGTTTTCATTTCTGCTTTACTTTAAGAACCGCAAATCACATGACAAGCATGAGCAATCTCCATTAGTAAGTTACCTTACTACAACCACCGATGTTAAAATGTGCCGCAGATAAATAATGGCTTTGGTTTCTTCTGTTGGCACCACTGCAGCCAATGTATCATTTAATCCCCCTATAGCCTTTCTTCCTTGTTTCAAGCTTTAGCAGCTTCAATATCCAACGGAAGGAGTCTGATTGTAGGAATGAGCTATCACTCCTCTTTTAGCTACAATCCCAGGCTTTTGCTGCAGTTAATTGTGTTCATAGTTGATGTACCACAAAGAAAAGGGGTCAAGAACTGAAAAGAAGGCGCACATCATCATTGGCCATTAACAACTGAACTAGAGTAGGTGAATCTTGTTTACGGACACGTCTGTGGTGCTTATGAAAACGCCGATTTGGAAATGTTTTGATCAAAATTTCAACCTAAAATTTCCATATTGGTTCAAATCATCATCTTTGTAGTCTAACTTCACACAGTATTTTCATCATCAAACTTACAGATTTTAAAAGTATTACTGTGGACGCACATGCACATTTCTGACACTGTGTGTTAACTCCCAGGTAGCACCCTTTCTATCATGTTCTAATGCACAGGATAGTGTAATAGTGCACCACTACTGGGATCAGTGTCAAGGTAAGTAACTGTTGCCTCACAGCAAGAAGGTTGTGGGTTCAAACCCCAGTTTCCCTGGCCTTTCTGTGTGGAGTTTGCATGCTCTCCCCGTGTCTGGGTGGGTTCTCTCCGGGTACTCCGGCTTCTCCCACCATCCAAAAACATGTGGACTAGGTTGATTGGTGACCCTAAATTGTCCTTAGGTGTGAGTGTGAGCGTGAGTGGTCTTTCGTCTATGTGTGGTCCAGGATGTACCCTGCCTTGTGCCCGATGTCAGCTGGGATTGGCTCCTGTACGCAGGATAAGCGGTTGACAATGGATGGATGGAAAGAATGAAAACCTTGATTTGACCCTTACCGACTGGCTGGGATTGCTCTGTGAGGCGGCAGTTTGTTCAGTTTCAAGAGAGTCCAGCGGCTGTTCTGTAAGGGTGAGGACACGCGGGGGGGCCTTCATGTTCAGAAGGTCCACAGGAGGGACGGACTGAATCAGGTCCAAGTCTCGGGGGCGAGAATATAGAGGGTCCCCATCATTGCCTGTGGTGAAATTGAGGAGGGGAGACAGTTAAATAAAAATGGTTGTAGGAGGTCACAAGGTCCTCTCAAACAGATGCAATTCCTTATACTCTGGCATCTGTCACTCATCAGAATACAGCTGCTAGATTGTTGACTGGTACAAGGAAGCCATATCTCCCCAGAATTAGCTGCTCTTCAAATATAGAGTTGATTTTGTTAATTGTTTTTAAGGCATTACAAGGACTGGCTCCATCTTTATTTCTGATCTCCAAATGTTTTATCACTCTTCCAGATCCCTGAGATCATCAAAGCAGTCCCTTTTAGCCATTATACAGTCTCATCTGAAATCAAAGGGTGATCGTGCCTTTTCAGTGGTAGCCCTGAGACTGTAGAATAAACTTCCCTTGGTTATCAGATTGTCCCCCACCACCGAGACTTTGAAATCTCGTCTTAAAAATGCATTTTCATTCTTTGGCGTTTGAGTCTTAATTGTCTTGTTTTTAACTTTAGTGTTTTTCTATCTTATGTTGTATATCGTAAATTGATTGGCCTGACTTTTATATATTTATTGTATAACTTTGTTCAGCACTTTGGTCAACATTGGTTGTTTTTAAATGTGCTTTATAAATAAAACATGTAAACAGTTTGTTGACCTGAATTTCAGGTTTCCATGCACAGTTTTGTAGTATGTGCGTGGTATTTTTTGTCATGAACCCTTTTACTGAAGCCCTGTCTGCTGTCCTCACCTGCTACAACGATCCTCTCTGGCACCTGCATTAGAGTTGTGTGTATGGGTAGGGGTTGCTGAAGTGGCAGAGCCTGTTTGCTTCTCCGAGGCCACCTTGAGGGTCTCAGGGATTCGCATGCGCTGGCTGATGCCCTCTGTGTATTCCAGCTCATAATGGATGCGGTTCATCTCAGCCACCTCAGCAGAGGGGGAGGTGAAAGTTGGTCCACTCATCCAGCCTGTAGGCACATCATACAGGAGGAAATGGAAAAACACTTACAAATACTAAACAGATAAAAAGGTAAAAGTGGTGAGTGAGTTTGAATGCAGACATTTAAGATGCACTTCATTGATGGCTCTTTCATAGAGGCAGGTGTCAAATGTGAAATAATCTAAACTCATAACTAGGGCTGGGCAATATGGCCAAAAATGTTGTCACAATAAGAAATATTCATATAATTCAATATCGATAAGAATCACAATAAATGTCACATCATTATTTCTTTCAAGTTTAAACGCTGACAGTGATTTTGCTCCTGAGTGAAAGTTGAAGAAACCAGATGTTTAACAGTGGTTAAACTATTATTTATGGTCAGAACATGACAAACACTTGATTGCTTCACAAATTTGAGGTACAACATTCAAATCAATTACGATAGAATCTTCTTTCAACACATATACATGAGTAAAATCTTTTTTCAGACCTTTTTCCTCAATAAAATAAATATCTTTATAGAAAAGTGCTGATTCATTCGTGATTCAAATGAATTTAATCAAACATTCATTGAACACTTGTTACTGTTAGTGAGGAAAATTATATTGCGATGATTTTTATAATTTTATTGCCCGGTCCTACTCGTAACTGTGGGTGTTTGTCATCTCCCTCATGTGAATGTCAGCACCCTGTCTGCAATGCCATCCTGGTTTTCTGATTATAGTTGAGTGCAGTATAATTATTCCTAATTTAAAATGACAAATATGGTGAATTTAAACCCTTGCTAATTGGCTCAGTGGCTTAGAGTACTACTAAATAAAACATGCTCTCTGGCCCGTGTAAAAGGGGTTGTCCTGTAACTACAGGAACAAACATTTTTAAGCCCGAAGGTGGAGGGTATGGTGTGTATCAGCCAAAGCTAATTAACACTGTATTAGAAATAACATTTCACGTTGTGTTGCACGGCATTACATAACGCTGACATGCGGTGTAGCTGTTGTTGACACATGGCTTCAATGTCACTGAATGAAAAACCACATAAGACGCCAAGTCCCCTATGTAACCTTAGCTAATATGTAGCTAATGTTAGCAGTATGTTCTGTCTAGCAAGCTGATGTTATCTTAATCACAACACGTTAGCTAAGCAGTGACCACCGCCGACTGTCTGCAGTAACAAGCTGGCTAATCAGAAAGATCTACTGCTTCACGGGGCTTCAGCTTTAATCGATACTCACCGTTATGGTTTTAGCACAGGAGGAGTTTAAGATGTCATGTGTCAAATGTGTCGTTTTAATATTAACAGAATCAACTGGACCGGACGACGAGTGAAACCGAAATACACACCTCTTCAAGCTAGTGTGGTGTGTATTCGTTAGTAGTACCATGCCTAGTGTGCCCGCCAGGGCGGAGCGTCTCTGCTACACCGGCAGTCTGACCGAGCCGCACCAGCAGGTGGCGGCACCCACCTCAGAAAACGAGCGCACACAATTATCACACTCAAGTTAGTTTACTCACGTACAGTGTTTATTTATCTAGTGTAAGTAATACAAAATAACACATTATTTAGATTAGTTTCCCATTAACACAGAAGTTAACTGGTCTGTTTATTAACTGAATATTAACTAAGTGTGAATTGCACTAATTCTTTACTGCTCATATTGTCTCATACTTTAATGCACATTCATTGTTAATTATTGTGTTGGTATTATTGCTGGCTATTTGAATAATTGCACATTTTTGATCTCTTTACTTTTTTATATTTACATTTCTATATTTATGTGTACTGTTAAAATATACCAAGGCAAATTCCTCCTATGTGAAAATGTACCTGGCAATAACCCTGATTAATTTTAACCATTGTAATCAGTCTAATGGCAAATAGCTAAATTTTGTAACTTACGTTTTCAAAAATCTATTTTCAACCAAATGGTATTTTGTTCTATTTCTATAAATACATTTTAAAAAGTCTGACTTCACTAAGAGAAAGGGTCACTAAGGAAATGGTAACACACGTGGGCATGCTTCATTAGCACCAGTAAAAGTAGGCTTACTGTAAATTCACTTTCATAATTATAAATGTTTGATTGTCTGTTTCCATTATTATGGTGTGACAAATATGCAAAAGGTAGAAACATGTGTAACTGTAGAGAATAAGATGAACAGTAACAGCATTTCCTGCATGCCAGCAATTGACAATGCCCGCTGTGCTTCAATCAATGTTATTGTGGCTTGTTTACAGGGCTGATAAAGACATACCAAAATCATATGTTGTTCAAAGCACAAAATCCAACCAATAGCTGTCTGCTGAAATACAACTTGGTCTCAGGGCTGCCACTTACTCTTACTTTAAATCAATTAAACACCATGTATGTACAGTTTTATAGGTTGAACACAAATTTGTTCAGAAATAATCACCATATATTGGCACCATAGACTGTATAAAATATGTATTAACAGATATTAAAAGGTCCTTAAAACTTAGACGTTGACACATGTTATATGACATATGATACAATATATACATATGTATGAATACGAAAAAAATCCTTAGCCTCTCTGGGACATTCTTGTCTAGATGTGACAGCTCTAGCCATGGTGGTTTTTGATCTGGACCTGAAGTTTCCCTCAACTTTCCCCTTAATCGGAAGCTATCTCAATTGAGTAGTTTAACAGCGTTTAGGAATACAACTCCCACAATTCCTCCTGCTTCGAAACCAATACGCATGCGTCCTCCGCCTGGGCCATTATTTTGTCCTCCTCAAGCTTCAGATGAACAACAGGGTAGACGTTCCTTGAAATGAATTAAATATTAATACACGGAAGGAGCATTTTTTTCCTTCTTGTTCTTCACCGCCGACATAAATGGAGTCTCTCCGTCAATAGCTTGTTGTCTCGCCGGGCTCTTCAGTCCTCCGTTGGACTTGGAGGCCGAAAACAGAGCGCGGAGTGACAGCCCCGTTAAAGCCAGCAGATTGGGTGTTTATCTAGTTGGCTAGCGACCGAGTTAGCTTCCTAGACAGCCAAGAAGGAGTAAAAACCCGAAGGGACCATTTGATAACTTCGAAAAGAGGGAGCCGTGGCTTTCCCTGTCCCGTGCAGCCTGCAGAGGGGATGGCACACCTTCGAGACATGCAAAACCAGGTACAGAAATCCTCTTTTCACTAGCTGTCACCTCCCTTCTTCTTGTCCAAGACAAGGCGAACCCCCATGACTGCCAGGCTTTCCATGAATAGGTGGGTGGGGGGTCTAAACCATAAATATATATACACAAATATAGGAATTTATACATATATAAATTGCCACTGCCATCAGGAGAAAGACAGGTAAAGGAGCAAACAAGCTGACACAAAGATGTAATTAGAAGCTCTAAATATCTTAAATTATACAGCAATATTTTTTTTTTTTAAACTGTACTTGTCAGACACTGTAAACGCTAACCTGTTTTAAATTTAACTACTTATTTATGGGCCTCCTACTCAGTCAAATCATCACTCATTTCCTGCTGTTATGGAGAGAGAAAACCACAAAACTTTAAAGTGTCATGCATCACAAATTACTTCTTGGCACAAAGTTCGATCTATAGTCTAGGTAATCATGTGGGCCTTGACCGAAGAGATGGGTCTTGACACAGATAAGTAAGGTTAATCATCCATCATCTTTTTATGTTTAAGCAGTGCACGAGAACAGTATTATAAAGGACAACAAATAGATGTAACGCCTACTGTCACTTCTAATTAACCTTTTATTTTAAAAAAGCATACACATGTAAAACAAGTCGTCACACAAGTTGCTGTTCAAGTGCTTGGCAAAAGACAGTCACAGTCACTTATATATACACACACAAATAAACCTCTAAGCACAGTCATCACAACATATATTCAATACTTCAGTGCTTTCTTTGCTGTTCCTGGATCAGAATACCCGGTTGGACCCCGAGGAGTACTTCACCAAGCAGGAGCGGATTGGGAAGGGTTCCTTCGGAGAGGTCTACAAAGGCATCAACAATCGCACGAAGGAGGTGGTTGCAATTAAAATTATAGATCTTGAGGAAGCAGAGGATGAGATCGAAGACATTCAACAGGAGATCACAGTGCTGAGCCAGTGTGATAGCCCGTTTGTTACCAAGTATTATGGATCATACCTGAAGGTGAGAGGATAACACAGGTTATTTCCAACACGGAGATGTTTAGAGACACGGCCATACAACACCACACAGGCAAAGCAGTATTTTTAAATCCTGAACTTTAAACATCTTTCATCAAGATTTTTTTTTCCTCTCAGGGGACCAAGCTGTGGATTATCATGGAGTATTTAGGTGGAGGATCTGCTCTGGATCTGGTAAGAAGGTTTATAATTTTATACAGCTTACAAAGTTTTATACAAATCTTACAAAGTGTCACTTTTTGTACTTGAGAAGCAAAACTTGATGGCCTGATCTCCTCTCTCCCAACTTCCACTTTTTTTCTGATCTGTTTGTTCCCCTTCCTAGCTCCGTCCAGGGCCTCTTGAAGAGACTTACATTGCTACTATACTGAGGGAAATACTGAAGGGGCTGGAGTATCTGCACTCTGAAAGGAAAATACACAGAGATATCAAAGGTAATATCTGCATGCATTGAAGAAGAACCTCTTTTTCATTTATCATCTCATAGATATCAATTTAATAATTTTATAGTGTTGTCCTGATACAAAGCCAGATATCATACTCAGAATTTAGAGTTAATTTGCAGCAGTGTGGTGTATTGAGTAGAGAGACAATCTATTAATGTTTAAATGCTTTGATTCAAGCTTCCTCTCAGCAAGTAAATGCTGCACTGAGCAAGACACTGTTGACTATTGAGCAATTATGTGGGAGCTGCAGAGTAACAACATGCATATCCTGTCTTCACCAGATGCTAGACAGAATAAGTCCACACATTAAAATAAAACACCAAGCTGCATACATTTATTAACACCCTCTGTGATCACGAAATCTCACTCAACATACTGAAGGTGTTAAATTTATATCTGTGTGTGGAGCTAATGTTTTTATGTTCAAGTCAACAAAGATGGAAAATAATAAAGAAGATTGTGTTGATTATCCACATAGATTCTGTCTTTGTAGTCAATTATTTATCCCCCGATGTCTGAAGCTGTTAGTGTTCGCCAAGAGAAGTGTCTAAATAATGTGCTGCAACACTTCATTACTCATTATGATCTAAAAATGAGACTCCGTCATTCATGCTTATTGAAGCCATGTTTTTCGCACTACTTGTATTACTCGTTCTTGTATTTTGACTCCCGTCTCTTTCTCCTAGCTGCCAATGTGCTCTTGTCGGAGCAGGGCGACGTGAAGCTGGCAGATTTTGGGGTGGCAGGACAGTTGACAGATACCCAGATTAAGAGGAACACATTTGTTGGCACCCCTTTCTGGATGGCTCCAGAGGTCATCAAACAGTCAGCCTACGACTTCAAGGTGAGGCCAGAGTCTGTGGACTGGACAAGAGACAGCCTGTGTTACTGCTTTGAGTGAACGCTGTCTTAAGGTTTGTTTGCTTGTTGTTTTTTTTTCTCACTTTGGGGTGAAAAGATGTTTCCCTTTGGTACCTTGAACCGAACCTATGAAGAGATAATGCTTTGTTATTGGTGGATGCACTGATAAGTAGACGCTACATGACATTTTCAGCATGAGAAGAATGATTTGATCCACTTCACTTTGGTTGGGGAACTATATTTTAATTCCTTCCGCAGTTTCCATTGTCTGTTTGTGAAGTTAACACACCTGACTTACACACGTCACTCTCCTCCTCAGGCTGATATTTGGTCCCTGGGAATCACTGCCATTGAGTTGGCTAAAGGGGAGCCCCCCAACTCTGACCTACACCCCATGAGGGTCCTTTTCCTCATCCCGAAAAACACTCCACCCACGCTTGAGGGACCTTACAGCAAGCCCTTCAAAGAGTTTGTGGAGGCTTGTCTAAATAAAGACCCTCGTTTTGTAAGTAATACACCTGCATCCATCTGCAAGCGTTGTAGCAAAACTAAAATGGGATCAGACGTGTTTGTTTGGGCTCAACAAGATCAGAAAATTAATAATTCCAGGTTGGCGCTGCTGCTGAGTATAAGACTTTTTATCCTACCAAATACTTTTGAGATTGGATTAACATAACTTGTCCTTAACAGGAATTAAAATTTTTGCTGTACCTTCTCAAATATTCAAACCCAATCTAAATCACATTCTTGTTCAGTCTAAGCAATGTGATGGTGGACTTCTTGATGCTTCTTCAAGCATGTTATAACTGTACAACTAATCCAAGCATGTTATAACTGTACAACTAATCCAAGCTGTGTGATTCGTCTTTCAGCCTCAGAGGCCACGATGATGCTGCCGCTGAATGTTAATCGTTTTGCCACTTCTGTCTTTCTAACATGTCCACACAGAGGCCAACAGCCAAAGAACTCCTGAAGCACAAGTTCATCACACGTTACACCAAGAAGACAGCCTATCTGACAGAGCTGATTGACCGCTACCGCCGCTGGAAGTCTGAGGGGCACGGGGAGGAATCTAGCTCTGATGACTCAGATATGTGAGTGTCAAGAACAGATTCATATGCTTTCTGAATGATCTACTAACAGCTTCTTTGTTAACTTAATGATACTAAACTGATCTGTTAGAGAATTTCAAGGTAATTGAGTCGACTATTTAAAATTTTCTGTCAGCTGTATAAGCTTGTGACAAATTCCATGATTGCCAAATATCAGGACTGAGCATATGGACATACACATGTACACACACATGTATATCCATGCATTTTTAAATTGTCCTCAATAGAAACATTGACTAAAATTAGGTAATTGATTCATTATATGAAAGCTGGATCATGTTTTTGCTTCTGACATTTTAAAATATCTCTTTCTCTCCTCTTTTTTTCTCCTTCCTTCTCTCTCCACCCCTACTTCAGGGATGCTGATGGTGATGTGGACCAGTGTCCCATGTGGACATTTCCCACGGTCAGACCCAACTCTATGAACAAGTTACAGAAGGGCTACACACACACAGATTCAGAGGTGAGACTAACAGCAGCACACAGAGTCCAATTTTACTTTTAGCTTTTTCTTAATACCCTTTTTTTCTCTTCCCAGTCAGGAGATTCTGTGAAAAGGCAACCCAAATCACAATGCTTGTCAGCTTTGGTAACACCCATCTTCAGAGAGGTAGGCCGAACTGTTGGGGATGGGGATTATATCACTTTAAATTTCATTGTAATTCTAATGATTTTAGAGAGAGGGCAAACAGACAAAAAATGTGCATAGGCTTTCCTAAATTTTATTGGAGCTCAAACTAATATGTCCATTTAAATAAGGTTTTATAAATTTGCCACCTCTAAAAACAAGAGGGGACAGTTTCCTGAACACATTAAAAATGAAACCAAGAGCATGCTTTAATCTAGAATAGTTAATTTTTTTAAACATCTGTTTGAGTCTGTGTAAGTGACAGTATGTGCACATAGCACTGACTTGAGGGTGCTCATATGAACTGGATCACCAAAAGCATCATTTTGTGGATTTGGAGGAGCAAAACAGACCAACATAAATGGCCAGCCTGACTTCCAGGTACATTCATTGTATGGACAATAATGCAAGTTGAAGCGATGTGGTCTGCACTGCGTTTTCTTTGTACACGTGAAAGCGGCCTTGGAAACTGATTTTATCGAATTTATTGAGAGGGTTGCTCCTGTCGCTACATGTCTGATTGGTGGGCTTTGTCACTAATTTAGCCTTTATTTAATTGCAGAGTTACTAATCTTACTTCAGGAAATTGGTTCAGTTTATGCAAAACCATGTCATTATGATAGAAATTGGCTCATTTCTTGCTTTACTGTTGTACCTACTATCCCAGTAAGAAGGTATAAAAGTGAATCATGTCATCTATACAGTTATTATACATACTCTATTTTTTAAAGTATACTATATTAGTAACAATAACACAGAAAAGAGCAGGAAAACATTTTGCTCTGTCGATAAATGCAAGAACCAACCACACATGACTGATCTCTGCTTATTATAACATTAGAAACTGTTGAAATTAGGTTTTGAGCAGTCACATTGTTTGGTTGAAGCTTCCTAGTGCACAACATACAAAATTCTCTGCATTCCATTTTTGTCCACCATCAGTTGAAGGAGAAGCGGCGGGCGAGTGGTGGAGGCGTAGGAGCCATTGAGGAGCTGGAAAACGCCTTCAACCTGGCCGAGGAGTCCTGTCCGGGCATCTCCGACCGCCTTGTCACACACATGATGGAGAGAGTGTGCAGGTGACATACCAACCATGATCACAATTGTCAGCTGGGATGCCTATTATGCACCAGAAAACATTGATTTATTTAAATTAATCGATTTCATTTCGTTCTTTCAGGTTTTCTTTAAATGGTAACACCACCCCGTCTTCGCGGTGAAATCCCAGCTGGTTGTAACTTAACCCTGCCCCCTTTTCTGTCTCCCAGACCCAAACGCCTCAGATAAAGACCACAGAAGACACCCCCCCTCCCTGCTACACCTTGTATCTTTGCACCCTTCCCAGTCCTGTACCCCAAGAGATCTTTTAATTAGTTATAATTAAATATTTTTACAGTTTTTCTTTAAGAGCGGAGAGTATTTAAGACAAAAAAAGCCATGACAATTAGAGCGTTGTGTATACCTGTTAGATTGAGAAGAAAAAAACTATAATAAAGTCTATGGAAAATGTCCCATTGTCTGTAGTTTTACTACAATGTTCCATCACTGGCACAAATAGTATATTCAGATAGTTTGCAACCACAAGACAAGATGAAGGGATGCATTACAGTTTCTACATTTCCTCAAGTTTATTGTGGTATGTCATGTCAGCATTCGTCTACATAATTCATATTAATATTTATGGAATATACAAAAATGTACAATCATACTTATTTATGTCAGTTGAACATGTCTAATTATGTTAATTTCCTTTGTTGGTTGTTAAAGGAATGTAAGGTTGCGGTTTTGGGTAATTAACCTCTCCACACAGTGTACTGTAATTACTGATGCCCTGTTAGTCAGGGCGGGTTCATAGTGGTTTTGTCAGAGGCAATTAATCTCACTGAAATACACAAAGGGAGCAGAAAGCATCAGCTGTGTGTGTGTGTGTGTGGAGAAGCTTCAGCCTCTACTAATACTACCATCTGATCAAGAGCGGGGTCTAACTAGACATACTGATTATAGCATAGTGATCACACAAGAGATTAATAAAGTTTAATAAAACTTTTATTACAATATATGCATCAAAAACAATATTTGGTACTTTAATATTGGATAAAAACAGCACAAAGAGGAATGTCAAGAACTCGCATCTTGGCTGGTGAGGGAAACGTTGGCTACACTGACCTCATGGGGTCAGCTTAAATCTCTGTGGTCATGGAAACCACAAAGTACTCAGCAGTTGGGACAAGTAAAAGTTTATACCTCTTAAATCTCACTGCATCAGTGAAACACAAAACGGTTAATGCTCCCTGGCACATGACTTCAATTTACAGTGTAGAGGACACATAGTTGAGAAGCACCAAACAGAGGCGTCGCACCTCATTTTGTCCGTCCTTCATTTGTCACGTCAACAGGAAGACTGTAAGAGGTCGAGGGTCACAGTTTATTTAATTCATATCAAACTCAAAAGGAGCTTAACAACACTTGAATATCGTCATTCTTAAAGACACTGATCTGAGAACTGCACTAATGTATAAGATTTAAACAGGAAAGGGAGACGCTGATCCAAACACAGCACTAGAGGGAAAATTCACCTGAAATTTTACCAGAGAGAGTTGAGTTACATGCAGACGAGGAGGGTAATGTGATTAACATTGAGCAGGGTGATCCCTATTTAATGGGAGGCTTGTGTGGTCACTTCTTAACCAGAGGGAAGATGAAATCATGTTTTCTCATGACAGAAAGAATTGATAACATAAGCAATTTTTTTCTACTAGCAGTCGCCATAGTTGACTCTCCCAATGAAGGTTAGCATGTGCCTTGAGAGATGTTTTAGGACTAAAAGCACTGAACACAAGCAGCAAAACTTTGGTTTTCTAAATTGCAAAAAAAGAAATAAGGAAACAAAAACTGAGTAACAGCACATCCCAGTGGGTGTGTATTAAAGATATATGCCACCATTTTAAAAGATGGGTCACGTGACTTCATTTGAGTAACTGGCAAAAGTTCAATAAAATGAAACAAAAAATAGAACCAAGTGTAAATATATAAACATAACACTGTTTGGATATACTTTATGTATAAAAAAAAAAAAAAGACTCCAGATCCAATGTAGGATTGGAATAAAAATAGTGGCAAGCAATACAAGTCAATAACCAGACACCTTTACACCTTCTCTGCTACCATCCGTCTCTCTCTAGTCAAACTCGAGCAGTGGCTGAAACACCTACAGTGGAGAAGAAAAGAAAGAAGTTACACGTCATATTATACAACTAAAATCCAGCCTGGCCTCACAGACGACCAGCGTCTCACTTAGGTATTTAAGTTACAAATGCAGGAAATAAAGTTCAGAAAACATAATGTGGTGTCTGTATTAGTGAGTGTTGTTGAGTGTATCCATGGGACTCACTCCCACCATATGCTTTTCACGCATGGGTGCCTTCTCCCTCTCCGTCTCCCTGCTTCTGCATCTGGGCCTGCATCTTGGCAATCATCTCTTGCATTCGTCTCAACTGTACGACGCCAAACATCAACATGTATGACAGGGACACGACAAGAAAAAGGCACATTCACTTAGACGGCTAAGACTGTGAAGTGATGTAGGTGTCAACTTTATTTTTTTTATAGATTATGTCCATTATCCTTTGGTCTAGCTAAATGTATTATTACCTGTCTGCCAGTTATAGATCATTGACTAGAAACAACTCAATACATTGATTACTTGAACAGAAACCAACTATGAAACTGAATCATTTACCAGTTTAAAAATTAATAAAACATTTATTAATTTTTAATGAGCGTATTCTAGTGTCTGAAATATCTCACCTCAGCCTCCTTCTCCTGCAGGATCATATCCTTGTCCATTTCCTCCGGCTCCGGTCCTTTTCTGCATCGGTGATACAACTATAGTTAGTTTTGATGTTACTGTGATGCTACAGAATCAGTCTCTAATATTTCTGCAGAATGTCATGTATGCAAACTGACTAATAAGTTAAATGCACGGTCAGAGGAGTTATACATGTAAAATCACTTTGTAGAAAGCATTTTAAGGACCGAGTCAGTGAAGAAGTTTGTGTATGTGTGCATGCCTGAGTGCACAGCGTACCAATTTAAGTAGTATTAGGCAAACTTGACAAAAGCCACAATGAGAAAGTGAAGAAGGGGTCAGTGTGTTAGTAGAGTTTTCTTCTGCAGAAAGACAGAACAGCACGCCAGAAGAAGGTGGGCATCTACAACAAATAACTACACAGTGATGAAAGCGATAAGAGTCAAGAGAAAAGCAGTAGGTGTGAGAGCCAGGGGAACAGAGATACCTCCCCCAAATTACAAAAACGATACCTCCAACAGTCCACTCATGGGATTGGACAAATCAAGACCAGACAGCCATCATGGGACAGGTGGTGAGGCAATGTGAAGCCAGTAAAACCACTCCCTTATCCTGGGTTGGCTTTAAAAGAAAGTCTAAAAGAATTGTTTTGGTCTACATTGAGGGTTAAATGATGATATATCCACACTATGTTAAATGACACACACAGTAATCCTGTTTATAACCACTACAGATACTCAAACTAAATATGCCATTTAGCTACCAACTAACCATGTAAAGCCACAACCCACTGCGGCCTACAGCATTAAATTCAGCTCTGCCTCTCTACCACGGCCTAACTGATGTAGTTAACATGCAAAATGAGGAGTTAGAGCTACTCTGCTACAGAAGGATACTAGTTCAACAACATTAGAATAACCAGAGGTACATGATCCATTATATACATTTTAATCTACTAACTGAGCTTCTGTCTACTTAGCTCTGTGGCGTGTGTTGTGCACATGTGCCTGACTATGGCATTTCTGTGCTGTTTTTGTTCAACATTACTGATATGTGATTAATCAGAGTTTTCCTGTTTGAGGTGTGTGTGTGTGTGTGGGGGGGGGGGGTGGGGGGGGGGGGGGTTTGGGGTGCAGAAAAGCAAGCGGACAGACAAGTACGTACACAGGAGACAGAGGCAGAATGTAACCATGGGAGGACAACCTGCCACCCCGTTTGAGGCGATCCGAACGGAAGTTCTCGTAGTGAAGGTCCTGGGTCACTTCCTGTAGATCCTGCATGTGGGTTCTGTGGGGTTGTGCAAAAGTCAGCAACAATAAATACTCATGCACAGACTTTAAAAAAAATAAAATAATAACTACATATGCTAGCTCCACCGTACCTCTGTACAGATCTCTGGTTATGAAGTGCAGAAGACCATAAGAAATGATTTAACCATACTAAGGTTTTTATTTTAGTCAAACCTGCCAGCATTGCTATCACTTAGTATCTAGTATGAATGTGGGACACCACAAATGTTCTTCTCCTTTCCTACCATGGCGAAATCCCTTTTCTAATAAGCTAGACACTAACAGAATATTTACACTCACATACACAGCAATGACTTAACGTCAACGTTACTCTTCTTCCTAAAATTTTTAAGAATAAAGAAAGCAGTGGGTTCTAGCGTCCTCTGCCTCTTCTACCACTCACATCAGCATGATCCGCAGCTTGAGGAAATCGTTGTGTTCAGGGTTCTCCACCTCCACCACTCCCCAGGGGTACAGGCGGCCCCTCACCTTCTTCCCTTTGGCCTCAATCTGCTGGTTGGATCCTACCACCGCAAATGGAATGCTAGCCTGGAAAAGGAGTATTTCATGTGTTTGCAGTCAGGGTTCTGTGGCTAAAAAAGAAAACGTCGACTTGTCTTTGACGGGAGAGAATTCACACGTTCAGGGATGAAAAGTTTTGCAGGGAATGGTTTACCTTGAGGATCCTGGTCTGCTCTTTGAAGTCCTCATCCTCATCCGACTCGGCATCAGGAAGGTGGTAAATCTTGATCCCATGTTCATCGATCTCATCCAGAATCTTATCAAGATAGTGACAAAACACAGGTTCCTCACATTACCAGTTATGTACATGCTGTAGATGGCAACCTATTACTTCCTCTACAGTCTGGACTTTATGTAGTAAAAAAGACAACATTTCTGTGAATCAAGATCACTTTTGACTAGTCTGCCTTGACGCTTCCTGTCTCACCGTGGTTTATTTAACTTTTAATTTTACATATTTAATCTAAAGCCCGTCAATATAGTCCTTTAGGTACAAATATATCAACACTATCATACACTGGATCGCTAAAGCAGTGACCATGAGCACATGATAGATACTGTTAATTTCAGGAACTGGAAAAGATCCTGAACAATGGGTGACTGCTGTTCTCACCCTGCGCTTGAGCCTCTCCCTCTCTCGGAGGGTGAGTGTATCTGCCTTGGCGATGACAGGAACCACGTTGACCTTATTGTGAATGGCCTTCATAAACTGAACATCCAGGGGTTTCATGCTGGTTGGACAGGAAACAGACCGGCACGGGGTCAAAAAGAGAAACATTCACGTAATTATTTGGGAAAAGCAAAGAATGAAAAGAAGGCGTGGCAAATATGGTTAGTAAAATAAACAGAAACTTCAGTGCAACTTTTACTAACTGAAAAGCCCCGTATGTGTGCAAGCATGCATTTCAGAACTCACCCATGACCAAGCGGGGAGATGAAGTAGAAGCAGCAGTGAACTCTATTGTCAACAATGTGCCGACGATTTAAACCGCTCTCGTCATGGAGGTATCGCTCAAACTGGTCATCAATGTAACTGATGATGGTGCTGAAACTGGATGAGAAAAATATATGCCATATTAAAACACAGAATGTATCACAGTACACTCTATCAGAATAAATACTAATATAAAAAGCCCAGATGAAAAATAAATTCTCCCCCTGCTGTCTTTCTTTACAACCTCTGAACAAACGTTAGATTTTATCTGTCCAAGGTCAGTGGCTCATTACTGCTCGAGATCACAAGACAGACACTCTGTAATTTAAATTTAAAAACACCTCATCAGCGCACACACCCTAAAAAGATTTCATACCAGTCTTGGCTGTTGATGGCGTCTCCGTATCCTGGTGTGTCTACCACAGTGAGACGGAGCTTCACTCCTCGCTCCTCAATTTCTACTGTCGACGCCTCAATCTGAACCGTCCTTTCGATCTTTTCTGTTGGAAGAAAAAAAAACGGTGCAAGAATTCATAACTACATGCAAGGACACAGTCAGTCCATGGTTTTCATCAAATGGCTCTACTTAGTTGAATTTGTTGATGATGTGCTTTTAATACACAGGTTTTACAAAGTGCTAAAACAAGGATGGTTACTCGCATGTTTTACCTGCTGCTCCGGGGATGACTCTCTCAGGGTAAAGGTCAGTGAGGAACAGGCTGTTGATCAGGGTAGATTTTCCGAGCCCAGATTCACCTTTTGACAGCAGAGGAAAATGAAACAATCACGCAGTCAGCATCAGTAACATGAATAAATATTACACACTTGCTAAAAATGACTGAAAAAAAGCACAGTCATGTTCTGGTTGGTGCAAGTTTCAGTGAACAGAACAAAGGAGAGCCTCACTGTGCTGCAGGAAACAAGACATCTGCTTGTGACACACAGTAGGCCGCATACCACACAGAAATACATGATACTAAATCTGACTTCTGCATCCCAGAGCTGTCAGGTGGCTGATTAAACAACCCTAGTGCTTAAGGAAGGAGTGCAAGTGCTCATAATCTGTCAGCAGCATTCAGGCGCTATGAGTCAAGAAGAAAAGCGCTGGGTAGTTTCACTGTCACAAATATTAGTATGACTTGGATGAATCAGAATCATAAATACTTTATTGATCCCCGAGGGGAAATTCTTTGTCACAATTGCACTTGTCAAAAGGCAGATAGATAAAAAGTATATAAATATAATAGTATAAATATAACAAAAAATAAAGACAAATATAAAGGTGTGTGGGTATGTACAATATTTACATTATTAAGATTATGGTGAACCAAAAAGGACAAGTGAATAAATAGCAGCAGAGAATATTGCACATAATTATTAAACAGGTAATATTGGACAGAAAATAGATAATGAATAGATGATGAATACATTTAAGTGACTGTATACTGAAGAATTTGAGACTGATTTCAATGTTTCTTCTAATATTGCCTCATCATGAATGATCTAATGCTTTAGTCTAGCATTTTGTTTAATTTCTCTCAAGGAAATTCACTAAACTACAGCAGCAGTTTCGCTTAAGCAACTGCAGTGAACTTAATTTAAGAAACGATATGTAAGAAATCACCTGCCTTAAGTCTCACGTTCACAGACTTACAGATGCTGACACATAAGCACCAAAGCTTTAGGTTGTCTAACTCAGGAATGCTGCTACTGTGGTTCCCACAGCAGAGTAGAAAACATGTACATAAGTATTTTACATCCAAAACTGGCAATTTTCGACAACATCTTGTATGGAAAATCCAATTCGACATATACATTATACAATAAAGTTTACAAGTGATTATTTCTATCTGTGGGGGAGAACGCCAGCTATCTAAATGTGCAGGGGAATAAAGCACTAATTTATTTATAAACCTGGGTCACATAGAAGGTTAAATAAGCACTCAATGAGTTTTCTTGCAGTAGAGGGACCAGCAGGCCCTTGTCCACTGTGTGAATCAGCCCCTCGAGGCCCATTGGCTACATTCCTCTCTGGTTTATTTTAAAGCAAAAGGATGAGCAGTGTTTAGGGGAGCTTTTACCCTCCCCCCTTACCAACAAGCAGGGAGGTTCACACAGCCAGTGTTCACACTGCTGCTGCTGATGCTAGCTGAGCATCTACACATATGTGACATCTGCCATTTTCTACTGACCAAAAGCCTTCATGCACACAACAATACTGAAGACAAGGCCAAAGACAACACATATGCTTACTCTTAGCATACAAACAGCAGGAACTACAGAGATGGAAGATTTAAAACTGTTTTGGACAGTGGCCAAGATCCTACCATAAATGTATCACAAAAATAAACTCAGATGACCCAAAAACACATACCTCAACGTTTTCTCTATAATGACAAGCAGGACAAAACAAGAAAAAGCGTGAGAAACAATGATGACACACTCACCTACCACCATCAATGTAAACTCAAATCCTTTTTTTACTGACTTGCGATGAACCTGATTAGGCAGGTTTGCAAATCCAACATACCCTGGGGTCTCAGGGTTGGTGAATTGCCCCTGCTGTAGAAAAAAAAAGTGCAAAGACATGAGATTTATTATTTAAGAAAAACATGTTTGGTGACATTAAAACTTGCACATAATTATACTTTTTCTGTCACATATTTAAATCAGTTAAACATTGTTTGGCTATCATTATAGCAACAACATGACAACCAATTATTAATGCTAGAGTAGAAACCACTGAGGAGACATCTGTTCGTGAACAGCCAGGTTATTTAAGAGGGCAACAGTGACTTCTCTGCAGTTTATTTGCAAAAGACCTTCCACTCTTCATTCCATTGTTTATGGGCCTTTCCTACAAAGAGCTAGTCAAACCAATGAGATGAAGGCCAACAGGACAGCATTTAACCACTCATGTAGCAATGCTAGACAGTGGCAAGTTCAAATCAAACACAAAAAAGGTACACGATCCTTATTTAGTTTGCTCATTGTGGCCACACAGTAGTGTACAATTTATAAACCCTCCCTTCCCCGTCCTTTCAGCAAAGGTCATGACTGATAAGCCTGAAAAGCAGCGTGTTCTTCCTCTGCCTTTGAGCCTTTCAACCCGCACAAAGCTACATCAGTGAATCATGAGGATGGCGAGCACTGAGCAGCACACCGAGCATTTGCCTGAGCGACCCAGTGTTCAGCGAGTAATATCTGTGACAATAATGTCAGTAAAGCAGGGAAGCACAAAATGTCCCAGTGAAGTGAGTGGGAATGCTCAGTTAAAAAAAAAAGAAAAGAAAGAAGACCTTCTGGATTGAATTCAAAGACAACAGCAGAATATTTGGTTAGATCTATAACAAAACAAAACCACCTAAGATTAACTCGGAGAATAAGAGTAAATACACACACAGCTTCCTCATCACTATTACTGGTCTGCCATTAATCTAGCAGGACAGACACTGAAGCAGAAGTAGGAATCTGGCATTACTGCATACTTTATTGGTTTAGATGCGTTTCTGTTTTCCAAAACTCACCTTCATTTTGTCAGCTTGAGACATTTTTTCTCCTTGCTAAACCTGAAAGAAATGACAAGCTGTATCACACACTGATAAACCTACTATAAATTACTGTAAATGAAAAAAATGCTACCTTCCTGTCCTCTGTGAACCTTTTCTGAAATGGCTCATATAGAGGCAGATACTTGCAGGCCTGACTCTGTGAGAGACAGGAAGTCTGGTTTGTGCTCAGAAAGGTTTGTGAGTGTCTCACCACAAAAAAAATCCTTTTCCTGCTAAGATAGCTGCAGCTGCGTCCCACTACAGCCCCATGATTTGAGGATAAGAGATCAAGCTATGTTTATGATATTAATCCCAGCGTCTCAGCATTTGTTATCATGTGCTTACTGCCTGGGTGCTGGCTGGTGTGTTGTTTTATTCAACTCTACATGAAATGAAACTGTCGGAAACACCCACAGCACTCGGGGTGTTGGGATTAAAACGACATATAAACATATAACTACATACAAAGTGTGCAAGCTAGTTCAGAATATAGTTTGAGCCAATGTTAGAAACCTACCCTACCTAGTTTGATCTTATAAATATGTAGCGCTAACGTAAACAAACATTATTATCTTTATTTTCTTGCATGAGTGGATGATGATGAATGGAAATTAGCTGGTTAATTAGCAAGCGGCTATTTTCATAACGGTAACAACCCAGTGGGTGTGAAATGTGCTGATGCTCACATCTGCCACGAAATCTGCCCCCAAATTTTTATGTTAATTCTTGTCCTTGAAAGGCTATCGAAACGAGCCCAAAATCAAAGCCACTTACCGAGTTAACAGCCTGAGCTAGCCGTTCAAATAAACTGGTACAAGACAAGCTTAGCATAGCGT
Organism: Micropterus salmoides; assembly: GCF_014851395.1. NCBI lineage: Eukaryota > Metazoa > Chordata > Actinopteri > Centrarchiformes > Centrarchidae > Micropterus > Micropterus salmoides. Next base: position 21,914,599 of record NW_024040485.1, on the reverse strand, counting down.
TAACTAGCCGAGTTAACTTAGCTTCTCCCTGCAGGATGTTAACTTAAACAGCTAATGTTAGCGTCGTCGGTTTAACTGCTGTACCGCGATTAACACAGCGCTGAGACAACTTAGCGATAAATCAGAGAGATAATTAGTGTTACCTTACAGAAGAGTATAGTGCAGACAGAGGGACAAAGAAACTAGCCGACGATGAACAGCAGACTTGGCGGACACCTCAAATTCTTCAGATTCCGGTGCAGCAGCTTCCTTTAGCACACAGACCACAATGCACTGGGCGAGAGCAGCAGCAGCAGGGCCAACACTGCACATGGACATTTCTGTGAAGTCAGCCTGCTTACACACACAATATCAGCTATTATAAACTTATTAAAATCATACATATTATCATCAAGACCGTGGCTGTGCCTGCGCAGTATTAACAAGACAGATATAATGCACGGGCACAGTTAGAAACCCTGAAAGAATTATTCATGTCACCCAGTCTGTGATACAGCCCCGTTCGAGCATTTATGTGCCATCTCCATCTGTGAGCCCCTGGAGTCATCACCACTACTCCCACAGTCATAATATGATTGATGTAGTATATTATTCTTTATTGAAAATCCCTGCACAATAACTCAGTAACTTTGACTCTAGTCATCCACCTGTTTACTGTTTACTTCTTATCATTATTCATCATTCTGTAATTCAATAATTTACTCCAGCATCCTTTGCACACTGCTCATTGCACTATTGTCTCGATCTGTCTACATTGTACATTGTACACATATGTGTTCTGTATACTGTTGTTTGTACCTGGTTCTTGATTATCTGAGTAAGCACATCATGAGCAATGTATGATCCAGAGTCAAATTCCTCGTATGTGTACACATACCTGGCAAATAAAGCTGATTCTATTGAATACAATAAACATAACAGAATACTATAAAGTCCCTTAAAAGTAAAATCATTGTAATCCTTAAATTGCTCAACTTGTGGTGAGATTATTTTGTATTTTTTTTCTTTTAGTATTGTCTGTCCGTCTTCGCCCTTCCCTTTTCCTCTCACCTGCTGAAACACTCATCCACTCATTCAGCACCTCAAGACTGGACAACAACAAACTGTAAGACACACACAACAAATACTCAAAAAACCTCAATACATCCAAAACTCAGCTGCCCGTCTACTCACTCACTCCAGCACCAAGGACCACTCCAGTCCTCCAAAACCTTCACTGGCTCGCTATCCAACACAGAATCCAGTTTAAAATCCTCCTCATCACCTACAAAGCTCTCAATAACTTTGCTCCCTCCTACCTCACCGACCTCCTACACTGTCATACTCCCAACATCAGATCCACAGATGCTAACTTCCTTTCCCCTCTCACCCACCCCAAGTACCGAACCTGAGGGTGACAGGCCCCTGAAGTGATCTTGAGGTGTTAATGTGGTTTTTAGGCTTAGAACTTATTTTACCTTGTAAAGTGCTTAAAGGGATATATAAATAAAATGTAGTAGTAGTAGTAGTAGTATCACTGTATTTTATACTTAATGGAAATGCAGCAGCTTGAGAGAAAGCAAGCAATGATAATAAACTTACAACTGGCTATAGGCACTGGACTCCATATGCCATATGTTGTAGAAATATCTGAATTACAGCTGAATACCACTTACAAATGTCAGTCTGAGGCATTTCTGATGTTCCTGTTCAGCCAAAATAGCTTACTTATGTCCAGTAGGAAAAGCACAGGTGTAAATAATAAAATGAATGAAGCATCAGAATCAGAATGAGCTTTATTGCCAAGTAGTGTTTTACACATCCAAGGAATTTGCTTTGGTGTTAAGGTGCTACACACAGACAAACATACAGTTGACATGAACAGATGTAGAAATATATAAATATTGAATAAACAAATGCAAGTTCTATAAGAAAAATAGAATGACAGAGTAAATTAACTATTTGCAGAGAAAGAACAACGTGGCAGATGTTTACATGTGCATTACTCTTGTGTTTTTGTGTGCATAAATATATAAATTGACAATATAAAAAAATAAAAATAAAACAACGATTAACAACTAACAACAAATATGTGCAATGTGCCATGTTCGTGCATGATATGAAATGAAGTGATATTTACATGTGCAGGGAGGGTTGTATTATTTGAAAGGGGGGAGTGTCAGTGGGGGACACAGGCCTTGTTAATGGTGCAGAAATCCATTTAGCTGCTTCAGATTCAGGGTCCTGGTATTGTGGATGCTGTCTCAATATCACACTGGCATGGCTTTACTGGGACACTTGAATAGAACCCAACCATCTTCAATATTATTAGTAACACCTGTGCTTTTTCCATTGTAACAAATCAAAATGAAAACTCTGAAAAAGGCCCGTTAACTTTAATTGCCTGCCTTAAGGGACTCTTTTGGTACCTAATTACCATGAGTATGAATTGATTCTACCTAGAAATAAGATAATACTTATCTTTGTGGCATAATTATATATTAATTGTACTGACATTTTAATGATTGCGTTTATGCAATTTTAATTGCTTCTTTTACATCACTTCTTAAAACCCATTTTTGTAGACTTGATTTTATGTGACGTCATCTTTTTATTGCTTTTATTCTTTTTATTTTTATTGACATGTTTTTACCTCTTTTACCATTATTATCTTTCATCATCATTTGTCTTCTTTTTGCACATTTTGTCTTCTTGTTTTAATTTGATCTAAATTCCATCTTGCCTTTGTTTGGCCTTACTGTTGTTATTTTTGGGTATTCTGCTTTTGCCTTGATTTGTCAGTCAAAGCCCTTTGTAAACTCTGTTTTAAAATGATTGCAGTCTTAAAATAAAAACATAGCCCATATTTCAGTAATACGCCAGAGAGCCTCACTCCACCCATTCCAATGACAGCATCAGGAACAATGAGTCTATTCAGGCAACACAACTCAGAACAAAGTTTGGTTCATACAGTCCTGGTGTTATTAGCATGTTCATATGGTGCTGTCACACAATAAGTGACACAAATTGTAGTTCTATAAAATGTTTTATTTTCTAAATAAATGATTTCTGCAGAGCTTAGGGTATAACTGTAGGCAATGATGCAGACAATTAGGCTTATGTGCTCTTCCATTGATTTATCAGCAGTGGTGGACAGTAACGAGAGTACTCAAATATACCTAGTTAATACTCAAGTAAATCTGAGGTACCTGTACTTTACTTGAGTTTTTTCTTTTCATGCCACTTTCTACTTCTACTCCACTACATCTGAAGGGGAAGTAATTACTTCACTACATATATCTAACAGTTTTCGTAGTTACTTTACAAATTAAGCTTTTTACACACAAAGCATTTGAAGAATTTATAAAAACATGTTTTGTTAAAATTAAACTACCCAACAATTTATATAAGTACAGCTGAAACGATTATTTAGTTGACAGAATTACATTACATTACATTATTACATTACATTTTATGGTTCCAGCTCCACAAATAAATTATTTTATAATTTGAATGCATTCCCATATGTTAATAATACTGTGGTTTGGACTGATAGTTGGAAAAAACAAGCATTGTGTACGGTGTCACTTTGGGCTTGTTTTCTTAATATTTTCCAAATATTTTAAACAATAAAGCGATTAATGGAGAAAATAATCAATGAATTGAATTAATTCATAATCAAAATAATTATCAGTGGCAGATACACCTCAACAATTAGTGGCAGATACAATTACAACAGTAAAATCCTGCTTTTACATTAATGGATGAGTAATAATAATCTCTATATGTAATAGTGTACCAGTCACAGGGGACATTTTTCTGCAGTGAGTTTCCTTTTAATACTTTAAGTACCATTTTCCTCATTATACTTTTACTTAAGTAACATTTAAATGCAGAACTTTTACTTGGAGTAGTATTTTTACTTAGGTAAAGGATCTGACTCCTTTGTCCACTACAGTTTAACAGACAGCATTTGAACTTGCATTAGTGGTAGAAGGCCAAAATAGATGCCAATCCTCCCTCTATTGACAAGGGCAAGTAATTAATTGGTAAGAATAATAGGCTATTTTTCACGTCTTACTTTAAAATATGTTTAAAATTGACATTATGTGGCTAAATATAGATAGATAAAATGTGCATTGGGGACCAAGCCAAACGTGTTGTAAGTATATACACTCTATGCGTTTGTGTTTATTGCCGTGTAGAGTTAAGTTAGCTAAGGTAATGTTAGCTAGCTCTGTAAGGAGTACTGGTTACAAGCTAGGTTAGCTTGTTACCTAGCTGTAACTGTTAGCTGTTTTTAAGTCATGTACAGTTTCCGTGACACAGTTTCTAAGTTTTGGGGATAATTATCGTGTACAGGGGATTTATAGACAGTCTATGGTAGAGGGCACCTTGTAATGATATAAACAGTTGTACTACAGAGATTTACAGGTGGCTCGTTGGTCTAGGGGTATGATTCTCGCTTTGGGTGCGAGAGGTCCCGGGTTCAAATCCCGGACGAGCCCTTGTTTTGCAATGAGACACCTTTTTTCCTACAGTACACTAAATACATTCCTACACTCTGGTTGTATGTTTACCCTTGTTTTGTTGCAAATATAGACATAACTTAAGTGACCGCTCAACTGGGAATAGTCAATAAAGCATAGTTATACTGATCTCTTGTGGACTTTGGCAGTACTACAATTAAGTGTTTCTGTTTATTGTTTCTTTTATGTGGCCTCGTATATATTTATATAATAACTATATATGTTTTCTGCAGGATGTGTCTTTTCATCTATACAGACAATTTAGTATTCTAAATTTACATTTGAGCTCTAGTACAGATTTTGTGTCAGTTAAGTATAGTTTTCCCCTTATACTGTAGGCTACACACAGTCTATAGTTTACTCCAGAGCCCTTAAATAAGATAAATAAATAGATCATCAAAACATAACTATATAATAATTATATATTATATACATCTATATATAATATAATCTATATTTATAGAGCACTTTTCAAAACCATGTTACAATATGCTTTCACAAGAGCAAAGACAATAAAACACATCAAACAAATAACAAGGTACACGGTAAAAGCATGAAGAAACTTAATTAAGAAATTAAAAAACAATTAAAAGAAAAATAGATAAATAAATCAAATCAACTAAAATCAGGAAAGACTCTCCTATAAAATACATTTAAGAAGGGATTGAAAAGAGTTCACTGACTCATTATCTATAATATTGTTAAATAATCTTTTTGAACCGCTCTGGTTTACCAGAATAGGCCTACAAGATGTTACAAGTTTAGATGCAGGATGTCGAAAGGAAAATAGTGCATGTGCAAAGGCTCTGTGGGTCTGAGGGATCTTTCAGTTCCTCTCTCTCTAGACTCTACATCACCTGTGTAAGGGGAAACTTGTCATCTGATTTCTAAGAGCTAAAAAAACATGCTTACAAATGAACCCAGTCATATGTTCTGAGTCTAAATCACCTGCCTATGCTTATTCTGTGCACATTCTCAATTCAGTGGTGCAGCAGGAGCATCAGACTACTTATAGAAATGCTCACCTTTCTTTCTTCACCCAGTTGGGGCTTATCTGAGGTTGATGTTGTGACAGCATCTCTGCTCCCCTCGCTCGAGTCTGGATCAGGACAGCCACTGCTCTGCTTAACACGAGTCCCGGAGATATCTCGGTAAATACCAGTCTCTTTCCCTTTCTGTTACAGCAAGCATATCATCGCCACAGGAGCTACACTATTTCCATTATTTCATAAGCCTCTTAGTGGTGCCATGCTCTGTCATTTATAGAGCGGCCTTCATACTAAGTGTGAGAGTTTTGTGCCTCTCTCCTTTTCCCGCCCTGTTAATATGGCAAAAAGATGAGGATGGAAATTGCTGATAATTCCCAGATCTTTAATAGATACTGTAATGCCATTCCTCTGAGACGGGAAACAATAGAGATAAGTTGTTGTTGTGTTAACATATTCTTCATATGCTTTTATTTGGTTTTTGTTTACATTTTACATTATCATTATTTGTGCAGTGCAGTTGATTTTGCAGTTCTGCACAACAATAATAATGTTTGTTTTATATAAAAAGATAAATGGAAGAAGAAAAATGGACTTCCACATCAAAGGACTTCATAAAGGCACAGGTAGAGCCCTCACACATTCATTTGAGCAAATATCTTAAACATGCAACAACATTCTGCATTTTAAGCATGAGAAGAAGAAAAAATGAGGACAAGAGAAAAGGATGATTGTCAAATTATTGCTTTAAGTGGAACTTGGTTAAACTATAAGTTACTATTGCTGGCATTAACAGTCCCCTCACTTTTAGGATGGCAGAGACAAATTGTGAAGTGTCTGATGCATTGTGCATCAATATAAATATGTTGTAATGCATGTTTGTTTGCCCATGTAGAAATAAAACTTACGTCAGAGGATTGTGGGATAAAAAACATTTATTAACAAACAATTGTAGACCAGGCACGATTTGTTATCATCCAATAACTTCTTATTAAATACCATGAAACTCCAATTAAAAGCCTAGTCCTAATTAGACGCCTGTCCCTTTCGCTGGCCTGCTGTGGCTACAGTGAGTTCAGTGACTGAAGCAAATAAAAGCCGGGGCATTTAATTAAAGTTTTACAGTAGTTATGTAGTTTAAAAGGCAAAGCAAGCAGAGAAGATACCAAACAAATTGATTCCTCACTTTTATTACTTTAATGCTAAGTCATCCTGTTTATACCTAAAGGTACTATTAAGGTGTGGTAAAGTAAGGTAATTATTGAAAGGTCACCTCAGGTAGCCTCTTTTAACTAGATAATTGATTCAACTATCTATTTAAAAGTGGATCATTCTGGTGTGAGCTTCACTTGTGTTGCTCCCGGAGTCAGATCATTTTTGTGTATTACACAGTAAGTAAAACGCAGTCTGTTTGTCGTGGTATAGTGTAGAATATTTGTAACGTATATAAACAACACAACTGGTAGTTACATGATCATGTATGTAGATCATATTCAAACCATAACCACCAGATTCATGAATTCAAAGATAAAACTGAGTTTCCACTGTGTGAAATGCTTTGGAGCCATAATCAGAAAAAAAACAACTTTTAGCCCCTGGTTCAGTTTCCTCCTCCCTCCATCATCACCCCCTTAAACAGTCTTTTAAAGTAAGCAGCCGCCTGCTTATCCGGCACCTTTCACTTTTCAAGCAGCACTTAATTTACTGCAGGACATTTTAAATCTCTTGCCTCTGTGGCACTGAGTCGCTGACAAATGCCTGGTTGCAAATGTATCTCATTGACTGCTGACTCGGTTGTATTACAAGCTGGCTGATGGGGGCTGCCACAGTAATGTGGCCCTCAGGTTTATCCTCAGATGTTGGAGGAAGTGTATTAATTTAGTTTAGATGGGGCCTTATGAAAGTGTACTGGTAGGCAGAGACGAGCAGATCTCTCTCCCCCTCTCTCCCTCTCAACCTCTGGGGATTGAAGCTATCTGCCACAGAGCCAAAGCATATTCCACCATCAATGTGTCAGGGGGAAAGCTATTAAAACCGCTTTACTTTTCCTAAGTATCATGAAAATAAGCACAAGATTTAGTGAAATCCCCCCCAGAGCACAGAAAATCTAGGGGATTTTCCCCCTGAAATGTTTCCTAATGGACTGTTCAGAAGTGTCAGAAACTCTTGTTAGACTTGAATGTAGTTTTTGGATGTCAGTGTATTTATTTGGAGCTGAAATGACAAATTCTGAAGTGTGAGTGCATCTAAACTTTCCACATAACCAGATGGAAACCCATGAACCATCTCACTAGTATACAGAATTCCAGTGTATCCTAAAATCATGCTGAGGTTTGCCGTGATGTGCAGCAAAGCACAACAAAGTGATCTGGTGAGCTAAACTTTTTAAAGATTTAGACCTGAGCAGTGGGCTACATTTCCACATGAAGACCTCGGCCTTCATCTCATCAACTCGTTCTCTTCAGACTTTCCCCCAAAATCTTATCTGTCAGTTAGAAGAGTCGGAAAAGTTTAATTTGTTCATTACATTTTCCCACTGCTCTGCTCTCTCTTTGACTGTGGATATAATCAAGACAAGTGATGGCTCAGGTTATGAGTATAAATCATTAAAATGTGGGAAATCTGACGAGGAGACCAACATTTGGGTTTATTTTATTCAGTTTTTCCTCATCTAAGTTTTTTAAAAATCCAATGCAATAAAAAGATTATAATGTTAACAATGATATAAGACTGGAACTTACATTTTTTTTAAATGTCAGTTAATAAAAGATTGTAATAAGTTTACAATTAAATGTCAAAATAGGTTAATTTTCTCTTGATGGACTAATCACTTCAGCTGGAGGCCATCCTCTCCTCCTCTTACAACTGCCAATCAGAAGTAGAGCCTTTTGTTCAGCTCTTTTTCAACAATGGAAAATGATATGCATGTATAATCTATCCAGCATGTAATCTACTTTAAGTGTGTTTTAATATCAGACACTCCTGAGGAGCTGCCATTAAACCCAAATTAACCTAAAACATATAATACAGCAGCATCAGTGAACAATACAGCTGTCAAACACTTCAGCCATTCAGAGGAAGAATCTCTATTTCACAAGATACAAGAATCAGCTCTGCCAATAGTTATTCAGTTTATCAATACAGTAAATTAGTAGGAAACATCAGCATTTTTTCTCCAGCATGGAGTTGACTTGATAGATTCTTTTCTTGTCAGACGTTGGCAAGCTCCCCAGGCCCGAGCGCCCGGCCTGCCTCTCTGTGTCGTCTTTCATTTCCTTTTCACCCCCAGGTCTTTCTGTACCTGTCAATTTCTTTCTACAGTGTGACTCCTTAATCCACCTGAGTGCACGGAGGACAGTTTTGACATAAGAAGAAAAGATAGACTCCTAAGGAGAGGACCAGTATCTTTAGAGCCCAGGGGATAACCGGATTATGACAGCCATTTTGTGCTGCTGGCAGTTTTTCTTATTACACCCCACCCCCCTTCATCTCTCCAGTTGAAATGCTGCCCTTTCTTAGAAGTAACACCAAACACTGACTAGTTCACAAAAACACATGCTCTCTATGTTTCCCCCCAACTGAAACAGCTGAAAGCTTTGAGCAGAATAAAAATAAATCTTGACAAATTATAGTAACAGAAACAGATGTCTCCGTACTGCCCTTCAGGTACTCCACCTGTCACGTTGTTGTTTTTCTTCTCACCGTCTCTAAAACATGGTTCCTCTGTGGAAGTAATCATTGCCTCTGTGTGGTGGTGGTTGCCTCCTGTGCGTGAGGCCTGAACCTACAGCACAGTAGATAACGGCACAGCCATGAGGAGAAAGATCAACTGTTTGACCCCTGCTGCCAATCACTTTATCCCTCTAGCCCGTCTGCTCCAAGGAAACCCAGAGAAAAACCCTCTCTGAAAACTTCTTATCATCGCCACCACTGGTGCGGCGTGCACCACTGGATCTTTTATGTCCATTCATTTTACCTTTGAAGAGGCCTGCAGCGCCTTTGATTGTGGGAGGCAAATGAAATAAAGGCCCCCTCCTCGCTAGTACCCTGATATCCAAGTTTATCGCAGCTGCCAAAACCTAAACCCAGAGCTTCAACTAACTGCCACAGGTTTGTCTACGGAGAAACACATCATGCTTCTGTCATGGTAATAATCCTTTTTGCAGAAGCCATTTTGGGTGCCTTTGAGTCGGCCTGGAAGCTTCCACTTAGACACCCGGAAAAATAGTATTGTACTTTTACCTTGTGAAATGAGCTTCCTGAGTATATACTCAGTAATCCCCTGTTGTTGCCTAAAAGCACCTATATCTTCTTCTGAGTAGCAGTGTACACACACAGTGTACTGCATATAGTTTATATTTAAGTTATTGCTCATACATTTCTCCATCAATATCATTTCAATAACAGACGATGGCTAAAGCTTAATTTGATCCGATAAAGTATAGTAATTATGAAAACTGATGTCAATCAATGGAGTCACATAGGGCCAGTGAATTATGGCTGTGATTAATATTGATTTTGTGGAGTATGCTCCTCCATACAATGCAGTTTCTTATTTACATAGGTACATAAGAAACTGCATCGAGGGAAAGAATTGAAATGAGTGATTGGGTCAGTTTTGAGGACACATTTTAAAAATTGGGAGTGATTTTGCAACAAAGATGGAAGCAAGTTTGCAGTAGAGTCTCCACCTACTGACCTAAAGCCTATTTTATGTAATTTAGTTTAATGCAGGGCCATATAAAGGGTCTCCTGTAATTTGGCAGTTTTAGCAATTTTGAGGAGACAGTTCTTACCCTTGTTCCACTAATTTTAAACCCATTTAAGACCAGGATTCAGTATTTCTAGGCCATAATTTTAACTCGGCTTTGAGACAACATTTAGACTTTCATGTCACATTTCTCAGAAAGAACTATGTAACCACGTGCTAATTGTGAGACCTTTTAGTGTTGCTGTTTTTAGAGGATTTTTCTTGAAAGAACTGCTCCATTACAACAACTCCATTAGAACAAAATGTAGAGACAGCTTTCTAAGCTATAGTCATTATATGACAACAAGGAACTGCAGTGCAAAATAACTTTTACTTCCCTACTGAGTACAAAACCTGGTCATTTCTAGTTTTCTGCTGTTGTTGTGCAGCAGAGGACTTTCTTCACTGGTTTCCAGCCTGCCTGCACTTTTCTCTGTAGACATTCAGAGAGACTAAACTGTAGAAGAGGAGGGAGTCCCTGAGAATTGTTGTTTACTGTCACTTTTTGTGAGGGGATTACAGTGTTCTCTCTCATTCCCATTGGCTTGGCCCGCCATGACACTGGTGTGGTGATGAGTGGTTGACATGCCCAGCATCATCCATAACAAGCTTCCAACTTGGTCCTCTGTGACTCCCATTCATGCGCCCAGGCTTTGCGCTTTATGTACACTTCCGTTCCACTTTGTGCAAATGCTTCAGTCAATTTGGAATTACGGTTTCTAGTATTTTCGTACCAAAGACACAGAGAAAATATTTCTTAACTGATTCTATCTTTGAGACTTCTTCACCACCTTTCCTTTTACGTACGAGAGGAGCATGAGCTTCTCGGAGATGTGACTTAATTTAAAGCAGGACCGGCGTATTTTTTAATTGATGTGTCAGTTTCTGACATGGCAAAACCTTTAGATCACATCAAAAGACCCATGAATGCGTTCATGGTGTGGTCCAGAGGCCAGAGGAGAAAAATGGCCCAGGAAAACCCAAAGATGCACAACTCTGAAATCAGCAAGAGACTCGGCGCGGAGTGGAAGCTGCTCTCTGACTCCGAGAAACGCCCGTACATCGACGAGGCCAAGAGGCTGCGGGCTCAGCATATGAAGGAGCACCCGGACTACAAGTACAGACCCCGGCGCAAACCCAAGAGTCTCCTAAAGAGGGACCGTTTCGTTTTCCCACTGCCGTCTTTACTCGGGGAGGCAGCGGAACACTTGAAGGGATTTTCCATGGACTCCTTTCTTGTCCCCGGGGATAAAGCTAGAGCTCTCCTCGCACCCTCCTCATCCTCGTCCTTCTCGCTGCTGGAGCCGGTGGCGCAGTTCAGCACCGGAGCTGTCCAGCGGATGGCGGAGATACCGCACACTTTGGCCGCCGGCGCTCTGCCATTCAGCGCGCACACGTTTGGATACCAGACTGGAGGGATCGGGGGTCTGGCTTGCCCCGGACAGCACACCCACACCCACCCGTCGCCCTCCAGCCCGGGATACGTGGTGCCGTGTAACTGTAGCGCCTGGTCTGCTGCCAGTTTACAGCCTCAGGTTGCCTATATTCTCTTCCCTGGAGGGATGACCAAGAACGGCATGGACGCGTACACTTCACCCAGCTCCAGCGTGTGACGGACTGGATACACTTGAAGACATAACGGGAAAAGTTTGCGCACAGGACCTCCCCATGTAGTAAAGAAAAATAACTGGGCTACAAAACATGTTTTCATTCGACGACTATCACAGTAATTCTGAATATTACAGGCTAGTATTTCCATAGTTATTAAATACATTTAAAATGCGCATAAGTAGCTGTTTACCTACTGAGCTCCAATGACACACTACAGGTATTACTCGTTATTCCATGTAAATGTAGAGTAAAAATTTGGGGCACATTCTGAGGATGCACTTTTGTTACTCTTTTGACAAAAACATAAATTTTAAGCAGATCAAAATAAAAATACAAGAAGCCCACGCATAACGTCATCAACTTCAGTCAGATAATCAAAAGCTCTAGTGGATCTTGTGGAGAAGCCTGCAAGAGCTGTTTTTGACTTGTTTGTTCACCCAGGCCCAAAAAACGCATTAAGTCTAAATTTTCACAATTGATTCTTACATTTGGACAGTAACACCTATTTGTCCGTCAGTATATCTATCTCAGTATGTAGGCCTGTTTCTTATTTTGAATTGGAAATAATAAAATTTTTTATAAAGCAATGTCTTATAATTTTTTTGTTGTTGTTCTGTCAGTTGTTTTCAAAATAATTGAATAAAGAATGGTTCAACATTTTATATAAGCAGCTACATCAGTTTGTGGGTCAGTTGCAATTTAGTGAACAATGTTGGTGTGAAGCTGAATCATTTTATTCATATTATAGTTTATATTTTTCATTATCCATATCCCGACAAATTTTAATTAATTTTAAAAATAAATATCTGCTGATAATCGATGTGCTAGCCTATTTCTAAATGTTTTTTGTTAGAAGCTACCTCATGTCAGACATCAGTTGTCATAATAACTGGGGGAAGTTTGCTATCAAAGCAGTATGTATTCATGTTCCTGACTACCATCTTATTTAAACAAGCTGACTTTTAACCTCCTGATAAGGTGCTCAACAAAGACATACACCAAAGACAAACAGATTTTAATGTAATGCAAAACACAGAAGTCCACTGAACTGACAAACATAACAAAATGACATTTTCTAGTCCCATCATGTTGGGCGACTACTGTATGAGTCCTGTTGTGTGTTGTCCATGTGCGTGTTTGGGAGAGGGAGCGAGACAGGTTTAAGAGAAGAGAAGAATAGAAACTTCTACCCTCCCCAGTTGTTGACAAAGTGATAAGGTCAAAAACTGAATCATGAAAATCGTATGAGATACTGTTTGTTTCAAAGTTAGTAAGCGGGAATGAGTCCTCTCACTGAAACCACTGAGTTTCAGTCTCTGTGTCTATCAAACTTAAAACAGGGCTACAGTATATTTGGATAGTGGACTGGGTATTTTAGGGGTACATTGGTCTTTTGACAGTAGAAATGAAAGAAATGTCCTCGGCTAGACTTGGGCATGACCTTTTGCTACCTGGACGCTCCTGTCAGAGGGATTTCTCTTGACACCCTGATGGACAGCTCAAGAAAAGAGAAAGTTATCAGGATGAAGGTTTTAAGTCCCCCTGCTGCTGAGATTTCATCTTGCTTTTATGTCTTTGAGCAAAACACCAAATCTTAATCAACGCAAAGGTCCAGATGCAGCTCAGCTGAGCTTGACCTCTGGCCTCCGTGTGGATGTCAAAAAGGGGAACCAGTAAACATGACTGGTAAACATGACTGGTAAACATGACTGGTTTGGCTTTTAAAGGTAACACCTTCACGCCTAATATGAACTTTTACGTTCTGTGCAAGACCATGTCATAATTGAGAAATCCTCATCAAGTGTGTTATTTTTTTCTGTGTTTGTCTTACTTACTTTCTGTTGGTCCATTGCGCAGTGACACACTCATTTCTGCCTCATCTTTGTGTATTTGTATGTTTGTCTTTCTGCAGTGCTGCATGAGTGTGTTGGCATAGCAAACGACTGCTTAATTTACTCACTGACCAACTGTTGGCAATTTACCGAAAGCCCTGTGGAGTCAGTGATTCAGTTCCTTGTATTTACATTTAAACAGTTAGTCCTCGTTTAGGTGCCAGGTGCTCCTATCACCACTGTGTCCACACCTCTGAACACAAGCTAGCCCAACCCTGTATCACCCACTGGGTGAAACCCAACCGCCTCCACCCAACGCCACCATCACTACAAAGTGCCCATTTTCATTCTCTGCCCGCACACCACACACCTGTTCAGCTTTGGCACCTTTACTTCATTTACATATGCAGCTGTACTTTAAGTTTTAGGTTCTTTATCTGTTTAAACTGGGCACAAACCATCCTGCACATATACACGCTGTGCCTCCCAGGTATATTTTCTAACTTCTGAAGGAGGAAACAATAATGGCGCCTTCAGTTCTGCAGAATGGTGGATTCATCTTGGGCTTGCTCGGTGCAGCAGCCCTCATTGCAGCTACTGCCATGAACAACTGGAGTGTCAAGGACAGGCAGGGGGACGTGGTGACCTCTGTTTACACCTACAAGGGTCTGTGGCAGGACTGTGAGACCGCTTCCTCAGGATTCACCGAGTGCCGCCCGCTCTATGGCATCCTGGGCTTCTCGGGTAGGACAAGACTCTCTTATATTTTAATGTGCAGAGCTTCTCCAGTGACTGGCATCTAAATAACCTAAATAACGTTTAGTTTATTGCTGTCCTCGTGTCCAGAATTAGTCACCTTCACTGTCACGGTCGCAGCCTCATGAGTTTTGAGGAAATTAAAAGAGCCTGGACTCTCCCATGTCTACTTTTTAAAGAGATATTGTTAGATGTTTGCTGAGCTTTCTCTGATCACAGGACCAATGATGAAGCGAGTAGCAAAGTTTAAGGAAGTTCTAACTAAAGTGGGTTACGAGAAAGTTCTTGTCGAGATCCAAGCGTTCTTCTCAAAAGACAAGGCAGGAGGTTTTTATGGTGCTGAGATGAGTCTCATTTGGTTGCATGGGATCCATGATGACATGCGACACATAGGTCAGCTCTTCTCTCTCTGCGTCTCTTTCACGCCACAAATGTGAAATTAAAGGATAATTAAATGAGAGGCATGTGCTTATTAGTTTTACCTCTTGAGACCTGCTAGAACGATATTAATTCTAAAAATGGGGATAATATGACATATTTATTCGTTCCACAGCATAACTGGAGCTTTAAGATGCTTTTATACCCAGAAACTTATATTCTTTTACAATTTAAGGGAAAATTGTGAAGGTAAAATTAAACTACTGAACTTTTTCTCGTTGACGGAATAAATCAAGATTATTTATATATAAGGGAAGTAAGGGAAATGAAAAATCTTCTCCTTGGAATAACTTTTTGTGTAAATGATTATTATTTTTGCTCTTAGTTCCTGCCGTCCTCATGCAAACTTCTGTTCCTGCATCGAGCCCATTCCTATCAGTATTTGCACATAGCACCAGTGCATTCTGGTCACTATAATGGACAGCCAGGCCAACACTTAGTCAACACAGTTATCAGAAACAGAACAAACAACAAGCAAAGGGCAGGTTCCTACTGCACACCTACTGTAGGAGTATACAGGTCGCATAATAAGATTAAAAACGTCTGTTAACATCATCTTTGGAAGATGAAGAGGATTGAAGTCTTGCAATATGAGGTCAAAAGGCAAAATAAAAGTCTTATTGTCAGACACGTGATTTATGTCACTTGTGATGTAGGTTTTTATGCAATCTAGGCTGATTGGAGCCTTTTGATAGAGTAAGACACAATGAACTAATCAGTCATTTTAGCAAAAAACAGACTCAGTATAATATGTCTCTGTTGACATGCTTTCTGTCCAATAGGTAGCTTCCAGGCTGTGCGAGCCCTGATGATAGTGGGCGTGGTGCTGAGTGTCCTGGGGGCGGTGATATCAGTTTTCTCCCTGACCTGCATCTCTATGATCAGCATGGAAGACACCACCAAGGCCAAGATGAGCCTCACTGCTGGCATCATGTTCATCACCGCAGGTATGGTTAGAAATAACCAAAATATGAGTATACCTAACAGGAAGTTCCTTTGTGAGAGACCCAGCACAGATATCACCAATGTGAAACTTTTCTCCATAAATGTTGACATAGCTGATTCTTTTTGTTCTCACAGCGTTGCATATATTAACAGTGTCTCTATGAAGTAAGCAAATCACAGAGTACCTGTCTATGTCTCTCTTTATACCCTTCTCTCAGGTGTGTGTGGCATTGCAGGAGCTTCTATCTACGCCAGTCAGATTGTGGCCAGTTTCAGGATGTCCACCAATTATGGAGGAAACATGCTGGGAGGAATGGGAGGAGGAATGGGAGGAATGGGAGGAGGAATGGGAGGAATGGGAGGAGGAATGGGGGGAATGCCCACGTAGGATATAACGTTTATTATTTTGTTTGCATTTTTATATTCTCCTACATTACCCGCATGCTGGACCTGCATTAGGTTTTGTTTGGCTGAATTGCATTGTTTGTCTTCACAGATACACATTTGGCCCTGCTCTGTTTGTAGGCTGGATCGGAGGGGGCGTCCTGATTATTGGCGGCATCCTGAAATCACTGGCTTTCAAGGAATTGGTGAAAGATGAAAAACCAAGGTGAGTCCCCTAACAGATTTCTAGTGACAGCAAATGATGAGAAAATGCCTACAATATAAAATACAACTTTTTGTCTGCTGTGACTTTTTCTTTTCAGTTACCCGGGGGTTGTTTACAAACCTCAGACCCGCACCAAAACCGATCTGAGTGATCACCATTCAGAGGGCGCCAAGAAGGACCAGAATTATGTGTAACTTCAATCCCAACTGAAGCGCTGATATGATTTGTGTTTGCTAAGGCGTGTGCTTATAGCTTTTCACATGCAGCATGCTTTTTTTTCTCCCAGTTGCCTCATATACGCATTACAATACTACGTCTTTATTATCTTATAATAGAAGTCAATAATATCTTACATCCTAACACCAGTCCAACAGGTGTAATGAGACAGCACGATATTTAGTTTCATATTCACATCTCAGTGGTTACTAGATATTTATAAATGCTCAGATGCTGTAAGTTTTTTTTTTACTTGAGTTTTGGTAATTCACTTTATTTTTATGTGAATAAAATGTTGATTTGTGGAATGTGTTTATTATTATCATTATTATTGTATGAGTAAAGGCATTTCAAGGAAGATGTAATAATTTATCAATGCCCTTGGTTTGAGTATAGCTACTGTATCCAACTTGCAGTAAGGATCTGCGGTTATTACAACTGCCAACAGCACTTTTCCTTGGAAAGAAGTGCATAAAAAGTAAAACCAGAAGTTACACTCCTCCTTCTTGATTGTCCAGACAGACAGCTGTATGAAAAACTGTGTCTCTTAAGGCGATACAATATACACATGATGTTTGTAATCTATCCAGCACCTTCATGCTACATCGCCCTGTGGTGGAAAAAGGCAATCAGATCGTTTTATGGTTCCTCTTCCCATTCAGAGAATAATGAGGAAATACAGTGCCAAATTTACTGTCCAGAGGTAAACGTAATTAGGTATTGAATACGGTGTGGAAATATTAAAAGGGCTGGACATAAAGAAATATTTAGGGAAAACATTCTGAATGGTCAAAAAAGCTTTTTACTCACAAATATAGATATTGGCATAATATATACGTTCTAAAGAAATATTATAGGGCTAGTTCTGGCGATAAAACTTGCAATTTGGGGCTAAATTAAAATTTCAAACCACATGTGAAGTGTTTAGTGACCTGGGTTCAGTTCCCACAATGACACATCTACTAATGAGTCCATGAGCAAGACACTTAACACCTAGTTGCTCCAGAGGCTGTGATCTCTTACATTTATAGCAATTGTAAGTTGCTTGGGATAAAAAGTGTCAGCTGAATGAATGAATGTAATGTTTTGTAACTTATTTTGTCTACCTGCAGGCATGATTCCCACCTGTGACAGCACTGACTTGAAATGCTGTTTCAGACCACTAGATGTCATCAAATCCATCTCTTTGGTTCTAAATCAGTCTGAGGCAGAAGCACCTATAGAGGAAAGCAGTTTCCTGTACTAGACTAAAAAAGATGATTGTGTCATCATACGCTTATATTTTCCACTATAAAATAATGCTAATGTTAAAAAAATAGTCCTTTTTGAACAGCCTTTGTTAAAAAAAAGTGCTATTGAGAGAAAATCCATCAGAGACTTTGTTTATTGTTGCATATTTTAACAGTCACTTGCTCAAAAACAAGCATCCAAAATAAATCCAGTTGCTCTTCGAAGCAGAAGATGCTGATAAACACAAATACACATCAGACCTCACATCCCAACACTGGTTTACTGCAAGGTCTTCACTAACGTATGCTTCAACAAAGACACCTGCATTTGAAGAGCAACTGGGATTTATTCTTACAACAAATCCAGTCATGATATTGAGCGCTATAAAAAAAAAAATACAAGAATTTCAGGCAGACAGAGGGGGGCTGAGTTGTGTACAAATTGGTAAATAACTAAAAAGGGCCAGTTCACCCGAACTACAAAAACAAACAAAAAAACATTCTCACTTGTCCCTTGTAGTCTCTAGCTATGCAGATAGTTTTGGTTTAATTTGACAAAGTTTTACAAGACAAGTCTCAAGAGATTTCTTTCGCAGTGTATTTTTGCTAAAAACACTGAAAATTTCAATTTACAGCTACAAAAATAAAGCTGAGCTGTTGAACATTGTAAAGGTGGTTTGAGTGCGCCAAAAATAAAGCTCCATTTACCTGAAGATGGACTAAGAAATTTCAGAGACAAATATCTCTTAACCTTGGCACATTAAACAGAGAATCTGCATGGATACTAATAATTTAGGTGAACAGACCCTGTAACCCAAAAAAAAAAAAAAAAAGTTGGATTCTCTTGTCTATATCCGGTCTAATTTCTCACTCAGGAACTCCTCCACGCTGTCTGTGTTCCACTTGAGGATGCTGAGTTCTTCAGCGATGTTCCCGTTATCGTCCAAAAGCTTTAGTACAGGATCTGAGCCTCTCACGTACTGCAGCATAGGAGAGAAAAGAGGGAGAGGGGGTGTTAGGAAAGCAGGTTCTCCCTCAGTACAAATGAAAAATATTCAGAGAAATGTTTGAGAAGGATCTGATTTTGAAATCACATTTTTCAACAAAACTATTAGTCACCCCTACCTTGACCTGAAGACCCTTGAACATCTTCGGCTTTTCACTCCTGACAAAAGCTGAGGAGATAAAACACCGGTGTGACAAATGTCGGGTAATGAATCAGTCAATTAGTCTTTCTATTTTAGTACCAAGGTCTGTAATTAGTGACAACTGCAAAACCTCCTGAGAATACAGCGTTAACGGCGGCGGAGACAGGACGGCTACAGCTGAGGTAAACAAACGACAGCCATATGGCAGAGACAGAGCTCGTCTACCCACATAGTGTCGCTGCAATTACTGTATCAACGTAACCTGACACCAGGAATTAACCAAATGTTACACTGAGCAGAGATGGGAGGTCTACTCCCAAGACACAGAGGATAGAACACTTCTAATCAGCCCTTTAAGCCACCTACTGGAAAAAGTGATATTGAAAGGATCCATTTCACACACACCCATTGATTAAGACACAGAATCACACATAGCAAAAGCTCAGTTTCAGGGAAGAGATGCTACTCGATTTCAAAACAAGATATCAGAATCATGTCCCAATAGAGAACTCACCTTGGACTTGAGGGAACCTCCCCAGTTTTCATCCACACACTTCAAGGATGGCCCCAGCATAGAGCTGAAAATAAGAAATACAATGTAAGGTAGTGCATGAGACGCCCCCCCCCCCCCCCCCCCCCCCGCCGCCACACACACATCAATGCTCACACACAGAGACAGAATGGGCTGCAACCCTGCTGGTGGCAGGACGCCTGGCCTGGAGGAGTAATTTGTTTTAGGCAGACTGATTCATAAATGTGTCCAGGCGACTCCTTGGGGGTCATTAAACTAAGCCCGTGCATATGGAGCCCGGCTGATGGATGATGGTTTGTGCAGCGCTCACGTGTAATCAAAGCTCCAGCACCAATATACAATAAGTTAAGAGGAAATTGCAGTGTCACAGCAGTATTATCAAGACCATGCTCTGCTTGCCGTTTCAGGGAGGAGAGTGGTAAATGGCCGGTTCAGCTGGTTCACACAGCAAATTAAATTAGGCATGCAAAGCCAAGACTCTCTCCTCTTCCTCGGTCCTTCTGCAAACAACACAGCAGTGCTGGAAAATGTTCAAGCTTTTTATTTTACCACACGAATTAGAGAGTAGTCACGACTCCGTTGAAAACAGGAAACAAATTATAGATGACTCATTGGAGTATTTTAACATTAATTAGCTAATCACCTGAACAAGCATGAAAAGTATTGTTTCAATGACTCCATCCGTGTATTCTTTTTATCTTACTTTTAAGTACTCAAAGTTCTTTATAAATGATGTAGTACTGTCAATAAAAGAATTAAATCAAAAAGACTCTAAAGGTTAACAAGAAAAAAAGGTCCTGATGAAACATGATCAACACACTTTGTCCTAATGAAGTACTTAATGAAGATTTTAATAAATGCCAAAGGATGTCTAAAAAAAGATTTAGGTTTAAGGTTATTTCTGTCCCTTAAATGGCCATCATTCTGAATCATTCAAAACTTCTTCATAAAATTATTATTCTGTAAGCCCTCCCACTCACAAAACAACATGGTGGGTGTTAGTTGACATTAAAGGATAAGGCTGGCAATAATATATATTTTCAACATGAAAGCTAAACTAATATTGTGTTGGTCGGTCTCTAGTTTTTGACTTCCCCAGCCTGTGTGTGGCCCTCAGCCACAACACCGGTTCCTACTGAAATCTTAAAAACAGGTCAATAAATATTTCACATTTTTTAAGACAGATTAATAATTTCCTAAAACAGGAGGGCACTATATCTTTTAACAAAGGCTGTTCAAATAGGACTATTTTCAGCTGTGCTAATCGGTATTTACTTCATCTGAATGTTGGGATTGAATCAAAATAATCAACACTGCCTATGTTCATCATAATGAAGAAACATGTCACTCAGGCTCATACTGATATGTTTTAATAGTTTCTGGGCAACAGTGGAGCTCTATGGCGGAGAGGAATAAGATACATCAGGCTTTGCATACACAGGCAAATACTTGTAAGTAAGCAGGCTCAGTTCAGTGTTGATTTTTGCCTTTTCATGGGATTTATTGACAATAAGAAAAATAAAGAATATCACCAAACTTATCCCAAAAGGCTTAAAAGCCCAGAAATAAAGGCTTCTCGTGTTTTTGTCATCAACTGGCCTTAGAGATTCTTTGGAAGGTTTTCCTGCTTAGAGACATACTGAGACATACTGTACAGTGGCACCCAGGAGAGCTGAGGCGCTGCTAGGCACGGGGTGCTCTGCAGAGAAGCACACATTTGGAAATGAGCAACCGAAATGCCCTCCATGCTCAGTGAATCTTACTAATCGACTAGGCCGTGCAATAAGCCATTTCTCAGAAGGTTTAATGACGCGGCACTGATGTCAAATGCGAGACTGCAAGAATTCTTAAGGCAGATAATTGTTGCTGTCTGAGGAGAAAATGTGCTTAGTGACACCGTCGTTTCTACTGGTACCCTCTGAGTGCAGCTGGAGACAGCCAATTGCTCTTCTAAGTGACATTTTCACTCAAATCGTCAGGATGAAGAGGAGTAATCTTTCCTCTAAGTGTCTGTATGAAAAAGAGTTATCATCATGAGGTGTAATGAGGTGTGAGCTATCCCTTTCCAAGGTGCTGCTGCTAGGATACCACACATGCTCTGGGGGCTTTGGTTAATCAAAGAAAAATTACATTGTTTTTTTCCCCACCATCCCTTGACTCAGTGTTTATCTGTCAGAGCTCAGCAGGGACTCCTTTTGAGTATTCTGTAATCACAAGAGCAAATGAGCGCACAGTAAACGCCTCCTTACCGGTTCGAGAGGTTGTCTCGGCAAAACTTGACACTTCGACCCCCTGGGGAGTGTCAAGTCGGGGTTAAGGAGCCTCGTCTCTGAACGTCAGAGAGGAAGATTGAGACAGACAGCTACTGACAGAGTTTGTGTGTGGCAGGTGGCAGCTCAGATCTGATGCACAGCTGCAAACAGCGTCAACAGACTCAGTGACAGGGAGGCCAATACTAGGTTGGTTTTAGTTGCAGTTCAAATGCTGGGGGATGTGATCCTGTCAGTAAATGCGACACATTTTGACACGGAGGTTCGCTGAGTGCTGCTACTATCCACTGAGGAGCATGTCTTCTGTGAAGCTGATTACAGATCCAGTTCGTAATATTTAGGAGGATATTTTTTTACAGAAATGCAATATCCAAACTATGTTTTCAGTGGTGTATAAAGACCTTATATAATGAAGTGTTATTTTTTTATTACCTTAGAATTAACCATTTCTGTCTACATACACGGCGGATCCTCTTACATGGACATCGCCATGTTGCACTGCCATGTTTCTACAGTAGCCCGAACGGACAAACGGCTCTTGAATACGTACGAAGAAGACGAACAAGTAATGTTAGTAGCAGTAGACTGTTTTATTATAAGAAAATAAAGAGAAATTTGGACAAATGGAGGCCCACATGTATTATTTAGCAAAGACAGAGCGTGTCGGCCATCCTAGCTTCTCCTATGATAAAAAAAAAAAGGGAGGGCTGAGTGGTGCATTCATGTGACTTTGAAATTTTTTCCTCCTTAAATCTTTATAGCAAAAAGAAAAAGAAAGCGTATATATGGGACAAAGAAATAGGCTATACAGAACTTTGATTTGTGTAAAATCACGTATTGCATATACATATTTTGCAAACACGTAATCTGTAACATGGTTATAACGGTTAGTTTGCAGTTTATGTAGAGTGTACTGCGTGCCTGCCTGCATGTTGTTTATACGCTCTGATAATGCTAATCCAACACATCTCTGTAGTAGCGTCCATGTTGATTTCACATTCTGACTTAACATGAACACACACTGAAGTCGGAAGAACGGCTTCACAACTTGGGAAATGGGACCATCCGAGGAGCATGTGAATGTACCATGAGCCACTGGTTGCAATTCGCAACCCTCCCCACTAGATGCTACTAAAATATACACACAGAACCTTTAAATGACTAAAGACAGAATATAGATCAAGCCATTTAACAAACCATCTGTTGTGCATCATCATTTGTCAAGTCTCAATCATGCTTAACTGCCTGTTATTTAATAATTTTGCTGCATGCCCTTTTGTTAACCTTGTTGTTGGATACGCTTCCTCTATTCTCACTGAATCTCCTTTAGTAAGGTCTTCGTAACAAGCTCCTCACTGTGACTAAATACAGACGGGCAATTACTTCCTGTTTGCCAGCTCTGTGAGCTCTGCTGTTCGCTTTACCTTGCGTGCTTCCATCTGGGCCTCCTGCTGGCAGCACTGCCGGCAGTCGGGCTGGAGCTTTGTGAGGCTGAACTCCCCGAGCAGGTCGCAGGAGCTGCACAGCAGGTTGCTGGAGAAGCCCAGCTCCCTGCAGGCCTCAGACGACAGGTCGGCACCATAAGCCGACAGCTGGAGAGAAGAAGGAGGAGAAAACAGAGAGGAAAAAAATAAAAGGACAAGTTTTTATAAACGTGCTTAACTTCTCACATGCATAGGTGTTAAGGTAAAATAAAACATTATGTTAAAAAACTGATATTAGGAAATTGTGGATGATTGTGTCTTATTAAAAAAATAAAATAAACATGGATAACAACTATGTCACGTGACTTCTATGTAGTGCTGTGAATTACTTTAAAGTACAATGAAAAGTTAAGTGTATTGTAGAACCAATGTGTCAATGTAAAAAATGTATACAACTCTTTATCAACCTACAGGACACAAAACTACAATGATTAATTGTCAACTATTAAATTAATTGCTAACTATCTAGATAATCATTGTTGTTCAAGTCATTTAAAAAAAAATTATTTGATTACTGCTTCTTAAATGTGAATATGTCCTGGTTTCTTTAATCCTGTATGACAGTAAACCATCGTTGGGTTGTGGACAAAACAAGACATTTGAGGATGTCATCTTGGGCTATGGGAAACACTGATTGACAATTTTCACCATTTTCTGACATTTTATAGACCAAACTCATCATTTAATAGAGAAAATAATCGACAGCTTAAACCGAAAATGAAAATAATCGTTAGTTGCAGTCCTAATAAAACAGTAGTGCTAAAACTGCAAAATCATTATTTACAATTTTTTTATATTCTTTATTTTTTATAAATAAAGAGTTACATAAATTAGAATCTAATGGCATGCCCGTCACAATTTGCTGAAGCCCTTAGCGACATCTTAACAGTATTTAGTGTGTTCAACAAACAAAAACAACAAATTATTATTTGATTTGTAATATTTCTTAAGTTTTAATCTGCAAATGTCTGGCCTTTTTTAACTTGATGTCTAAAATAACAGATCAAATACAAAAATGTGCAGCTTTTGCTAAATGTATTAATACATAATATCAGTATTATTTTCTTGTCGGAAATGTGGTTAAACAGGTATGCTAATTAACAAGATGAGGTGTGTTAATTCTCTTTGCTGCTACAGAATGAACGTTGAACTGTTGTAAAAAACAAAAATAAATAAAAAGGTGCTGGTGCCAATAGAGACCACTGTATAATGTACAATTAACTGCATTGGCTTACTCTTGAACATAGATGGCAGCTGCACCGGTACCAGTTTATTTTTTATTACAAAGTATTAATTTCAAATATTGTTTCTTCTTACACTATTCATCCCACAAAATTCTAATCTTATTTATCCTCTTACAAAAAATAACCATGTGCTCTTTCATGTTCCAAAATGGAAAAAAAGTATTTAATATTAAGGCTCCTGGGGACTGGAATAACCAACATCTCTGAAATCTTTGCAGTATATAAAGTATCACTCATGAGTATATTTACAACACCGGAAGTGCTGGTTAACAGTTGTCTTTGCCTTTCCAAACATACATTTCGACATACCAATCGGTTTGTAATCAGTACAAACTCAGTTAGCTAGAAAATAAACACAGATGAGCCTTCAGTTTCCCATCAGGGAAGAGGTTTGTAGGATAAGCCACGTCATTTTGAGGCTCTGGGCACATTTTGAAGCTGCGGCTCACAAACATGAACATAACGTCACAGCTCAGAGCTTCGTTAACCGTTTATGCAAAATATAAAGCGCTTCTGTAAGGCGGCGACATTTTGCTCATTTTCAGTGTTAATAAACTCACCGTTTGTATGAGCGAGAGGAGCCATAGGAGATACACCTCTCCCGACATTTTAGAGCTTTTGCTTTGTTAGCGTAAACTCGTTTTAGGACCCCCTTTATTTAAAGAAGGGTGCCCCCGTCGCGCCTGACCGTTAACCTTCATAACTTATCATTTATCTTTATCAAAAAATGTTCAACGCTGACATAACATCGTAAACGGGTTTAATTAACGCTTCTAAACATGTGTGACTTGTTACGAAACATTTTAATTTAATTTTATGTTTCTTGACGTTTTGGCATTTTCCAGGATCGGCGCATAATTTTCTTCCTCGCCTCTGCTGTTATTGGGGTTCAAAAAGAAGTGCGACACCTGCTGTCCGAGTTCAGGTCAGTTTTTGATGACGGTCCAATCCGGTTTGAACAGAGGGTGAGTGTCGACGAATAGGAAGCCTCGGCCGTGTGGTGGACTGGTGATGCGTCCAATGGCTTGGGAGGTAGTAACAGACTGTCCGTTGTGCGGTGGTGAACACACTGGATGGGACAGGACAGCGCTACATGGGGGACCAGGCGACAACGGCTGGTACCACCACTCCTACACCCCGGAGAGACAAACCCGCTCTCTGGACAAATCTCTAGGGCTTTACGACGCTCCACTATTTGGGAATTGAGTTTATGAAATAACCGAGCTGAGCATGAACACATCGCGTTTGAGGTAACCACTGGATCTGAACACTGGGGAGAGAGGCCATGCTCAGACACTCAGACGCTTTGTAATCACCGTCGTCGCTGTGTGTGTGTTTTCAGTGTCTCCTCCTCTGAGCATGGACTGACCAAATCCCTCTCCGGATGATTTGATGGGGCTGCTCAGAGTCATGATGCCGCCCAAGTTGCAGCTGCTGGCGCTGCTGGCGTTCGCAGTGGCCATGTTCTTCCTGGAGAACCAGATCCAGAAGCTGGAGGAGTCCCGGGGAAAGCTCGGTAAGTTTAAAGACGGCTGCAGCCCGAACCTATCCCCGTCACAGCTCTCCAGGAACACCGCAGGCGGCGTGTGTGGTTCTCCCTCTGGGGTCAATATAAATCCGTGCATCACCATTGCTGTGCATGCGGGTCAATAAGAGGCAGTGTGCAGAGGGAGCTGCACTTCATCCACCGCACATGCTTCATCAAGACAAAGGCACACAGTCATGACATGTTTAAGGAACTGTACTTGTGAACTTTACACGACTGTGAGACCAAAATGTTAAACAATTCCGACTATTTTTAGAAAACTGCATCCTAATCTGTGCAATGCAGTGTGGGATTGAGTAGGCGGTGCAGCCTGTTACCCTGTGACAGAGAGAGTGTGTGTGTGTGTATGTGTTTGCATACCTAAGGGCTTAATTATTGATTAATCTAACAGTATTTTATGTATTTTTTTGAGTGATTCATTGTTTGGTCTGTGCAATGTTAGAAAGCATTCTTTGAGCTCCAGGCATAGTTTCCTAAATCCCAAAGTGACGTCTTTGTTGGGTTTATACAACCAGCAGTCCAAACCCCAAAGATATTCAGTTTACAATGATTAAAAATGGAGTAAAGCAGCTCATCCTCACATTTGTAATATACTCATTTGCAATTGAGAAGAGAAGCCAACAGGAAACTTGGAAATATATTGGACTAATAAGATTGGAGCTGCTGATTCTGAAGTCAGACTGAAAGGTGTGGTGGTTAGTGATGAATATACAGTACGTTGCGGAGCTCTAAGAACCAACGGGAAACATCTTTTTGGTTCGTAGTAGGTTTTTAGTAATATTCTTCATGCATGGGGACGCCTCCATGCTGCAAATCCTCTCTTGCCGCTTTTACTAAACGCTTCCCCCTGATTGAAACGTGGCCGGCACTGCTTTGAAATCTCATTGGGAGCTCCCAACAGGGGCTCCGTCCCAATAAAGATCTGGGACATTGCAGGATTATCTCTCTGGTGCCTCCACTGTGGGGATGTTTCTTTCTTTCTTTTTTTTAAGGAACAGCAGCAAATGTGCAGCCAGTGTACCTCAGGGGTTCACACACACACACACACACACACACACACACACACACACACACGCGCACACACCACACCTCTTGTATCATTTTATGACAGTGGGAGGCTGGCACTGAAGAGAGACAGCCAACAGGCCTTTTTCACGACAGACATTTTGACATATTAAAGTAGGAAGAGCACAGGAGCAAATAATAACATTAACACTGGCTGAGGCCGTTCCAGGGTCCTGATGTTTTTCTTCCTGATTAATTCAAATGGCTCACAGGGACATTTCATTGAACAGAGAAGTCGTTAATGTTATTAGTGACACCTGTGATTTTCCTGCTATGAAAAGTCAAAATGTCTGCTGTGAAAAGAGCAGAACACACTCTACCCACTGCATATTTTAAAGGCCTTGCCCTCCCACACAGGTGTCGTTCTGGATGATCAGACCTGTGCTCAGCATAAAGCTGGATGTGTCAGTGCTGGGAAATACAAGGTCACTGAACTGTATGTATTTAGGAGAGTTGGGGAGCTCAGCCTTGACAGGACCACACAGTTAGGAGAAGAGGTCTAATTAGCCAAAAGAAGTGAAAACATGTCTGTGTGTGAAATGGGGTGGTGATGGGACAGTGGATAAGATGCAATCCTTGGTGTGAGACACCCGGGTTCAACTCGCCACTGTGACACATCCACCAATGTGTCCCTGAGCAAGACACCTAACCCCTAGTTGCTCCAGAGGCGTGCGACCTCTGGCATAAATAGCAATTGTAAATTGCTTTGGATTAAATGTAAATGAATCATGACTGCGGCTTTAAAGGTAGTCAGAGCCAATTTGATGAGAATTATTTTTCCTTGTCTTAAATAATTGTAAACTGTTAAATTGTACTGTTGGTTGAAGAAATCATGACATCACATTGGCTTCTAGGAAATTGTGATGGCAAATGTTCACTATTTTCTGAGGATCAATTGAGAAAATAATCAGCAGATTATTCACTAATTAAAACAGTTACCGGTAAGTTGCCTTAAAGGTGGAGTAGGCAATTCTAGAGAAATCCAGCACCATGAAGAGCGAACAACGACACAGCAAGTAATGTAGCTAATGTTAGCTAGGTTGTGGGTTAGCAAACTGTAGCTACAGTTGCTGCTGCAAAGCTAACATGCAGAGAGGACAAGACAATCCCAGAGCCAGCACACCAGCTCCATACAGTGATACTCACAACTGTCCTGCTACTATAGCTAATTGTAATTTTGTTTTATCATGTTGTCAGAAACCATAATTGTCAGAAGCCTCGGTTTATTAGAAATGAAAAGGGTGCATCAAGCAAAGAAGAACAACTCACCATACGTGAGTTCGAACTTCACCTTTAGTGCATGTGGACTACGACTTATCAGTCTCTCTGTCTCTAGGCAGATAAGGTGTGTGTGTGTGTGTGTGTGTGTGTGTGTGTGTGCGCGCGTTCTGTTAAGTCCTCAGCTACTGGAACATTAATTTCTCGTTTTTCTTGCCTTAGGCCTAGTTACTATTTTTTTTTTTTAGATAGAAGGCATACACAGTTACCAGTTAGCATATAGCATTTCTAAGAAATGCAGCTTGTAGCAAAGTTGAACTCCGGCATATTTTTCTATCACTAACATCACAACAACATCATGTATTGGCCAGCTATAAAGTAATCTGAATGTCCGTGGGCAAGTCATTTAATGTTTTACAAACAGCTGTTTATTTTCAGTGCACGCACACAAAGAACGGACAGCTAGAAGATTCTTTTGGATATTGGTTCAAAACAAGGCACTATTAGGCCTCGGGTAGCTCACCTAGTAGAGCATGCTCAGCATGTACAAGGCTAAAGTCTTAATTTGATTGATTCTAGCGGCATTTTGCTGCATGTCATCCCACTTCTCTCGCTCACATTTCTTGTCTCTCTCTTCAGCTGACCCCCCCCCCCCCAACAAAACGAGCTGTGCTTACCTAAATTCGTTAGTCTCTCAAGTAACACTAATGGGAGACAGTCTCTCTGTTTGTCTGAAACAAAAAAAGCTAATCTTGACCTTTGGTTGCCTAGGAGCTGGTCCTCAGAGTTCAGCCATATCTAGTCAACCAAGCAGATGGAGTTTAACTTCCTGCTTTGCAGAGTCACAGGCTGTCACCTTTGGCGTACTTTAGCTCTTTAACATGACCTAGGAAAACACTGTGTGATATTAATTCCCTTAAAGAAGAAAAATCCCTTCACAATTTTCATGTAAATTGACTTATAGAATAATCAACTAACAACGTTTCAGTTCCAGTTAGAGCTTTAAATGATTAATGTAATGCCACTTTTTACTGGGACTAGAGCCGAAACCATTAGTCATTGTCAATGTACAATTCTGCCTGTTAGTTAGTCAATTTTGATAATCAGAAAATTTTTTAAGTCATTTTTCAAACAAAAATGATGGCCGTTCACTTGTTGTGAGCTTCTCAAATGTGAATATTTGCAGCTTGTCTTTGTTTTCTGTGTTAATTAACTGAATATCTTTGGGTTTTGGGATGTCGGTTAGACCGACTAAAGAAATACCGTTGTTTTTCCGACTTCAGTGTGTGTTCATGTGCTCTTAAGTTGGAATGTGGAAAAAACATGTATATCAGAGCATATAAACAACACGCAAATTAATCTGTAATGAAAGTAATTGTTAGAGGTTTAAAAGCAATCCTGGGGCTTACAGGTAGGCGAGTAATAGACAGTCTTTGTCAGATGAGTCAAAGATTAGGCTGTGCTGGGGAGTTTCCAGGCCAGATTGTGAATAAAGTAGTTGACATCTTCTCTGAATTGAAGTATCACAGCTGAGTTTTCACATTTTTGAACAATCAGGAGTCCTGGGGGTATAGATAGCTACATTGGCCTGTGACATGGTTTACTGCTGCTGTAAAGGGCTATACTTTTCACCTAGTGAAAAGTCAAACTCTCCTGGGATGCGCGCACACACACACACACACAAACACACACTCCTGATGCTGAAACAGAACCTGAGAGGCCTTTCCTCCGACTGCCCACCACCACAAGAATCTGTTGACTTGGCAAAAAACGCTCTGATGGATGGCTGGACTGACCAGACGTCTGTGTACTGGAGCTCTGAATTATGTGCTGCATAGCCAAATAGTTGTGACTGAGGCTTTCACAGGCACGATGCTGACAGACAGCCGCAGGGCTGGTCTCATTACTAGGTACTCCTGCTGGAGGTCCATCTGTCCAACAATAAAAACCAGCGTAACAACCGCAACACAGACAGGTGGTGTCCAAACCCAAATCAGATATCTGTGAATTTTGCATGATAAAAAAATAAGCTCCATGTGTCACCTTCCTGAAGCATGTTTTCGCATGTTCCCAATTAATTTTGATGCGGGTTAGAATAACCGGAGCCCTCTCCTCACAGCGTGGGATCCTACTGCCTGACACACGTTTGAATCATTTCCCGCATTAGACACCTCCCGTAGGGCAGACAAGCTGTGATTTGCTTCCAAGCTAATCGTCATCCCAAGGTTTCGCTGAGCAGTATCCTGCATTACAATCACGCCGCGATGCAGCTGCATGTCCTGCTGTGGGCCGTATCCATTATTCTGACTGTATTTTTCTCCGGCTGCTCACCGGCACTCCTCCTGGCTGGGTCAACAGTAACGCAGGCTGACTGTGCAGGGATGGATGGATGGAAGAATGGAAATAAAGTCTCACTAATGAAGAGCCCACAAACAGGGTTTCAAGGCCACTTTCCCTGTCAGGGTTGCCAATAACACCTTCTCAGTTCAGGCAATTTCAGGCGATCACCTTGAAGAATTTCAAGCTATTATTCTGAAGTCAGAGACTGACATTTCTGCGCAGTGTTTCATTGACATCAGGCAGGAGACGAAAGTCTGAGTCTGACACGACAGTGATTTGGTCTTTTAATTTGACACTGAATGTTTTTTTAAGTGCAAACATGACTTCACTGGTGAAGTCAGACTCAAAGACATGTAGGTTGAGACATCATGTCCCTTCCAAATAAACTCCAGTTAACACAACCATATACAACACCGGTGTGGTGTATTGTGGGAAGTCTTTTGATAGATTGATACCAGTGGCAGTCACTTTTGTAGTAGTGGTTCTGAAACAAACTTTTTTTGATTGTCTTTTGTGGCTGAAAGCATGTTCATTACATAGTTGAGTGCATCGTTATTTGTGTAACATCTGTCCTTGCTACCTGATTTTATAAATACAAGCCATGCTGAACTTATTTCCTCTGAGAGAATATTCATAAACCTTAGTTTTCTTTCCAATCCCGGCTCTTCTACTTTTTTTGTAGCCATAGGTGGGAGGTTAATTCTAGAGGGCATCTATGGGATATTGAGAGCTGCGTAAATAGAAGTGTTGCTAATAAAACTGTCACCTCGTGGCCCTGGTAACTGGAGCAAACGACCTCTTCACCTCTGTGCCCTGCAGGCCATGTGAGGGCTGCGTGTCCTGCTAGCTGACACGCAGCCCTCACATGGCCTGCAGGGCCGTCATCCCCCCCCCGGCATCATCGCCTTTTATCTGCTGGCCTTTATTCAGCGTGATTAAAGGAATTCAGTTACCATCTGTTGCGTGTTGATATTTAGTTCTAGACACAAGCGGCTCTGTGGCGAGCTCCGAGAGAAAAGAGATGCTGTTGAATGCTGAAGAAGGACGGGGATGCATGCGCTCATTGTCAAAGTGTTTTGCAGGGCTGACGCAAGACTTTTAAGTATTCATTTGTTGCCTCAGCCCGTCGCTGCCGGGCTTGAATTTGACTTTGATTGTCATGCCAGGCACTCGCAGCCTCGAGCCCACCCTCGCTCTCCGCCGCCGAGGGAGCTGAGGATCTGGTCAGGAATTTGCTCTTGAAAGGGCATTGATCAGACATCGCTAGTCCGTCCTCATGCACACTCTACATGGACTTTGATTAGGCAACTATATAACTTCGAGCTGCCCCGATGCTGCTCATAGCCCTGCTGCACATCATTCAGCCTGTCACTGATAAAACCTTGAGCTGCATTTGTCTTTGAAATTTTACTTTATTGATGTTCCAAGCATCTACCTGGTTCCTTTCGCTCCCACAGATTTGTCAAGTGTGTCAACTGTTTTCTGTGACTCACTCAAAGGGCTGCAACACCAAACGGAGGCTTCCTTTTGAAGCTAATTGGTGACACATCGGTAGCACTCAACTCAGCTGAGCCCCGTGTCTTTTTGACAACTCCAGGGGCAAACGTGCATTTCTTCCTCTTGTTGCTCCCTGGTCCTTCCTGTGGACACGGCACTCAGATTCCCTTTGAACTCTCCATGACACTCCACATCTCTGTTTTTAGCTTCCCAGAGGGGTATGAAGGGTGCATGAGTCATTTGCTTTCACTCTGCATGTTGGCATCTGCTTCCCTAAGCAGCCGGTAGCGTCTATCACCTGGACCTGCCTACTTAGTCACTCTCTGAAACATGCCATTTGAGCGGCTAATGGAGGGGAGCCCACAGTGGAGATGGGCGTAGGTGTCTGGGATGGATTTGTTGTGGGAGCTGGGGAGTAAGAGTGCTAATGGTCATGCTGGGCTTTTGCTGTATTGTTAGAAGCAGGCTTTGATTAGGGCAGAGGATTTATGGCCCCTGGCGCGCACTATGTCTGACAGGGAATGTGTTCCTGCAAAGTGGCGCAGCGTTTGCTGCTGTGGTAGGATGACAGACAGGCTAATCGGGGTGTTATGGAAGGTTTCACACCCTGGATGTAATTGGAGGCCGTTCTAGAAGAACACCCCGCTCCTATACCACTCATCACTCCCCACAGCTGGCCTCTTCCCAATAACCCCCCCCCAAGCTCTTCACACAGAGACACACTTTCTCCTCCTTGCTGGCTCCCCTCCGTCTCCATTTCTTCCCGTGTCACTGTTGGGTAGAGGTGTCACTTCACTCGGCTCGAAGAAATTGGCTTCAAACATCACGTGGCAGCAAAAGGCCAGATTCTATGGACTGTTGGGGACAAGTGGAGCGCTGACTGATGGCTGATGAGATATTATTTAGTGGAGTGATAAATCAGACGTTGGTCAGCAGAGGTTCTGCAGAGACGCCCAGAGTGAACATTGATCCTGAGTGCTGTGCTGATGTGATTTATTTTATTTGTGGTTTAGTGTTTTTTTTTCACTCTCCACTCTATTTTAATGACGATAAAAGCTACCAGATCAAATTTAGACTCTCTGGGTCTCACATCTTGCCCCATACCTACCTACAGCCTGTGGGTTTTGGACATATGATGAAGCCTGTGGTTGTAAACACCTGACAACAGGTATTTGTTTCCTCTCGACTTCTCTGCAGAGTTAACAGGGTTTCTTTTTCCCTCAGACGCTGCTCAGCTCCACCTCTGACAGGGGAAATGACGAGCTTCTAATAAACCTCTGTCGCGATATTAATTTATAATGACCGTACTACCGTCCGGCTCCCTCTGGATCAATAGTTGTAAACAATGTCTTTATTTGCATGCCAAGTCTCCTTTGTGATATTCAAATCCCTCTTGTATTTTACTAAGCCCATTGGACGAGCGCCTGAAAGGAGAATATCCGCTGCTGGCTTTGGAAATAAGGTGCTATCAAAGGAGGGGGAAGTATGGAGGGAGGAGGGGGTGTGGTGAAATGAAAGAGATGATTTAATTTTCAGTGCGACACAGAAATATTTAAAGCCCCAGCATGTGAAAATCATAAGCCCCTACCAAAAAAAATAAAAAGGAATAAAGAAAGCATGCCTGCAGCATTTTTGCAACCAATTTCGTCAGAGCACTGCGGGACAAAGGAGGAAGGAAGGTGGCCGAGCAGCGCTACCTTTCCTCCTCAGGCCCTGGTTCAACTTTGCTCCTATTAGCTGTAGAGTTGGCTTAAAGCTGCCTTTATCATGTTTCCTGTAATATGCCTAACACCAGGCATTCTCAGGGACGACCTGTTAAGATGGTGCTACTACAGTTTCCCCTCCTCTCCTTGTTAGACTTCTCCACCTCGTTTC
The DNA here is from genome assembly GCF_014851395.1 of Micropterus salmoides. NCBI lineage: Eukaryota > Metazoa > Chordata > Actinopteri > Centrarchiformes > Centrarchidae > Micropterus > Micropterus salmoides. Next base: position 21,880,499 of record NW_024040485.1, on the reverse strand, counting down.
TCCCCGCCCGTGCCTCCTTTCCTCTCGGTCTTTCTTTCTCTTTGCATGTGTCTTTTTACCTCTCCTCAATGTGCCGAGTGGTGTTGCCTGAAATTCAAGTTGAAGTTCATTACACTGAATACAAATAAGTTACACGACATACAGAACGTGCGTGCGTGCGTGCAGCACCTTTATTAATGAAGTATGTGCGTTACAGAATATTTAGCTCCCACACTCAGACTGTGCCCTGCTGAGAGAGGATCAGTAGATTTATGTGCGTCTGCATCTCTTTCTCCATGGTGTTCATGTTTTTTCTCATGCAGTTTGCATCTGCTTAGTCAGTAATGCTACACACAAGGTAGACTGATTTGTTTTGTTTTTTTATTAGACTAGTGTCTGTATCTATCCTGCCTTGATTAATATTAATATTATCATACCACTCCAATACACTGGATTAATATTGCTGCTCACTCTGACCTTATTAAACAGATTGGGTACCAGCCAGACATGATTGATTGAACAATAAATATTGTCTCTTTGTCACTGTTGTGAAAACGTTGTGAATGCGGTTTTATAAACCTTCTAGAACAACATAATAAAAATGTTCCCAAGCATCTAAATAATGTTGCTGTATTAATGTCTTTACTTATTAGGGTTGCAACTAACAATAACATTCATCATTGATTAGTCCACCAATTATTTTTCAGATTAGTTCATCAATCTTTTAGCACATTACATGTCAGAAAACAGTGAAAATGCCTACCACAATTTCCAATAGGCCTATGGTAATGGCTTCTCTTTGCTTGTTTGTTATTATTAATATACAGTGATTGCATGCTAAATATTTACGTCCTTTTATCTTAACCTAGTAAATAACACATAATTAAACTGGACTTGGAATGTGGACTAAATATGAATAAAGTATGCAATACTGTAATATAGTTTAAAATGGTAATAATAATAATCAGAAAAAAATCCAAACAAACAGTAAAGGCTCTAACAATCACAAGTAGGGCAGCCTCCATGTGGCCTTCAAACCTGTCAACTTGGCACCTACATTACCCACAATGCAACTTGACTGCTAACAGTTCAAGTGGAGATTTGGGTGTGTTACGCTAGTAGCAGTTAACATAGCTTCAAGCTGAGAAGCTAAGAGGTCTGGTAAGATCACTTCTCTGTAACTCTACACCCCCATATTTATTTCTTTTTCAAACTTGTAGTCTTCAGCACCAACTGAGGCTGACTCAGGTGACATCACTTGAGGCAATTTATCAGACTTAACACAGGGCCCTGTGGAGCCATAAAAGGCTCAGTCGTACTTGTTTTGCTAGGTACCAAAGGTACCGGAGATCCAACACGTGGAAGATAACGACAAGTGCAGCTGCAGTGACTGCTCCGCCTCGACTCGTCGAATAGAAAAGAGTATGGAAACCAGGGTGAAGTTAGTTGTGCGGCTGTTATCCTTGATTTCTCACAGTTAGGGAGCTCATTTAGACGGACGTTTCACAGATGACAATGCAGTTTGCAGTGCTAAGAACTGAATGTCTATCCAATGCACCTGTTGCTGTAGGCGGAGTTAGGGACCGTCTTAAAAGTGCAATACAAGCCATTTTAATCATAAAAAAAACTTTTTTGTTTTTCAAAATAAAAATCTCAGACAACTACTGATATAGATAGTGACCACCCAACAGCTGTGAGATTGTAAATAAAAGTTAAGAAAATAAAGGAATTAATTTAATAATTATTGATGCACATTGCAAGGTTGCAGTTTCAATAGTGTGTTCATTTATGAATATATTGACATCAGATCAACTCTCATCTGTCCTGGACAGCCTCACACAACTCACAACACAGCGGTTAGTTGTTTTTTGTGATGTTAAAATGTTTTTATTTAAAGAGTGTATGTTGAAGTACATGGGATTTATTGTTTTGTATTTTAACAGTGTTATCTAATCAGGATTGAGAATCGTGGAATTTTACTGGTATCTGTATCGACTACTACATTTTTGGTAATGTGACATCCCTACTTAAGAATCAGCATCTAGAGAGGAAAAGTTGGGACCCGTTCATCCTATCACAGTGATCCTCTGATGGCGAACACAGTACAGCATCCTCACTGGCTAGATGGCCCGCAGATGCATATAATGAGATGAAAGAAGAGAAAAAGAGAACTAAGAGATGAAAGGCACACAGATTCGCCTGCAGAGATTTAGTGATAACAAGTTGAACTGGTGTCGTTGCAGAGATGTTCTTTTTAACGGCGCGTTTCTGTGTGGGACAGATTCTCTGCGGTGTTCACCTGTCCCTCCCACTCATCATTAAACCTATGAATAGCTGTCGTCTGCTCTGTCTAATAGAGTGTGGAGTTTTCCCTGGACTCCTATACATGCATTATTAATTATCTCTTACAGGGCCGAGAGACAAAGGAAACATCAGATATCTGGGTTGTGGCTCGCAACCAGATCTGTGCCGTTATGCAAACATTGTTTGTTGTTGTGAGGGCTCTGAGCAAAACGGAGTTGTATTTCAGTGCATGCAATTTGTGCATTTCAAGTGTCTCCTGCTTTCCGCCCCGACAGATTTGACTGCTGTGTTTGTGAGGCAGTGACTGAAACGTTTAGCAGTGACCGAGACATTCCTGCTGTGGTTTCTTGTCTTCTAACAAACCCATTTAATCGCTCTTCTCTTGACAAGACTTACCCAGATATTTTCTTCTTCCGTTGAAAATGTTTGCTAATTCCCAATGCTTAGTCATTGACAATCTGTGCCAAGATGAGATCTGTTCCAATCAATCCCCCCTACACACACACACACACACACACACACACACACACACACACACAACCTGTCAGATCTCCCTTTGCTTAACAAGGCAGGGGAATGATGGGATCTGCCATCTGTGTAAATTGCTCTATAATCTCATCTGACTGGCTGTTTCTGATGAAGCAAACAGCACGTGGCCCTCTTTACTCTTTCTATTTTCCCAGACATTATTGGCTCACCTGTCAGACAGCACTACGGGCTTCGATTGTACAAAAGACATATTAGGGGAGTAAGTGGCAGGCTGAGCCATGATGATAATCATCTCCATCTATCCCGGATTGTTATCATTAGTGTAAAGGCATGGCTTGCATTTAGACTAGAATTATAAATGGGCCACATGTGGCTGGAGCTTATTTAGTGTACCCTCGAGTTTAGTCCAACAGCTTGTTTTTCATTTATACTTCATGAACTCCACAGAGCAAAAAAACACCCCATCCTCAGCTGCAGCCTACACTTTTTGAGTCTGTTCTCCAAAAAAAGGCTGTTTCTCAAGTTTCTAGTGACACTCAATGGAGTTATTATGGTCTCAAGACCCATACCTCAAACCACTTAACCACTTTAAACTGTCTGCACAGTGTTGTCTTGTCAGTGCTGACAAGGGTGAGGTTTGTCTCTTCGACGTTATCTGAGGAATGCTTGGTCGGCATTCTCTGACAAAAACACATTGTTTTCAACATGCTACTTCATCTGGGAGGGAAAAAACAGTCATTCCCAAGATTTCAGGATACATGCCCTTTACGTGGATAGTTTGTGCTGAATTAAACTCCAGGGCACAGCAGAAGCATCTCTCCGGAGGATGGAGTGTCTCCCCCCGCTCGTGCACCTAGCGTTGTGGGTGGAAATCCGGCTCTTGACCTTAACAACATACACATTTTCCTCACCTTTCTTGCTCCCTTCTTCTAGTAAAAGCAGAACTACCGTGAAAGTCATAACAATGAAACTCTTCAGCTTATATTTATGGAGCCTCTCAGAGCAACGGTGCCAAGTCCAGGACAGGAAATATCACGTCACTGTGAAACCTCTTATTTACGAGAATCTGCGATGTAGCCAGACATTTTATTTTCCCTGCTTCACCTCACTGGGTGCATCTTTTGATTTGAATTTTAACAGTGGAGCATTTCTGTTACTTATTTTACCTGATACATTGTTCAACACCGTTTCTAGCATTCCCAATCAGATTTTCCTCCCTTTTCTGATAAATCTAGAGGACAGAACAAATTGAAACCCCAGAGCTTCCTGTAGACATTTTTGTCTGTCTTGTGCATTGCTGCTTGTCATTCATTTAGTGATATCCAAGGCCAACCAGTTAAAGCAAGCAAACTGCATCAGTGCCACAGGGATCCCAAATCTAACAGGTTCACTGCATATCAGTTGGATTCAGTAATTTTATTTAGTGTTATTTTACAACCTAGTTTAAAGAACTGTATTATTTTCTCACCAGAAAAATGGCTGTATATGTCAATTGTACTGCACGTTATTACAACCCGTTTATTGTTACCCGTTTTATCGCAACTAGTGGCCGTTTGACGTTAGCAAAGGAGGAAGTCAGGCAAAAAAACTTAAAGTTAAATAACGTTACGTACACTAGGTGCTTTACATCATGTGAGTTACGTTACTTACTTATGTAACGTACATATTTTAGGCAGGCAATACGTAGTAGAGCCCGACCGATATAGGATTTTAAGTCCGATGCCAATTTCAATATTTGAGGATTTTGCGGATTGAGGATAGGCCTACTTGTTTATTTCAGGGATGTGATTTTTCCGGATTAATCCGGAATTCCGGATTTTCCGACCTGAAACTCTGACCTATTTGAATCATGCTGTAATTAAAAAGAAATGTAGAGGAGCTGGGCGAGTGAAATGGAAAGGATTTGAGGACATCTACAGGCTGACGTGTGTAAAGTTTTCTTCCTTTCCAAGTATCAACAAGGATGTTTGTTTGCATTCAGCTGCCCATTCCACACCTGCGCAGTGTGTATCACAGTCGCTCTCACGCATCAGTGGTACGTAACGTGTTGGGCAGTAATACTGTAATATTACTTTTCCCAGTAAAGCATAGTGTGACGGATTACTATTTCCAAAAACAGTTATGTTATTATAGTTACTAATCATGTTAAGGCTGCCCTACTCAACGCACCATCCCTAACGTGAATGCACGACTGCGCTGCATCTCAGCAGCACCGGACCTTATCAGCTGTTAGCCAAAAAGCTAAAGGAAGACAGGAGAACGGGGAGGAGAGGTATTTTCGACAGCTGTAAGTAACGTTGTTGCCATTACTGTGTCACAGTCTAAGATGCAAAGAACATTGTCGTCCTTTGTAAACTTTGTGCGACCAGCAAAAAGCTTTTAACCGCGAACAATTCTACATTGACTTAGGCTAATTGAAGCATCAGCTAAAGCAAAACAGCAACGTGAAACACAGAAAGAAACTCCAGTCGCTACTGCCAGTGATGCTTGGACTCATCGGGAGAGTGTGGCGTTATATCACCCAGTAACAGGTTGCGCATTTGACAGTGTTTCCCCGGGGAGTGCAGCAATAGACTGCGGCAGACCTAGCAACAGTAACTAAGGGAGGCGGGGCTTAGCAAAAGGTTTGTTGTGGTTTAAACTCTTCTTTATGGTGAACACTTGAGGCCAAACAGTGGATAGCTTCACAAATCTGAGGTAGAACATTCAAAACAATTATGATAAAATCTTTGTCAAAAAATATAAACATGTAAAATTAAGTAAAAGATTTTTTCTGTACTTTTTCCTCAACAAAATAAAGATCTCAATAAAAAATTAAGTCCCAATTCATGTACGATTCTAGTGGAAAAAAATCAAACATTTATTGAATATTTTGTTATATTATCATTGGAAAAAATTATATTGCAATAATTATTGTTGTTTTATTGTCCAACTCTACCTAAACCTAACCAAACTGTGTCAGTTTTACAATGTTAACCACATGTTTAACTTAACGTAACATACTTTTGTTGTTTGGGTATGAGGATGTGTTGATTATTTCTTATATACACATGGTTCATATTCCTGAATAAAAAATGTAGTTTAAAGTATTTATTGATTATTCGGCCACAACATATTTGCACAGTTTGGGGACGACAGGATACAAACACATTGCACAGAGGTCCAGAGGTGGGGGGTCAATAGGAGCACAACAGCAAGCTTATATTCTGAGCCTCCTTACAGCTAAATCCGGCCCTGCCCGTTATAAACCATGATCACATTGTAATCACTCTCCATCTAACATGGTCCGTTGTCGTTTCCTCTTCTTCTCTCCATTGACCCCCTCCCCCAGCTGTACTGTGGAGCAGATCAGTGAATGAGACCCTTCATTGAGCATCAATGTCGCATGTGTCAGAGCCAGTGAGGGGAAAATGCCCCAGCTTCAGCAAACCCACCTAAGCAATTGCACTTTAAAGGAGACCTGCATTTTCAGCCCTGTATTGTAGTTCTGTCACACAGCTTTGCATGATTCAAAGTTCAAAAAAAGAGTTTTATACTGGCACTTCTTGCAGGCCCTCATTTCAGCATCTATCTGAAACAAGCTGTAGGTGCTCCTGTCTATTTGAGACACCCCCACTCCAAAGCTCACTGTCTTCTGATCGCCCATTGTCTAAAGCTGATGATGCACAGGGCAACTTTTTGAGCAATGTTGCTGGGCAATGTTGCTGGTCCAACCATGTTTTGAACGGATAGCGGTGGAACGGGGCGAGTGGCAGAGTGGTGGGGGAAGGGAATTAAGTTAGTAATCTTTACTCATTACCACTGATGGCAACATTGCTCTAGAAGTTACTCCGTGTATCATCAGCTTAATGTATTTAACAGGTTGTCGCAGGGATAGGGCTGCATGTTTCTTTGTGGGTGTGGCCAGCATTCTCTGCCTGGAGAAAATGACCATATATGGAAATCCGTCTCAGAATTACATCATACCGAGCCCTTAGTAGACAAAACTGAAAACAGAGTATTCAGAACAGGGGGATATCTGAGGTTTTGGCTGACATGGATTTCTTTTAAATACTTTCACATCATTATTTGAAGCTTTGGACATGTTTTAACATGAACAACTGACATTGTAACGTTACAGAAATGCCAGAAAATATGAAAAAGCATAATAGTTCCCCTTCAACTCAAATGTGTTTCTGTCTTATCTTTCTCTCAAACAAGAGTTAATTAAAAATCTGTAAACACTGTAGTAGTAGAAGTATTGGTGTCAAGTTAAAAGGAAGTTTAATGTTTCCGTGTGCGTGATTGTGTAGGTCTCTGTTCCTGTTCTCATACTGGGCTTGTTTGAAAGCTCTGAAGGCGTTTTGAATGTACCAACACCTTCACAATCACTTAATGAAAGCGCGCTCGTTTATCCGTCTCCCTTTTCAGTTCTCTGTAGCTGCCAGCAGCGTTGGAAAAACTGCACAGCAGAATTCCTCTGACACCATGTTTCATATTCCTTGTCATAACTTAAATAACAATGGTAATGCAGGTTCTGGCTCTGTTAAGTAATGCCTAAATCTCCACGTCAGCCTGACATTATTCTTATTTCCTTTGATAATCCACTCTCTGTTAAATCGATCCGAAGACTGAATAAGAATAATTAGAAATTTGGAAGTGCACAGTTTATTCAAATGCGCGTGAGTGCTGCAGTGGTGACATAACTTCCCCCCTAAACCTGGCACTGCGAAAATAGCAGCGTACGTCCAAGTCTATACAGAGGGACAAGGGGAGAAACGGCACCAGGAGCAGCAGACTAACTCAATTTTTATACAGCAGCAACCTAGATCTCCTCCCTTTTATACTTCATTGATTTTGCAATCCAGCAGCATCCAAGCAGAACCATACAAGCCGTACACCTCAGTCTGCCGCTGATAGCCAATCTCTATTACCCACCAAGCCCAAGGCTTCGGTTCGAGGGACTAACCCTCTCAGGGGAAGCAGAGAGAGGGAGAGAGCTCCGACTGGCGGATCGGAGCGATGATGGATTTATGAGCTGCTTGGAGAAAGGATCATCTTCACTCCCCCACTTTTATTATCCCATCAGATCTGACGTGATGGCAATAATACATGACGGCCTGTCACATTTTGCAGATCTGCTGGCAAATATGAATGATGATTTCAAATGCTGCCCTCTAATCAGCCGCGAAATTGCTTCAGTAAATATGTTCAACTACCCAGCGCTCTGTCTTCCTCCTGTCTTCCACTTTGAATGAAACTCAGAGTAATAGGCTTGTAGTTGTCACAATGTTTAAGACCCGTGTTGGCTTCACGGTTCATAATTACCTTTTAATGCACAGAGACGGCTTGAGGGGAGGAAACTGACGGAAATGTGGAATGAAAGGAGGCCTGCTGTGTGGCCATAGTAATTCAGGCTTTTGTTCTCTAATTAAATGACCTCAGAAGGGAGCGCTAAGCTTAAGTTTGTGTGTGTGTGGTGCCCTCTGATATGGAGGTTTGTGCCAAACGTATTCAATCTCTCAATGAATAGGGCGTCTACTACAAAGCCTAAGTAGCCCCTCTGTGCCCGCTTCGCCTTCTTGTTGGTTGTTGGAAATTGGCCACAAAACACCATGTCTTTAACAAGTGGTTTCTGGGCCCCTTCACATAGTTCAGGACGTTGTAGTTAGGGACACAGTAGCCCCCAGTCTTTTCTCACTCTTCCCCACCTCTTCTAAAAACAACTGAGACTGGCACCTTTCTTGCAAGCTTGAGCTACACAAAACCTTAAATCTGTGTGTTTCTGCCATAGCAAAGCACAAAGAAAGCTTGAAAGATGCATGTTCTCCTGTTTTGGCCCTGACGATATCAGCAGTTCAAAATATGGACAAGAACATTGTTTAAGTTTCACTCAAACACCCAAATAGAACATATTTCCTCAATTACCTCAAATGGTATCCAGCCATGTAGCTAGCTTTTGTTTATTTGTCCATCTTGTTTATGAGATATCTTCTGCTCGCACAGTGGAGGTATATGAGATGTAATTTGTGGCGCTGACAGCATTAAAACAATACATTTGAAATACTCATCTGCAAGAAACGGTGCTCCCGTACTCCGGATAATCTACAGATATCACTGTCAACAGTTTTCACGGAGTATTTCTTGAACAGAAAGTAGTTCTAGTGAAAACTGTTGACGTTGAGGTCTGTGGATTATCGAGAGAAACGGACACTGGCTCTGAAAAACACATTGCTGCTGTTGTTTTTTATTTTATTTTTGTGTGTGTGTTGGTTTCAGCAGTGGCCATTCACCTCCATTTATCTGTGGGGGAAGTAGTAGTAGCATTAATTAGGTATTCATGACCAAATAATGCTTTTATCTTGTATTGTTTTTGTATTATTGTCTCTTGGGTATTATTGTCTTTACACTTGTTAAAGCACTTTGTAACTTGTTTTTGAAAAGTGCTCTACAAATAAGATTATTATTATTATTATTATAAATAAACAAAAGTCAAAGTGACACCTGCCTAACCTGGGAAACAGAGAAATCACATGGAAATATCTGACTGCTAATGTTCACCAGCCGGTCACTAACTTTGTTTGCCATTTTTTCTGGGTAGGAGGCATACGGTTGTCTGGCAGCACAAGCAACCCCACAACTGTCAGTAGATTTAGATTCAAATATTTCTCGGCCATGATTGGTGCACAGAGTTATGTGACGCTGTCGTTTTCCTGATCAAATTAGTGAGAATAGCGCATGTAAAAACACAAATACAAAAGTCTTATGTGCCATAAATACAACTTTGGCTGAAAATGTTCCTGTGAGACCCGGCCACACACAGGAAAAAGCTGATTGAGGAAATATGTTTTTGTGGCCTTTCAGATTGGGAAGCAGGCTTTATGTTCTTCAGACAGTTGGTGCTTCGTATCCGACTAAAGGCACTTCATATTTATGACTTGCGTTGTCACAGGTTGCACGCCAACTCTATTTTTCAAATGTCACGGCCTCTGTCTGTCTCCCTTCACTGTACACCATCATAAAAATAATCCTAAAAGGGCATTTGAGCCCAAGCGATAAAGTCCCAACATAGCAACTGTTATTGCTGTTGTTGTTGGCTAATGCAGGCTTTTGGATGGACGCGTGAATGAATGTCTGCATGCTGACAGCCTTCAGCCATTACAACCACCTGGCACGTCTCCACGCCATCAGCCTGGAGCACCAGTTGTGAGGGTGCGGAAGAGGCACGGCTCCATCCGTAACCAGATCCAGCTTTGATGAGTGGAACATTAACAGCTGCTCACGAGGGTGTAAGAGAGGGGGCAGTGAGAGTATTTCTGTGTGTGCGTATATGTGTGTGCTGTTGTGTGTACGCCCATGTGTGTTAGCACAAATGAAGGAGAGGGCGGGGGAATTGCAGATGACATCTTAATTGGCCTCCAGTGCCAGATACCAGCCTCTAAAGCCATCCAGGACCGTCCAGGCTGTAACAGTGTCTCAGCAGCCAGGCAGGGCTTTAGGAGCCCGCTGGCTCCACTGAATGCTCCCACGGGTATTAGGTACTGCAGTGCCTCCCCTCCTCTCTCTCTCACACACACACACACACACACACACACACACACACACACACACACACACACACACACATAAACACCCTTCTTCTTCCCGCTCCATCCTTCCTGCAGAGCACTCTTGAGGCATTGTCAACACCAGTCAATCTGAGGCAAATTCAGACGAAGAAAACCTAGAGGGCAACAAAGGCCTGAGCGTCTTTGTGATGGATCTATTCATACTGAGGCACTGAGGTCTGGCTTTTCTGCAGCGTTATGCATCGTTTGAATTGAGGACCCCCACCCCCAAAGGGGGAAAAAAAACTCCTTGTGTATAGTGTATTGATGTCCTGTAAACATCCCGTAAGCTTTCAAGTAACTGTTGCCTTACTGTCTAATTACCAACCTCTAACCCCTTAGCCTGTCAACTCTTGCTCTTCAGCTTTTCGCTCTCGTTACCTGATGTTTTTCTCAGAAGAAAAGGAAACTAGGTCGGATAAATTATTCCGCTCACAGATGTACTTGGCCACATGACAGTACATTTGTTTGATCTACAACTGGAGCACGCAGGCACTCTGCAGTTAAATAAGGAGAGTGGAAGTAAAGGTAGAGGACTGATATTAAAGTTGAGTCTGATTAGTGAACAAGAGAGAGGTGGTACTGCAGCGTGAAATAGGCTGCTCACAAAATGATTAACTAATATTCCTGTTTGACATTATTCTTGGTGGAGTGGAGGAGTTTTAGCTGTCTGCTCTCCAAAAAAAAAAAAAATACTGTGATCAAATGAAATGGGAATCCATTTTTAATGAAGTTACAGTTTAGTCTCTCACACAGCAGCGTTTAGCTCTGACAAGGAATAATATTTTTAAGAGGTAATTCGTGTTAACTGGATTTGGGTTTAAATTTAAGTCAAAATTTGTAGCAGAGATGTAAAATATGCATCAGCTGAGTGCTATTTGAGCACAGTTCTGAGACGTGTTAAACACTGATCTGCATAATAAACAAAGATCCAGGATGTGGAAGTCTGAGATGGTTGTGTTTCGCTTGGATAACCATTCTGACATCCAAGAGTCTAACTTCTCACCCTTTTCTGTCTTGCTACCTGGCTACACTATACAGTATTTATAAGTATGCAATACTTTATAGAGAAGTTGTCTAATAGTTCATATAATAAGCAATTTATCTACTGTCCTAAATATACAAAATACCCATATGTCCTGACCTCACCTGCATCTAACTTCCTGTTGTCCAGAACGAGCCATCGCCAGACACGAGGTACGAGAGATCGAGCAGCGGCACACGCAGGATGGCCAGCGGGAACGGGACTCATCGGCCTCATCGCTGTCCGAGAGCGACGACGACTTGGTCATCATCTACAACCGCGTACCCAAGACGGCCAGCACCTCTTTTACCAACATCGCCTACGACCTGTGCGGGAAGAACCACTACCACGTCCTGCACATCAATACCACCAAGAACAACCCGGTCATGTCCATACAGGACCAGGTCAGAGCGACCGCTGACACAAACATGAATTCCCCCTGTCATTTGTAATGTGTTTTCTTGATAGTCCTTCATTATTGTCACTGTGTGGTAAACTGTATGTACTAAAAAGAGCATTTCATCCATTGTAATAATAATCATTATCTGATTCAGGTGCGGTTTGTAAAGAATGTGACTGAGTGGAGAGAAATGAAGCCGGCTTTCTACCACGGACACGTCTCCTTCCTGGACTTCACCAAGTAAATATATTGTCTTGCAATTGTCTTAAAATGGCAACATTGTTTACACTTTCTTCACTCTGCTCGGGCTTTGTGCAGGCAACACCACCTTGTGGTCATTTGCAGCTTTTCACTTACACAGTGTAGTGTAATGATGTGAATGCAGCACAAAGTAACATTGCCGATCCTCAGTAACAAAGCATATTACTCAGCTCTGAAATCAGCTAGTTGTGTCTGTCTTGAATCTTGGATTGAAATCCTGTTGAGCACTTCAACCTGATTGAAGTGCTGTCATTTTTCTCAGGTTTGGGGTGAAGAGGAAGCCCATCTACATAAATGTAATCCGGGACCCCATCGAAAGGCTGGTGTCCTATTATTACTTTTTGCGTTTTGGGGATGACTACCGGCCCGGCTTGAGACGCAGGAAACAAGGAGACAAGAAGGTTAAAATCCACAAATACTGTCGTAAATACATAATTATTTTAAAGGATAGGTTCACAATTTTTCAAGTCTGTAAATAATAGTCAAGTGTACCCTAATGACTAACTCTTAATTCACTTTAAATTTAAGTGATGAGGGACAAAATCTACCATCCTCGTACTGTGCAAAAACATATTCAAAAGGTTATCTAAAGTTAATATTAAGCTTCGGCGGTCTGTGTTAATCAAGAGGATATCTTCCAAAGTTTGGAAGATACCACTTTATTTGAATAACTTTTGAAGCCTCATATTAGCTTCAGATAAATTTCGGAATACATAGTTGCATGGAGTGAGGTCTTGATTTTTGTCCCCCATCACTTACATTAGAGGCTTAATGGTCAGAATGAACCTGACTATTGTTTGACTTCAATCCTGGATCCTTGAACTAATTTGACAAGCAAGCATTTCTTTAAAAATGCCTTGCGTTTGTGTTTCAGACATTTGATGAATGTGTATCAGCCGGCGGCTCAGACTGTGCCCCTGAGAAACTCTGGCTACAGATTCCCTTTTTCTGTGGTCACTATTCTGAATGCTGGTAAGTACTCACCTGGCACTGTACCATGTTCAGACAACCATGAGTCAGAATTATGATCTTTATACAGTATTTGGTGTGACCACCCTTTGTCTTCAAAACAACATCAATTATTCTAGGTACACTTGCACAAAGTCAGGGATTTTGTAGGTATTTTGTCATCAGGTGTATGATGAAACAATTATACCATACAGGTGCTGTTGATCACCAATGCAATATGTAGACTGAAATACAATAATTAACTGAAACAGTAACAGCTGCATAGGAGTGATACAACTAGGCGAAGAACAACCAAACTCTGCTAACAAGGTGAGGTTGCTGAACACAGTTTACTGTCAAATGTCAAACACCATGGCAAGACTGAACACGGCAACAAGGCACATGGTAGTTATACTGCATTAGCAAGGTCTCTCCCAGGCAGACATTTCAAGGCAGTCAGGGATTTCCGCATTTGCTATCCAAGCTCTTTTGAAGAAGCACATAGAAATAGGGAACATTGAGGAATGTAGATGCAGTGGTCAGTCAAGATGCAGATAACATCATGCTTATTTCCCATGGCAATCGGAAGATGTCCAGCAGTGCCATCAGCAGAAAAAGGTGGGACCCTGTTACACCCATCTACTGTCCAAAGAAGTCATAAATGGCCTTCATGGAAGACTTGTGTTCAAAAAGCCATACCTGCAACATGGAAGAAAGGCCAAGAGACTCAACTATGCATACTAACACAGGTACTGGGGTGTAGAGAAATTGTTAACATTTGAACTATTTGGCTGTAGCAGAAGGCAGTTTGTTCAAATGAGTGTCTGCAGGCAACAGTGAAGCATGGTGGAGGTTCCTTGCAAGTTTGGGGCAGAGTTGGGGATTTGGACAGAATGAAAGGTCTCTTCAATTTTGGGAAGCACAAGCAGATACTTATCCTTCATGCAAAACCATCAGGGAAGCATCTGATTGGCCCCAAATTTATTTTGCAGCATGCCAACGACTTGAAACATACAGCGAAAGTCATTAAAAACTATCTTCAGCGTAAAAAAGAGCAAAGAGTCATGGAGGTGATAGTAAGGCCCCCATAGAGCTCTGGTGTCTGAAGTCTGTCTGGGATTACATGAAGACACAGAAGCAAATTAGGCTGCCTAAACCACAAAAGAACTGTGGGTAGTTCTTGAAGATGTTTGGGCCAACCTACCTGCCGAGTTCCTTCAAAAGCTTTGTGCAAGTGTACCAAGAAGAATTGATGTTTTAGTTATTTTTTCGCTTTCCTAACTGTTTATTTCATCTTAAGGCTAATGATATTGTTAACAAGTCTCAAGTCTGAAATCAACAATGAACTGATCCTACTGCCTAAGTATTGTGTGTGTCATCAAAGGCTTATCTTATTCATCTGTACCATATAGAGCTCCACTGTTATACCAAAAAGACATCAGTGAGCCACACTGTTACACGCGGTGACATGTTCCTTAAACACAATGAACATGGACTCTGTGGTTTATTTGAGTAAATCCCACATAGACCATTCTGCATTCTGGTGCATCAAATACTCATTAGCACACAAAATGTGCATTAATCCACGGTTGAAAATAGTTCCAAAAAACGAACAACTTACCTCTGCTTTAGTAACTTTTGCTTACAGTGCCCTGCTGTTTTAGGAAATTATTTAGCCTTTTTTAAAAGGGAAACTTTATTTCCGTGAAGTTTATGAAGGTGAATAATTGGGCACAGAGTTTAGTATCACAGATAGGGTAGGAAAGATGGTATGCATTGAGAGACAGACTCATGGTCGGGTTTTGTCTTGAGATTTGCTTTGAAATAACAAAAACATTGCACATTATCCTTTCCTCACCCCAGGCAGTACAAATAGTTCAGGGCGCTGTATCAATTTTGGTTCATAATGCACCACATTAAACCTCATAATCCTTTTCCATCACTTCTGATACACTAATTTTTCTCAAGGTCTCCATTGGGTCTCTCAGCCTTGATCCGGTCTCTCTCTGCATGATGATCTGTATCAATCTCTCCTATCTCTCTGCCTCTCGTCCTTCTTACCTTTCTTAATCTCTCCTAGACTCTGCCCTCCATCTTTTAACCATCTACCCTCCTGATGCAGGTTACCGAAGGTCTGAGTTTCTAGGATTCAGTTTGCTGGGGTGCACTGGCAGTATCATAAAGTAGTGGAAGGCACCTTGGAAATATTAAATAAATACTGAAGACAAAAAGGTGAAGTGACTGCCAGTCCTTTAATGATCTGTTTAACAAGGCTTTGCCAAAAAGTTACTTTATAGGATTAAACAATCTACTTCCCCCCGTGTTTCATTTCCTGACCATGATGACACATCCCACTGGCGTACTTTTTTCGTCTTCCATTCCTTCCTGCTTCTCTCCTCCGTCCTCTGTTCCTCCTGTTGTCTCAACCCTGTCTGGACCTTGTTTACAACTCACATCTCACTTAATCATTTTTCCTGTCACTGTCTCTGTACCTTTCAGCTTTCCCCTGCTGCTCATTTGTCACTCTCTTCCTCCCCTCCATTTCTGCTCGTGTGATGTTTTGCATCCAGCAGATTGGTCACTATTTTAGCAGAATACCAAGAAAACAAACTAGGCACAATGACTGTGATGTCTGTGCAGGAACGTGGGCAGCCAGTGGGCTCTGGAGCAGGCAAAATACAACCTGGTGAATGAATACATGCTGGTCGGAGTAACAGAAGAGCTGGAGGACTTTGTCATGATGCTGGAGGCCGCACTGCCACGCTTCTTCAAAGGGGCCACTGAGTTATACAAAACAGGTCTGCTACATTGTTAAAAACCATTCGCTGTTTTCAGTCATATAGTATAATATAATGAAAGGCAACTTAAGGGCTCACTCCCACTGCAATGATAAAATGTGTGTTCGTGTTCTCTGGATGCATATTAGCAGTTTAAATTGCTCCTCTGGGAATTGAATTGTGATCAATATGCACTCATGCTTCTCGCTGATGTAGCTACAGATTAGTTACAATGAGTGCAGCTAGGATGAATAATGGAGAGCCAGAATTAAGTCTGACAGTGATGTAGATGTCCTATGACTCAAGTATGATGTTCATCACTTTTAGCAGCAGATAAACCCCAGTACTCAAGTTAATCAGGTGTTTATTAAATGAATGTGAAGAGTGAGTCCTTGTTTCAGAAGTCATGCTGTCTCAGTTATCACGTTTTTGCTGACTGGCAATCTGACTTGGGACTTTCATTTAGCTAAATTAAAGCTAGGCCTAAAGAGAAATATAGAACTCCTCAAACGGGAGTGAAAGCTGTGTCATATATTCACAATAATCATTTCAGACATTTTGGTAAATACTCTTATTTGCTTTCTTGCTGAAAGTTAGTTGAGAGGGTTGATGCCACTCTGTTGTATGTGCGGTAAATATGAAGCTATAGCCAGAGGTAATAAAATCCACCTCACTAAGCTCACTAATCAACACACTACATCTTGTTTATTTCATATTGGACGAGGTTTTGTGTGGGACTATTTCTTAGCAGGGTGCAGGAACATCCTGGTGTATGTATGTATAAATAAATGAAAATAACCCCATATTAAACCACAACTTGATGTGTGTATTACACTTTTGTATGAATTAAACAAGTGTTTTCAGTCTAAGCTAAGCTAATTGGCTGAGTGCTCTTGATCTTCTCATCTAACTCAGCAGGAAAGTGAATAAGCAAATTTCCTATTGCATTACTGATGTTATATTTACAGCAAGCTAAATTGTGAATTTATTTATTTAATTTCATAAGCACATTTTTTACATGGATATGGCTTCAAGCTTAATATACTGTCTATTTGATTATAATGTCAGCTATGGTTTTTAAAAAAAAGTAGATTAGAGCAGAGAAGACTGTGCATTGCATGTCTGAATCCTGTTTTTTGGGTGATAAAACCCTGCAGCTAACACAAGGAAATCCTGATAATTAGAATGATTTACTGTTTAGGATTCATATGTTGAGTAAGGACAAGTTTAGTTGTGACATATGGAGAGGTGATTGAAGTTGCCTGTAAATTGCGGCAATTCATTTTTGAAATACAGTAACAAAGAAGGAATCAACCACTTCAACAAAAAAAGAAGCTAGTACTATAAAATAAAAGCATGATGATGCCTGCAATAGGATGAAACCAGTCACATGCGTGCATAAATGTTGAATGATTGAGTTCATGTACCCGGACCCCTTTAATCCTCCTCTCCTCTCGTGACAGGGAAGAAATCCCACCTGAGGAAGACCAGCGAGAAGAAGCCGCCCACAAAGGAGTCGATCGCCAAGCTACAGCAGTCGGGTTTCTGGAAGATGGAGAACGAGTTCTATGAGTTTGCACTGGAGCAGTTCCAGTTTGTCAGGGCACACGCTGTCAGAGAAAAGGACGGGGAGCTGTACCTACTTGCACAAAACTTCTTCTACGAGAAAATCTACCCCAAAAACTAAACAGACACGTGTTGGTAGAAGAGAGGACACTTGGTAGAGGCTCCGATGTGCAGTCTGAGATGAAAAACGATAGGTAAAGTGTGACTAATAGACTGCTGGTGACCGCTGGTTTGTACGTGCGACTGAGAACATAATGGGGAGCTGCAGAACAATCCGCCTCTGACGCAGCGAGGAGGAGCTCGTGTCCCCCCCCCCAGGCCTACACTCCCATTCACCTCCATTTAAAAAGGCACATGTTCGGAGACAGCGTGTCCAACAGCTAGTCAGACCTCGACTCCTGATTGGCCTCACTGTTCTCCGATCCAGACATTTTCATCGGCTCTGTACTGTTTGGTTGTGTTTGGTTGTATTTTAACTCTTTACTATGGTTGTCTTTTGTATGTGGTGAAACAACATCCTCATGCCTCACCACTACTACTAACTTAAAGAGATTTTAAGCGTAAGAAACTCACTACTGTGCTGTATTATTGGACTTGAATGAGAACTTTCAAGGTTTTTATGAAATAAATACCCTGTCACCATGGACTATTTAGTGGGGCAAGTGCGTATGTTTTATACTTTACTTGATGTGTTTTGTTAGATGACTCATAAATGTGCAGCTTTGCCCAGAGGCTTTTCCTCTGTAAGGAAGGAAGCATTTCCACAAGAACACTTACACAGGTGAAGATGCTGCTGCTGTAAATATTAATGTCCATTTCATTCACAGATTTGCTACAATATAAAATCAACTTGTTTTTACTGTTAACACCCTTTTAAAATTATAGTCTGTTCAATTGATCAGTTTATACATTTCTTTCAACTCTTTTACTTCACTTTTTAGCCTGCATTTTATTTTTTGTCATGTTCTTTTCATTGTAGAACCAGTTAAACATGCGTATCCACTGATATGTTACTCTGCTGCTTAAAGGAATATTCCAACAATTTGTGAAATGCATGTATTTGATTTCTTGCCAAGAGGTAGATGAGAAGGTTGAAACCACTCTTAATATTAGTGCCTTAAATGAAAAGCTTCAGCTGGTTAGCTTAGCTATGCATAAAGACAAGACAGGGGTAAACTACTAACCAGTCATTTTTAACTCCCTCTCCTA
This sequence comes from Micropterus salmoides, assembly GCF_014851395.1. Classification (NCBI taxonomy): domain Eukaryota; kingdom Metazoa; phylum Chordata; class Actinopteri; order Centrarchiformes; family Centrarchidae; genus Micropterus; species Micropterus salmoides. Next base: position 21,861,956 of record NW_024040485.1, on the reverse strand, counting down.
TACACGACAAACTTGTTTTTTCAGTTCAGTTTTTTACAGATAAAACTAACAAGATACAACTTGTTAATAAGTGATCGTTAGAGGTGCAGGTGGGTGGATTATGTTACCTTTGGACAGAGCCAGGCTAGCTGTTTCCCCCTGTTTCTATGCTAAGCTAAGCTAACAAGCTGCAGCATTAAATTTAACAAACTGATGAGAGAGTAGTATTGCTCTTCTCATCTAACTCGTAAGAAAGCAAATATATTATTTCCCAAAATGTGAAACTATTCCTTAAAATCTCTGCTGTTTTCTTCCACATAAAAGATGAAGAAGTGGCGAGGTTGGTCATTAATTAGCTAATTTACTTGTGTAGTTTACATCTCTGGTTTTCTGAAAGGTTGGGTTTATTAACTTTGCAGTGTTATTGGCCGATTACAGTTCTTGTCTGCCCTTCCAACTGTTGGAAAAGTTTACCATTTTATTAAGGTGTACTAGTGTGCAGGCCAAGAAAACCTTGCTTCACCGGGAAGAACTGCACTAGTGGATGTACTGTCACATCACAATTCCTTAAGTATTGAAACATACAGGTACTGATTTTCATCTGGGGACATGCTGTAGTGTACAGCTGAGTTTTTGTGTGCCTTCTCTACACCCAGCTCTCCTTGTGTTGCAGCTTTGTCAGATGGAACAAAAAAACAACATGGCTGTTTTCATCTTTTGATTGCCAAAAAATATATAGAACATTTAAAAAAAAAAAAACTACCGGATATGCGAGTGTGTTCCTTCATTTAATAAATGTTTGTGCACTGTCAGGTACAACAGAGCAGTGAGTGGTAAACACCGATAAAGCTGCTGCTGTGAAATTAAAGCTGGATTATTTCAGGGCTGGTATCCTGCAGAGGGAGATAAAGAGCTGCCAGGTCTGGGGAGTGTGTGTGTGTGTGTGTGTGTATCCATTTTCACATCCTTTCCAAATCCTCCTATAGAGTATTTGATTAGTGATTGCAGTTAATTCAGTATTTGCTGCCATACAACTTAATTAAATTATTTTTACAACTACTTGTAAGAATACAGAAGGTTGTCATATTGTCACACTCTGCCAACCAGAATGTATGTCGTTAATCGTTTCTCTTATTGTGTTTATATGAGCCAGTGCTGACACTCAGTGTTACTCATCCTTGCTGTTGGTCATCAGCTAGTGGACTCATCCCCGTTAATCTCAGATTGTTTTCCACGTAAACGCTTCCTGGTTTTTGGGCCTCTGACTCAGATAAACATGGAGGGTGTCCCCTTTGGACACCTTTATAGTTTGAGCAGGAGCATTTAACCTTTAGGACTCAGAGTTAACTGCTCTGAGGCCTTTTTATGAGGTTGTAACGAAAATATTGTGCCAACTATAAAAAACAGTCTAAAAATCCCAAACTGCACATATAAAAACATGTTGTTGCAGGAGTTATTTATTTGTAAGTCCTTACAAGATTATTTATCCAATATGTGGCTAACACTGCATTATTTCAGTTTCAAATTTGATGCCTGTGCTGGTTCTGCTAATTACCTCAGATCCCTTAGGGCTGGATGTCATGATGAATCAGTCAACCACCAAAGTTGACAGCCTTCTCTCTATGTAAAATCCTATGAGAAGAATTTGATTCTTTTACAGTGCATACAGCATAAAAACCAGAATAGGATTCAGCCTGTGGATCCTTTCAATTTGTGTTTGGATGTTGGGGTTTAGATCAGAGTCAAATATCACTAATCCGCATATTTTTAAAGGGACCCACAAATTAAAAACGTACTTTGCTTTTTGTCGCTTCATCTGAATGTTTGAGCTTCACTGTACAGAGTGATATATGAGCAGAGTTTGACTCTGGAAGACTGTTTTCATGTTTATCTGCTGAAAGGGCCAAAGTTTAACACTTGTACTTAAGAGGTCGATTTTGTGATATCACAGACAGTTTCGAGACATAAAGGGTCTTGAAAAACCAGCATTAACATATTCATAGATTATGATTTTTTCTTTTTTTGCAATTCTCTTTTTATTGATTTACATTTAAACTTCCATCAGACATTTTATCTCCTCATACATTTTTCTCAATTGCACAGAATGGAGGTTATTTATTAGGAGGAGTACATAAGAAACATACATAGTGTAAATCTTAATGATAGTGACCCTGGCAGTTACGGCAATCATAGTTAAATAAATGATTATGAGTTTTTCAATTATAAAACACAAATTAGAGGTTTTTTTAGAATATTTTATAGATATTTAAGAAATTTTGTGCTAATTCAGCCTTTATTAGTAGAGAACAATGCGGAACTTGGGGGTTGGTAAAATGCAACAAAGTTCCCCCTCTCAAAATGTGTGTCCCTATCTAAACACTTTAGAGGCACCATTTTGCTAACACCTATCAAAATACAGTATGTGATAAAGCACGATGAAAACATGTGCAATGGCAAAATATGGCTGAAATCCCGTCATGTTGCAGAATCTGGTGTAACACCAGACTTGAGGTACATTAGATATACATGAAGATTTCTCAGAGTTTTTAAATCTTGTGAGGAAATATCTAATATTATATGCATGCCCAATAAAACATCACCATGCCATTAATCAGGGCATTAATCAACATATTTTCATTCATTAGAGCTGGAGTAACAGCTGTAGAAAGGCAGAACAACACAGTTTCTGATAACAATACATGAATTTACCTGTTGGTACAGAAACATTACACCATATCATCTCCATTCTTCCCTCACACACCAAACACTGCACCCATTTAGTGTAGGTTGTGGATATTGCTGATAGACCGTATTAATCCACATACAAAAGACAAAATCATCACGTCCCGTCTGAAGCACCTATCCTCAGTCAGGCTCTGGAGAGCATCACTGACGGAGACTTGACCTTTCCAGGGATCTTAACAGGGACACATAATTCAAAAGTCTGATCAACAAGGCCGCTGCCATTTTTATTATGTGGACAACACTCAGTTTATGAATGAGGACCCAGCGTTGTTGTCCACACCAATAAATATCTGTGACACAATGCCATAAGCACAGATAGCCCCTTGTCTCTGAGACATATGGCGTGTGATGACTGTGTCCCTGTGGATTACGTAATGCAGCAGTAAGTCTTCTCACTGAGGTGTGACATGTCATGCCCTGGCCCCAGTGGAGAAGAGTCCAGTGTTTGTCCTGAGGTTTCTTCATAGCAGCACCTCCTGATCTATCTGGCTTGGCAACTCAAAGTAAACTCAAAGTTATTCAGTCTGCCACAGCTTTTGTTTGCATTGCAGCTCTGGTTGTTTGTTCAGCATCTGAATGATCCTTTTGATTTGAACTATGCGGATTAATATTAAATTGTTGACAGTCTTTCTGAGGTGCAGCCTTGACACAAGTACAGTTTTGAGGCACTTGTACTTTGAGTTCAGTATTTATATTTTATGCTCCTTTACTACTATTTCATGGGGAAATATTGTACTTTTTACCCCATTATATTTACCCGAAAGTTATCATTATATCTTAAAATATGTTGCACATGATTTTATAGAATAAACTCTCCAACAGCCTACATATTAATGCTTCAACAATAATCTAGATATTTATGAATGTATGGCATTTTGGAAGAGGCCATTCTGAGTACTTCTAAGTTTGAGAGCTCTAATTAAAGTATATTTTGCTGATAATATGTAATTATACTTAAGTACAAATCTCAATTCCTAAATTGTATTTTGAGAGTATTTTGACACGAATGCATTGCTGTTAAGAAAAGAACCTGAGTGCTACCCCATGAGTACTTTTAATACTATACCTACATTTTTGCTGCTTATACTTCTGTACTTTTCACAGAGGTATTGCTGCTTTTACTAAAGTAAAGGACCTCAGTACTTCTTCCACCACTGATGAAATGGCAAATATCTAAGAAGTTAAAATTCTTAATCTGTAGTGAAGGATTTCCTTTGTCTACATATTTTAGCCTAAATTAAAAAAGTTGTGCTACTCTGTCCATCATAGGCCTACTTTACTTTTCATACTGTACTTAAATATTTCCTCCTGAATTAGGAGGAAGTCTCCATTATGTAAAGGTCCTGCTACAGAAGTAGCAGGACCTTTACTTGTAATGCAGTACTTTTCACAGAGGTATTGCTGCTTTTACTAAAGTGAAAGACGTTAGTTCTTCTTCCACCAGTGATGAAATGGCACAAGTCAGGATTCTCCATCTGTAGTGAAGGATTTCCTTAGTCTGCAGTCTGCACATACATTTAAACACATTTTAGCCTGACATGGGCCCTGCTAATCCATCCATAATATTTTACTTTGATATTGTACTTACATGTTTCCTCCTACAGTAGGAGGAAGCACTCCATTATGTAAAAGTCCTGCTACAGAAGTAGCACTCACTTCTGTAGCAGGACTTTACATATAATGGAGTTCTTTTCACAGAGTTATTTTATTGCTGTATCACTCAAGTAAAGGACCTCATTACTTCTTCCACCACTGATGAAATAGCACAGAATTCAGGATTCCCCATCTGCAGTTAAGGATTTCCTTAGTCCGCACATACATTTGAACATATTTTAGCCTAAATTTGAAAAGCACCCCGGCCTGAGATGAATTTTCGTCCATTTTTGTGTTTACCACAGGATGGTTTCAGGTCATTACCATGAGGTAAGGCCAGCCTATATGAAGTTTTGGATCACGTGTGTGTTAACTGTCCGAGCTGAGAGCAGCCCAGCGGCAGCAGCTCCTCTGGGCGGACTCTTCCACTCTCACCACCGCCTCTTTCCCAACTGCACTGGGACAGATTTATGCTCCAGCTTTTTTATTTATGAGCGCCAGTCCACCCTCCAGGAGCTCGCTAGGACGGTGTGACCCCGTAAATGAAGTGTGGAGACGACATGGGAAGCCCCGTGTACCCGAGATGACCGATGATTTGGTCCAAATAATCACTACTTTTTTGTCGCCAGAGAGGGAAACTTGAAACAGGGCTTGCTTTTGGAGTTCCACCTCCCCTCCTCTCTCCCCGTAGGATTTGATTCAAAGGCGAAAACCAAGATGGCCGCCGATTCCGTGCAGGTAGGAAAAGTTGACAACTGTTGCGAAAAGTGCGCAAACTTTCTCCAGAGGTTCAGTTATAAGTCAGCAAAGCTGTTTTATTTAATAAAGTTTAGTCGCTGTGAGTGGAAAGTGTTGTAATTTGGGTGAAAGGCCTCTGTCTGATCCCAAAGGGTTGTCTGGGAATTATCCATGGATTGAGGCCTGGGAAACAATTATCCAAAGTTATTTATCCTGAAATATCCAAACTTTTTAAACCTGTGATTTTGTGCGGGAGCTGCTGTGATAATTAACGTTATTGTAACTTTAACAGCCTTTGTTGTGAAAAGTTTGAACGTTAGTGTTGCTGTAATTCAAGTCAAGTAAGGGCTGTTTAACGTTAACTTGCAGCTCTGTAGCCAAACGTCAAGTTAACCTGCGCTACTTTAGGAAAATAAACACTGTCTTCTGTGTACCGGTAACTCTATAGCTTTCATTTGAATATGTTCATCCTCAGTGTGAGTACAGTGAAACATTTTCCCATGTTTCGTAAGAGCAAGTGTTCACTGGTTTGCTTGACGTAAAGTTTTTGTTTTTTTAAAAAACACGTTACACAGACCGGGATAAAGTTAGAACCTGTCACCAGCGACGTGACATAGGTCAGAAATAAATGTCTGTCCTGATCTTCAAATGCAGGTTTTTACATTTAACACACACACACACAAAAAAGGGAGCAAGTGAATGTAAGCTTTACACTCATGTCTCATTATTGTCTGAACAGCCGTGACTCACTCACTAATGTGGTTTCACTTGAGTGACGTCAGTCCTGAAATACATATTTTATGATTAAAATCTGAAAATATGGTCCAAGAGGAACAAACTCATCCAGGACTTTATCTAATCAAGTGCAGCCGAGCATGGCTTTAGCAATATCCCTCCTGTTAAAGCCAGTCTGATTACTCACGTATTATTATTGATCTTTACAGGGAGTATTGGGTTACAGGAGAAACCAAAGCTAACATTTATGAGAAGTATTTCTTATTAATTAGATGCACAGGGCTGGTGCAGACTGAAACTGATCTCTAAGGCAATGATCTGCTTGTCATGACAGTAAGGCTGTTGCTTAACCAGTTTAATCATAAAATGGCTTATTATATTATTACATCTTTATTTTATTCACTAAGCACTGGCTATGCACTATAATTCTCAGTCTGAAAAATTATCAGCTGATATAGGGCATATTATTTTCATTATTGGAATTACATCAGAAAATTATATTTTGGCAGATAATTTAGCCAGTAAAATTAAACAATACTTTAACATGTACAGCTGCTGTTGTCGCACTCATAATGTCATATTGCTGTACCTGGATAGAGCCACTTACTGAGGGGTTTGGTTTTTTTAATACTTTGAGATGTATGATTTGATATCTTATGTCAGTCCATTTGATTTATTTTGAATTGTTTTTGTTTTAATAAAATTGATGTCAGATTTGATTACGTCAGAGTTATGGAATATTAAATTACAAATCTTGCTGTACATGACATCTTAGCCTTTCTTAGAAAGAATCTATCGTGCATCACTATTAAGCACAGGTGTTTGTGTGGATTTATAAAGTTAAATTGTCACAGTAGCCCATATTATACTGAGTCTAAAAATTGTAAGCTGATGGTAAAACAGGTGTAGGCATGACAACCTGTTTCCTCTTGAGTATGAGGACATAAATAGATAAAGATGTGCCTTTATTCTCATCACAGTATTGGTAGGTTTTATAATCAAACCAATCATTAAGCCAGTTCTGGGTGGTGTAAAGTTGCACTGTTTTACTATCAGGGGTGGCTCATAATGGTTGACATCACAATTAGTTACTTTAATTTTCTGCCAGTATTAATGTATATAATGATGTGGCGAATGGATAATCGGTTCAGTGTCCACTGTTCTGTATTACATTTTTCTTAACACACTTAAAAACAAAAGCATCAGTAACAGATTGTTTTTAACAGTGTGCGTGGGATCACTAATTCAGACAGTATTTTGTAAAACAGTGAGTTCACACAATTTCAGATGTGTAATATAATTTAGTAGCTAAATGATTTAACAAAAATATGATTTATGTTTAACAACATAATATGTAACAACAGTATATTTTCTGTCACAATATCCGTTTAGGTGCAAAATGAGATCATTTACATTCACTGATTAGTAGAGTCTGACCAATATGGGATTTTTAAGACCGATACAGATTTTGGTATTTGAAGATTTTAAAATCCTATATGCCAATATATTGACCAATATTATTTTTTTTCCCCCTTCTTTTCAAAAATACATAACACATGTTAGGGATAATCTTTGTTTATGTTATGTTATAACATCACAAAATGCTGAATAAAATATAACAACAAACTAATTAAAGCTTTAATAAATAAGAGTCAAATGTTTAAAACTACAAAAAAATTTTAAAGATCCATAAACTAGAGAGTACTACTACTAATGAACATTAAAGGAAATGTGTATGTAGCCTATTGTATGGGCCTGCTAAACAGAAACTATAACTAAAAAATACTAATATACTACATCTACTATAACAATAATAATACCATATCTATAGCTCATGGCATTACAATTGTTGTATATTGTTATAATGATAAACACGGCTCTCCTACATAGGAAATTTGTTGTCGTGCAGTAGGTATTACCTTACACATAATCTGCCACAATGACTGACTTTTCAATGTAGCATATTCATCTGTAGTTTATCCCTTTACCAGCACGCTTTTCATTTTATCCAAAGCTATGAGAATTTTTCAACCGTCATCTATAATACAGTGACCCAGAGGAAGCGCTGCTGTTAAATGCGTCTAATACTACATAAATGTCTACAACAAGGACTTGCAACTTTGTGATGTCTCACTAACATTACAGATTTAAAGGAGGATCTGAATAACGTTGTGGCCTAGGAAGCCGTGTTGTTCAGCTCACGTTTATTTACATGTCCCCTATGGTTTAATCAGTCGGTGTGTCGGAAACTACTACACTCGTAGTGTATTTTGCATATTTTTAGTGGGGCTTAAACTACCACCTGGGTGTTTTACTTTCACTATGCATCTATGTTTAGCTAAACCTTAACATTTATCACCATAGTGGTTTATATGGAGTGTACCCAGATCAACTCAGCAGAGCAACAGGTGCTTCAGTACAGTTTTTATCGCTCAGTCTCTTTTGTGACACTGTAGCATTAGTTTTCTAGTCTACGCACAATAAATCTACTGTTTGTCCGGCTCAGAAACGAACATTAACATTGACCTGAAGTGCAAGATGTTACCTACAGTTTGACTTGGCATGGGATATGTCTAAGGCTTGTGTGAAGGCTGCATTTGTTGGATCTGCTGTTTATTAGCCTGTGTTACTATTTTTGGTCGCGGCCAAAACTCCTCAGCCAGCTGCGGGGTAAGACGGCCGGGTGTCAGGTTGTAGGCTGACATAGGCTGACATAGGCCTCACGCAGAAATGGCAAGGCCTTGGCTGGATAGTGCCCTCAACTTTTCCATTGTCCTATTGTCTGAATGAAGCACTTGTTATTGGAGCTTTCAGGCTTAAAGAGCAAGTTAACCTGCTTAAACTTGAGGCTCAGACGTAGTGTTTGCTTTTACCTCACAGTTTCCTTTCATGTTTAAGGCATTAAAGGGCTCTTTAACAAGTTCAACATGTGTAGGTAACAGTTATCTGTTGAAATAATGTTATCTTAGGAGTATAATATACATTATATTATCAAGGGTTTTTATTAAATACAGGTCCTAGATTTCTATAAATATTATTGTTTTTATTAGGTAGGTAACCAACCCCTGTTTTTTCCACCTAATAAATGAAGTAGCTCTTTCATTTTTGAACAAAACTTGTGGCTGAAAAAAGCTTTTAGTGACCACCTTTTCATTTGTTGTGCACCCTGAACATTTCACAGAGCAGCTAGCAGAGCTGCACTGACAAGAACAAGTTTCCTCCATCCATCAAAAACTGTATGCTTTGTGGAACGAGTGGAAACATTTGCTTACAGTTCCTGCTTCACTTGTCTTTGAACTAATAAGTCTCGAGTCTCAGTGTGGCGTCATTCCCCGTTGCCCTGACAGTGCACTCAGGCAGCAAGAAATGATAAGGGCCGCACAGGTAAAAGACCAACTCAGGGAAGTACTGCACTTATAGAGACACAAGAGGTGAAAGCAATCCTGCAAATGAGTGTGCCTGCTCTCTTTCTTTGGATATAGTTTCTTTGTTTGATCTCAAATTAAAACGCAGACCATGCGGGGTCTACCAGCTGATTTATTTCCACCTTATCAGATCGGCTTCGCATGGATTTCCTTGCATTGTTGCACAGTAAAATGGGCCCATTGGGGTGTCCTCATGCTGTCCTCATACCACGTTGGGCAAACACAGCTACAGTGCAAACAAGTTTTGCAAGGCAGTGAGCTGAAGAACAGAGCTGCCCCTCCTCTTCTTCTCCTGGGAGTTGTGACCTCCATTTTACCTATGAGTCATCAAGGAGCCCCTGCGCCAGGATATGTGCAAAACTATAGTTTCCTCTTAAGTGAGCACCTATAGAGGAGAGTGGCGGGGGGGTTCACAAGGGTATGCCAGAACTCATGGAAATCCCTCATCTTACCAAACTCCATGACGTATTTTCCCAACGTAAATACATCCGGCAGAAGTAGAGTGGATGATTTCAGGGTTTCCCCTATGTAACTGTTTTAGCCGATCATGAAATTCATAATCAATTGAGTTAGAAGATGACGGCCTAAATAATAGCCGCTAAATGTGATGGATTTTGCTGCCTATAATGTGGCCTCTCATCTTGTAGAGGAGGTGGATGTGTTTGAGATGAGGTGGCCAACCTCTGAAATAAAACACTGTGGGAAACCATGGATTTTCTGTGAAACTGTGGCATGGATTTAGGGACAATACAGCCGGCGTGGTGCTTTACTGGCTTGTGTCTGCCAGTGACAACCTTTCAGGGTTAATTCCCCAATGAGCTCTTGTGTTTTTTAAAAGCTTCGTTTTCACTTGTAGACAAAACACACTTTCAAACAACACCACTCTCTACTGTGTTTTACAGATGTGGTGGTGTCGTTCTCCTCCTCCACCACACAAGTTGCTTTCCGGGGGGGGGGGGGAGGCCACAATAGAGAGCCAGTGTTAGCCAGTGTTTTTAACTTGAGTTAATTTTAGACACAGTCCTCTCCCTGGAGTGAGATTAGGGCCCGTTCTGGTCTGCTCTGACCTCACAGAGTTAGAAGCTAAGAGGGATTTGGCTGTCGCTGCTCAGACGGTTTATCTCCCCTGTTGATGTCAATGGTCTGTGTGAGAAAGAGTGCACAACAAGAGAGCTGCACAACATCGGATACCAGCGGAGTGAATGAGTGTGGCTTCGGACCAAGCCTCCTGTCCATGCAATGATAGCTTAGCTGGCCAGCAGAACATGCATGGACTAGTCGGTTCATCTGATCTAGAGATGGAGTTGGCTGAAACCAATGAAGTTATGGTAAGGCAGAAAGATTAGTAAAGCCAATTTTTACCATCCTTTTCTTAGGCAGTTGTAATTTTAACAGTAGCCCACTGAATCAAAGCTAATTCCACTAAGAGTGTTTGGTTTGACTGCTTTCTTTTATAGTAAAGTCATAATGGCTAAAATGCAACAAGCCGCAGATCTTGTGGTAGTCACAGAGGGGTGACGTGCTGTTTTTCACATCTCATTAGGCCCATGTTCATGAATGGAATAAGCTGAACACTTTAACTCTAGCACGGTTGCTTTCAGAGGGAAGCGAGTCTCTTCTTTCCCTTACATTTTACATGTTATATGTGTTGGTTATTTTAGTGAGTGCACTTTACATTGATAAATTTTTCCAAAACATTAACGGTCACAGATGTAAAATAACAAATCATTTGCATAGCTAATTGAAAAGTTGTCAGTAAGGGCACGCTTTTGGCTACTTTGGTTTGTAATTTTGGCCTGTTTGAGCTATGATGATGTTGTTGCTTCACAGTTTTAAAAATTATGTTGTCCAACTTCAAATTTAAAATTGGAAGATATTATTAAACCTGAGAACTTGGATTGGTGAACAGTGTAATGAAATGGAGTAAACTGATTAGTCATAGTCCTCAAGATAGTCAGACGTATTCTGTGATCAACTAGTGGAACGTAACCGGTTCACCACTGCATTCATGATTAACTTTAACGCTGAAGCCATTCAGGAAGTGCCTTCTAATCCCTCTTTAGTTAAGGTGACGGCTTAAAGGATGCAGGTAAATGGTGACTGACAGCACAGTGAAAACACCACATACAGAGGCCAGCTCAAGTTCAAAATGCACCACTACACGGGGGTTGACCTCAGGATGCTCAGGCAGACTGTATTAAATCTCTGAACCTCTTGTTTAGTAAACATATTTTCAGTGCATTTAAGTCATTATAACTTCAGATGCATTTATTTTGAATAAGTTTATTGTAGGATTTGTAAATGATCACCTGATGTGCAGGATCAAGTCAGATTGTTATAAACTCAGTGATTGCTGGGATCAAACTGTCTGTGGCTCCGTCTCTGTTGTTATTGGTTCCTTGCTGCTGTCATGAATCAGAAGAAGGAGCTTTATTGCTAAGTAGTGTTTTACACATACAAGGAATTTCCTGTGGTGATAAGGTGCTACACGTAGACAAACAGACAGTCAACATAAATAAATGTAGAAATATATAAATATGGAATGGATGAACAACGTAGCAGATATATACATGTGAGCAGGCACTTACGACAAAATGGAAATTCAGGCATTTTATATGTAGTTTCAGCTGTTTTGAAACAATGTTGGTGCATTGCTTTTTTTTACCCGTCCTTGAGAGTTCATATTGCTGAGTCCTGTTGGTTAAACTACTCAAAAAAACGGCAGTATGCACGGTCTATTTGTTGACTGAGTCACTGACCTCTGTATGTCCTCTCCTCCTTACTCTGTTATCCCATTTTCCTTCTCCTCCTCCCTTGCTGACCTCCTCTCAATTACATTCCTCTCATCTCGTCTTTTTCCTCCTCCTTCAGGGGGACGCCAGAGGCCAGCTGGTGGCGGAGCGACTGGGTCTGGGACACAACCTGGACCTGTCCGACACCATGGTCCAACAGAAGCTGGACGAGATCAAGGAGCAGATCCGACGCGAGATCCGCAAGGAGCTGAAGATCAAAGAAGGTGCAGAGAACCTGCGAAAGGTAAAATCACTTTGTTGTCTTTCTCTCAAAGGGGCACTTTGCTGATTTAGTATTCATTGTTAAAATCAGACAGGCTATATTCTGACTTTTATCCTGACAGAGTATGGGTTATTCTCCAAGAACACTGGATCATACATTTCTGCAGCCAGTAGCATTTTTCCTGCCTGGTAAACGCTCATGTTTTTCAAACTCCATGCTGCCAGTTTGTAGTCTTCAAGGCCAAGCTGACAGTAGACATAACACAACTGTTCTTGCCAGTGTAGTGCTCCCAATGACTATTAAGCTGACATTTATTATTAAAGTTAAGAGTTTGCTTTTAAAATCTTATCAATTGTCACATTTTTTTTAAGTCTCCTCCACTCCCCTCTCCTCAGGTCACCACAGACAAGAAGAGCCTGGCTTATGTTGACAACATGCTGAAAGAATCTAACAAGAAGGTTGAGGAGCTTCACCAGGAGCTGCAGGAGCTCAACGCCCACATTGTGGTCAAAGACCCTGAAGAACTGTTAGGTAACAGAAACACTACAGCAAAGTAACTCCAGAGGATTTAGTAAATATTAACCAACTCGTAAAGTTGATACAAGCTAATGTTATATGGCCAATTGCAGTATCCACATTGCAGAGGCTGCAATTTTTGGATGTAGATAAAATGCGTGAATAAACAGCATTATGATGAAGTGCTGTAGAGCCGCAGAGGTGCCCCTGCCTACAAATCTTGTTCTCCAGATCTGGTACAGACTCCAACAAACGTCACATCATCATGATTTTTATAGTTTTTTTTTTTCATTGAAAATAAAAATTGTGATGCAAAAACAATCATTCCAACTAATTGTAAATCATATCGTTACATCTGTCAAAAGAATAGCAATAATATTTTTTCATGCAGCCCTAGTACTAATATATATTTTAGTTGTGCACTTTTACATCAGCTAAATGTTCCTTGTGTTTAAGCATTGAAATCTAAGGTTAGTTACATCATGCTAAAATTATAACTGAAAACTTTTTTTTTTTGGTTATTTGTTTGCATCTCTATTAATATTTTCAATCAAAATTAGTGGGTTGACACGGGCAACAGAGTATTTGTATAGAAGCAGGGTCTCTGTGTCTTACAGTCACATTTACATATGGTACAATCTCACAAAACGCCAATGAACATCTCTTCCACATATTGTCATTCTATCCATACTAGCATTTTTTTTTTTCCAAAAGCAAAGTATCGCTGAGTAAATAATATTGGCAATGTTGTGTCAGAACAGCACCTATATGAGCACACAGAGCACCCTCAGTGTTTGGAGGTGACTCACTCTCCAGAGGCCGACATTGTTGCATTCCACATTCCTCCGACAGTTACAATGAGCTGTCGATTGTTCCCCTCCGAGGCTGCTGAAAGCCTGCTCCTGTGCGTTTGTCGAAAACAATGGAATTGGAGAGAGTTAACCACAACAGTGGCGTGTGTGCATTCAATATGGTTTTGTTACAGTAGTTGCCTTATGCAGTATTTGTTGGTGCCGAGCGTCTGGGTGAATGCAGGAAGAGAAGGAATGGTATTTGTCTCCCTGTTGCCATCACGTCCCCCCGGTTCAGTTGATATTAGGAAGTAGATGAGGAGGTGTGTGTGTGTGTGTGTCCGTGTCCTGGGGGAGGGAAGGGAGGTTGTCTTGGTAAATGGTTATCTTAAGTGGGAACAAATTTAGCCTGACTCGGTGACACTCTATCTGATGAACGAGGGTTTTCTTTTTAAGTGACGCGACGCCAGCGGAATGTCGCTGGCTATTGCAAAGTGATGGAGAGGCACTGAGGGCAGCTCGGCTCCGCAGTCATGAGACGGACTTGTTGAAATACATTTTAGTTCTTGAATCCGCAAGAGACAGCACTCTCTTCCTGAATTAGTAGGAAGGAGTTGCTCAGCCTCTGTGAGCAGCCAGAATGTGTTTTTGTTCCAGGAGAAAGTCGAGGGGACTCTGGTTATTCTCCGCCACTCAGCTGAGGCCAGAAATGGACCGACTTGCTCTCGGGCACCGTCTGGGAGAAGCAGCAGCAGCTCTGACGCCAGGTTGCCAGCCAGGTCCCTCTGTCAAATATGATCCCATTCATAAAGAGGCTTACCCCAAAGTCAGCGGTTTACTCCCTGAATACAAGTCGAGTGTGTTTTCCTTCCAGTCATCATATCACATCTCAACTGTCAACCACCCCCGCCACTTTTAGGTCCAGCTCGCCAAATCGTGAGGCAATTGTTTAGAAAGTATTGTTAGCATGTTTCTTGCTGACTTCTCATCAGATACAGATGGGGTTAATCTGAGGGAGGGTTCCCCTTGTCAGCTGTCCAGCAGTGACATCAGTCCTGCAGCTATTCAGCTATTCCTCTGTCAGCGTAGCTCAGCCTCAGCCTGGAGGGTGGGGGTCCTTGAATTCTTGGCTTGATGTGACCTTGACTACCCCCCCCCACCCCCCCACCACCGCGCAGAGAGGAAAGCCCCCAAACGCAGCGCTTTTGCATGTGTGTTTCTAAGCGAGCCTTTGTCATTTTCACAAACAACTTTCTCATGACATTGACTTAACGTGACTTAATGTAATCACTATGACACTACAGAGCCTTGTTATGCAATATGGGTTTTAGGAACGCTAAAGTCAGTTTTTCCCCAAGCCCCTGTTGATTTCCCACCTCTCTCCACAGGCTTTTCTAGAGATGTGGTTTGGATGAGAATCTTAAAGTGCCCACTCCTAGCTGTTTTTCCCATCTAGCCCTGCCCCTGTCACTGTGTATGGTTGTATACAAGAGGGTTGCCCCAGGGAGGTTAACATCCTCCCGTCCTGCCTATTAACAGAAACCTCAGCGGTGATGCCCTCTCAGCTTATTAAAGGTCATTAAATGAATCATTTAGCCTTTAAGTTCAAAGAATCACATGCTTCCTATTTGCCTGTATCCCGCAGGTGTTCAAAGGAATCTTTAGACTGTCTGTTGATGAAACGTTCAGAGTGAATGAATCACAGACCCACCTGCTGGTTATTGTTATCTGTGTTTGGCAGCGTCTTCTGAATAACTGATTTTCCTCACTGCTGTTATTTTAGGTAATGCCAGTGGGACTCACTAAGATGGATTCAAGACCCTCAGGGAAATCAGATATTTCTTTTTATTGGGAGTATTTGTTATTTCCATGTCATCAGTTGTTTGGTTTTTTTTGATGGGAGTTGAAAATATGCATAGAAGAGAACTGAGCTAAAAGACTTTTAGTTATAATAGGCTCCTGTTTCTGAGAGGAGTTCCTTTATGACACCACAGACTCCTAAACTGAACTTGCAAGTCAAGTCAGGAGAAGTCAGGCAGGTTTTTTTGCCCACCTTGTGTGTGTGTGTGTGTGTGTGTGTGTGTGTGTGTGAGAAAGTTTTTGCTTTGTGCTGCAGTGATCAGTGTGGGGAGGGGTTTTCTCTGCACCTTTCGAGTCCAGACATGACAAAAAATACGCAACAAAACAGTGAGCTCATCGAACAGAACTGTGGTCCAGCTCAGGGGATAGACAGTTTTTGTGTCTGCGTGGTGTGAATGCATGAGAAACTCAAAAGCCTAAATATGGATGAGCCCAGCAGCATCGTGTTGTCCCAGTTGCTTTTAGGGTCTGGACACAAAGCA
The DNA here is from genome assembly GCF_014851395.1 of Micropterus salmoides. Taxonomy (NCBI): domain Eukaryota; kingdom Metazoa; phylum Chordata; class Actinopteri; order Centrarchiformes; family Centrarchidae; genus Micropterus; species Micropterus salmoides. Next base: position 21,846,077 of record NW_024040485.1, on the reverse strand, counting down.
ATATTAAAAAAAGTTTGAAATTTGCATTGTTGTGCAATAAGGGATAGCGACAGAAATGTAGTATTGGTAGTTGTCTGCAAGTTCACACTTGTTGTTTGGTTTTTTTTTTGTTTTTGTTTTTCAGTTGCTCAGTATAGAGATAGCTGCAGGGTTTCCATGTTAAACATTTCAAAAGATTTCAGGAGAGAGCCAATGAGATAACAGAAGATGCGTTTGAATTAGCAGCTTTGTGTTACGATATCAATGCATCATACCGAATCAAATTCAAGTCAAAGTGAACATTTGTGTGCTCTGGGTTCACCTATGATGTGTTTTAATCACACTTTTATTTTCTGTGTCTGGTAATATAGCACAAAAGTTGCATTAAAAAAAACCTCATCCATCATCCTGAAATTCTGCTTTATGTTAAATCTTAATGCTGTTGACTTGTGTGACTCTGTCTGTGTTGAGGGAGTGAGGCAATTGGAGTAGGGCTGAAACGATTCATCGATTAAACTGATTAATAAAATGCATCGATGCTTCGTTTAATCCATATAACTATACAGCCCACTGTTTCGCACGGACATTTATTACTGTCGCGCTTGCGCTGTGAACACCACGTGATTATAATGGCGCTGTGTGCAAAGTGGAGGAAGAGAGAGAAAAAGAAAAAAGTGTCCAAAGTATGGGATTAGTTTAAGCTAAAGAAAACAACAACTCTGCAATGTTACAGTCTGTCCACGTAAAACGAAATTAATGCTGCCTCGTCAACAGCACGACGGCATCTGATCAGAAAGCACCCGGTGTGGACCACAGACAAGCAAAAGTACTTCTTAAATGACGCATTGATGAATCGTTGAAATAATCTATAGAAACTTCAAATACTAAAATCATCGTTAGCTGCAGTCCTAAATTGGAGTCTTATGCTAACACACCTCATCAAATTATAAACAGTCGACCTTTCTGGATACTTTATGTGACTGCTGAAGTTGCTACCTGACGTGTTTTTGTAAGCAAAGCTGTAGGTCTTTGTACTGTGCTGCAGGACTGTTTTGCTAACTTCAAAATGGCTGGCAGCCAAAAAGAGCACACGTGCAGAGTTGCTATTTATAGTCAGTATGTATCTGTGACAAACTCCAGTAGCACATACGGAGTCATATCTGTGGTTGTTTCCAAAATGGTCATAAGGTGGTAACTTTTATTTCTTCTTTTCTTTACCCAGAATTCCCTTTGACCCCAGATACGCCCAACAGTGAGGCGAGAATGTGCACCAGCAGCAGCCGCCTGGCCGCCCTGAAAAGACAGAATGACATCGAGCTCAAGGTCAAACAGGGTGCCGAGAACATGATTCAGATGTACTCCAACGGGTCCTCCAAGGTGAGATTCAGCAGGAGGGGGTTGAGGGTGTTCACATGACATTCAGCTTTGAGCTTGGTCATGTCAGGATGCCAAGTGAGTGAAATCAGTTGTGTTGTATTTAAACGATTTTGGGCATAATATACTTTGGCAGTAACAACATTGTACTCACCTAGTACATCTGGCAACCCAAACAAATTGGGTAAGAAACACAAGCAGTCAGACAAACTCTCACGTTAGCCGAACTTATTTGAATAAGAAAATGAGGCTTTACAGTAAAATTATGACCCAAACTGTCTGTTGTACAAGCAGTCAGTCAATAAATCAACTTCCTGGTTCAACAGAGAATTATTGTACTTTCCATAGTTGTGTGCACACAGAGTTAAGGATTATCAGCAACATAAATTTGTGCTCGCTTTCTGTTGTACCTGTTGTAAGGGTGTAAAACCCGACCTTTTTGGCTTGTAACTCCTCAAAGCAAAGCCATATCCACCTGTGACCCTCATCATTACATTTGTTGGCTGGTTGTGACGAGTCCAACGGGGGGAAAAATGCCCTTGTTTGATGTGAATAGTTTAAGGGGCTTAATGATAAGGGAACAATAATAAACACAATAATTACAAGAGAGTCTCTGGACCTCCGTATTGGGGACCACAGTTTTAGATAATATGCTTTAATTGTTGTCGTCTTCACAAACTGTCTAAATGTCTGACTGCTTGTGCTTCTTGCCCCGTTGGCCCTCATTGTAGCGATATTTTTGTGTTCCCAGATCTGAGCTCTTACTTTGGTGAGTACAATGTTATCATAACTGATTATGACCAATATGACAAAAATAAGACTCAAGTGGACATGAACTGTAGGTATTTGACGTGATCTTTGGCAGTTCAAGATAAGTAACAAAAGCAACCATGAGTCTTTTTTAGTCACCACCATTTGGTTTTATTCACCATTTGACATTCTGATTCAGTTAAATTAGAATTACAACCCTGTTTCCAAAAATGTTGGCACGCTGTGTAAAATATAAATAGAAACAAAATGTGATGATGTGCAAAACATTGAAACCCCATTTTTAATAGAAAATAGCACAAAGACAACTTTCAAATGTTGAAACTGAGAAATGTTATTGTTGTTTGAGAATTTTATGCCCATTTCGAGTTTGATGGAACAACATGTTTCATAAGATGTTCACAGTGGCAACAAAAAACAGGAAAAAGTTGTGAAATGTTAAAAGAAAACACCCGGTGGAACATCTCACAATAAATGAGGTCAATTGACAACAAGTTAGTAACATGATTGGGATGCTCTTTTTTTAACCCATTCTTTCTGAAGTAAAAATGGGTATGGTTCACCACTCTGTGAAAGACTGCGTCAGCAAATAGTGCACCAATTTAAGAATAATTTTTCTCAACTTAAAATTGCAGAGAATCTGGGTATTTCATTGTCTACAGTACATCATATAATTTAAAGATTCAGAGAATGAGAAGAAATCTCTGTATGCAAGGGTCAAGACCGAAAACCAATATTGGATGGCCGTGACCTTGGGGCCCTGAGACTGCACTGCATCAAAAACAGACACAATTCTGTAGTGGACATCACTGCGTGGGCTGAGGAACACTTCCAAAAACCATTGTCTGTGTACACAGTTTGTCGCTGCATCCACAAATGCAAGTTGAAACTCTACCATGCAAAGAGGAAACCGTTGTTGAAGAGGTGATGCAACAGAATGGAAAACATGAACCTGTCCCAGCTTTTTTGGAAACAGGGTTGTACATGACACTTGATCACATGTATTTCAACAGCTCAGAGGTGAGCCTGCCTTACAAGAAATTTATCTTTGCTTCCGCACAACTGTCACTCTTCATCATAATAATAATAATAATCTTTATTTGTAGAGCACTTTTCAAAAACAAGTTACAAAGTGCTTTAACAAGTGTAAAGAAAATAATACCCCATCATGCAAATCTTACTACTTCACTCGTGTTTCCTTCAGTGCTCGCTTTCTTGTAAGGCTTGCTAATTAATCTTGGTTCATGTGTTGTCCTTTTGCGAGAGTTGTATAGTATTACTAGACTCATAATCACCATCATGATCATTTATTTTGAAAACTTCAGTTAAGCCAAGAGTCTTTTTAAAAGTGCCTTGGTCACAGTCACTTGGAAACTGGAGTGAGCAGGCTCATTCCCAGTACGCAGATGGTAGAATGATACATGTTGGTTTTGCTTTTACAGCTTCACTTTAGGGGAGGAGGAAACATGAGAAGGCACTGACACATACCATGTGTCATATGCACCGCTGTTTGTTCACAAGGCTCGTACAGTGCTTGTGGCTCCTAATACTCAGAGAGAGCAAAACTATAATTTAGGTGGAAGGTGTGTGTGCGCAAGTCACCGGGGCTAATAACAGCTGGAGCACTAAGACCCCCTCATGCTCATCTCTGCTTGTGTGCATGTCAGTAGTAATTGAAGCCACTTTGTAGTAGACGGTTTAGGTATAGTGTAGGATTTCAATAGTGTTATCTCTACGTATGTCTCAGAATCAGAAATACTTTATTGAAATTCTTCTTCGTTACAATTGCTCACTTTGCATGTCAAGATTAAGGAATTAATAGAAAATATAACGAAATCTAAGTATACAATCTAAATATAAATGACTGTGGATATGTACAGTATTAACAGAAATTCTGTTTGTCTGTTAATGTAGCATGGATTGATTAAATTTCTCATGCCTTGAAAATACTTTTTAAGGGAATAGTTAGATTTTTGGAAATGCGCTAATTTGCTTTCTGCCAGAGTTAATGAGAAGATGCCACTCCGATGTCTGTACAGTAAATATGAAGCTACAGCTAGCACCTGCTTAGCGTAGCTTAGCATAAAGATTGCAAACAGAGGGAAATGGCTTGTCTGGCTCTGTCCCAAAGGTTACAAAATCTGCCTATCTGCTCCTCTAAAGCACACTAATTAATATTGTTGTATACTGTTTTTATGTTTTTTTTTTTGTTTAACCCATTTAGGAATGGTTTTAGTGTATGTGCTGGACTATTTATTGGTTGGGTCCAAGAAGTTCTTCAGAAACTCGCTGCACCAAAGATTGCTTCGACTTTAATTGGGATGAAAATTATTTGCTTAGACATTTACATTTAAATTCACCAGTACAGCTCAGCTATCTAACCCTGTCTACATCCCAGGATGAACTCCTCACATGGCCTAAAAACTGTGTAATGAACATTTGAAAGATTTCTAGACATGGTGAATATTAGATTTTGAGAAGGTTGGGACGTCTAGCTTGGTTTTAATGTCATGTCCAATTTTTAAGTAGGCCAGAAATGAGGCCTTGAATGTTTCCCAACAAGAGGTGCTTGCAGAGCCTTGGCGTCTAACTGTAGGAGAGTATATGGGACTGTCTGTCAATCCTCCACTCTCTGACCAGGGGAGGTGGCTTACAAAACACTGTGACCTCCCCGGGTCAGACAGACAGACAGACAAACAAAGGCACCTTCCAGTTGGAAATAGTCCTGTCCTGATGTCAGAGGAAATGCCTGCTGGACAGAGGTCTTTCCTGAGAGTGGCGCCATCAACAACTAAGATTTAAACTTCAGAGGAATTCTGGGTGGAGTTTGCTTACTCCACTCTGTTTGTGCGTGTTTGTGTGAGTGTATTTGCGTACATTAGAGGGTTAGTAATTACAACACACAATGAGATTCCACACTTTTTTTTTTTTGATGAATACGATTTTCCATGTGGTCACTTGTTCTTTAGCTCCCATTAAGGGTATAAACTGATGTTCTGGCCGTTTGTGTTACATGCTCACAACAACAGAACACAATAAGTGATGAAGGATGGTGTGCAATCAGGGTCATCTGTAGAGTCCTGACACGCAGTTATTTTAATCATAAGACAAAACAATATTAAAACCTTTGATTCAAACATTAATGTATGTAAAGCGTTATGTCTCCACCAGCAGACAGTGATTGTTTTATTTCTAATTTTGTTCAAAGGATCGTAAGTTGCTAGCGACTGCCCAGCAGATGCTACAGGACAGCAAGACAAAGATCGAGTTCATCAGGATGCAGATCCTCAAGGCCAGCCAGGCCAGCGAGCTCAACTTCGAGAACAATGACGTGATGGGTGAGCCTCCTCTTGCCGTCAGTGATGGATTAGAGTTACTCAGCGTGACTTTTGGATGCCTCCATCAGTGCCCACAAGGTCTTTTTAAACAATCATGTCCTTCCTTGTCCTCCAGACAAGCCCATCATCAGCCCGTTGGACCTGCGGGTGGAGGAGCTGTGTCACCATGCCAAGATAGAGTCCGCTGTGGCCGAGGGAGCCAAGAATGTCATGAAACTCCTGGGCTCGGGAAAAGTCACAGAAAAAAGAGCACATTCAGAGGTAGATGTTTGTGTCTGAGTTTATCTCTATGTAAAATTCACTTCTTTACCGCCTGCTGTATGTATACAGTGGTGTTTTAAAACAAGCAGGAACAAGAATTCGGATCACTTTTAGACCTAATGCAGTTTCGTGGGCTTAAAATGAAACTGAGCTATGCACTGCTGCTGTGCTCCACTAAAGTAAAATGGACCATTGATGTTTCTCTCTCTTTCTATCCTTCCCCAACTAATTTTCACATCTACTAATTCTTTTCCTCCAACCCTCCTTTGCTTCCTCTGTACTTCCTTGCCTCTTTTCTCTCTCTTTAGGCCCAAGCTCGTTTTAACGAGTCCAGTCAAAAGCTCGACCTCCTGAGATATTCTTTGGAGCAGCGCCTCAACGAGTTGCCTAAAAACCACCCTCGTAGCAGCAGTATCGTGGAAGAGTTGTCCCTGCTGTCCTCACCGGTCCTCAGTCCCAGATCCAGCCTCATCTCCGCACAGAACCAGTACAGCACCGTGACTAAGCCCGCCGCACTCACAGGTAACTGAACAAGTGATGGTTATTACTAGCACATTTATTATTTGAGATGTTTTACACTGACGGCGTGTGTTAGTTTTGGTCCTATTATTTCCTATTACACACAGAGTTCCTCCAGTCACACAGAAAAAATTAACCAACTTGATGGATACTTTCCCTTTTTGACCCTTTTTATTTGTTGCAATTTAAAGATATTTTATGAAAAATAAACAAGAGCAAAGCGTGGGAACTACTTTTTACTAAGGGTAAACATTTCTTACTCTTCTGACTTAATGTCCACAGTGTGCTTTATCCAGACCAAGATACGATGGTATCGTCGCTGTTTGCTGTGAAGGTCTTACGTTGTTCATTAATTGTTTATGTCTTGGTGGGGAGTTGTGTTTCATACCAGTTAACAGAGACACAGGTCTCACCTCATTACCACTACTACTCTTATCCAACCTGTATCTTGCTGTTGTATTCGTAACCTTATATGTCTCCTAGGGTTAAACAAATTCTCCCCAAATATGTGAACCTTTTCACATGACCAGACGATGTGGGAATGATCATAGTCAACAGCAATGAACAAATGAATGATGAAGTGTTTTTGTTAGGTGTGATGTGGAAGATTTAAATTTTTTTTATTCTTCCAACCAAATTCCTTTCCTACAATTTGTAGATCTTCTGATACTTTTCAAACAAAAACATTGCAGACTGAGCTACACACTCTTTCATACTTTTGGAAAGATGATAAAGTTACGCTGGTGTCTTTATTTTCACTAGTTTACTTTCCTCTTCAAAAGCTCTCTTTCCTCATGGCAATTTTCAGACATTGATTTTTAGCTGTCAACACACATGACTTGTCTGCAGGTAGGGTGGGTTTTAAGCCTTGAATTGGTCTGCCTTTACCTTTGTGTCAAACATGAGTTAGACTAAACTACCAAAAAAAACAAGACTGGCCTTACTCAGTAAACTATTCTAACAAAACTTTGCACGAGACACATTGTGTAATTATATATGGATGTGTGTCGTCCCACCTCACTTCCAGGCACGTTAGACGTCAGGCTCATGGGCTGTCAGGACCTTCTGGAAAATGTCCCGGGTCGTTCCAAAGCGGCGTCTGTCCCGCTGCCTGGCTGGAGCCCCAGCGAGACACGCTCATCCTTCATTAGCCGAGCGAACCGAAACCGCGGTGTGAGCTCACGGAACATGACAAAGAGCGAGGAGCTCTCCAGTAAGTATATCTGACCTCCTGCACTGTCTGGAAATATATTGATTTAAACAATTCTGTGGCATTGAGCTTCACAAAGTTAGCACTAAATCATAGCTGGGCCGTAATGGACCTGTGACATTTCCCAGCGAAATGACCTTGTCTCTTAAACCAACTGAATTACACTCTCAATCAGGGCTTTGTTAATACATTAGTGCTTAACAAATAATGCGTGTATGTGTGTGCGTGTGTTTCTTAGATGAGATCAGTGCAGTGTTGAAGCTGGACAACACGGTAGTCGGCCAGACAAGCTGGAGGTCTGTCAGCAACCAGGCCTGGGACCAGAAGTTTACATTGGAGCTGGACCGGGTAACTAACACACATTTCTGCCCTTGACCTACATCTGTGCTGTTGACTCAGTGTCGTGTTCGGACAACACAGTCTGTGTGTTTCACATCTGTTTGGTGTGTGTGTGACTCTGCCCTTTAGTCTCGTGAGCTGGAGATCTCAGTGTACTGGCGTGACTGGCGTTCACTCTGTGCTGTCAAGTTCCTGCGGCTGGAGGACTTCCTGGACAACCAGCGTCATGGGATGTGTCTGTACCTAGAGCCACAGGGGATGCTGTTTGCTGAGGTACACACACACAAAAACACGTACGCACACACACACAGTGTACTAATATTGACCTTTACTGGTGACCGATCCCATTAAAACAGTTATTGTTAGCCGTAATGGACATAAATGTAAAAAGTTAGTAAGAACATTTAAAAACAGAAACAGAAATGGTTTATATGTTACCCAACTTTGAGAGAAGCGAGAAAGTTTATTTTTATTTGAGACTTTGTACTCCTTTGTGTCTTGGTTCACGCTTTTCTACCTTTATAAAACGCCCTCACATAACTTCAACTCTTCGGACTATATGCTTATTTATTTTTCGTCTTGTTTGAGTACATCCATCCAAGTGTTTCCACCACACAATGCTGCATGTACACATTGACTTAGATCTCTTATTTGTTGTATCAGCCGCTTTTTATCTAAAAAAAAAAAATTCTCTTGTCAAGGTAACGTTTTTTAATCCTGTCATTGAGAGACGACCAAAGCTGCAAAGACAAAAGAAGATTTTCTCGAAGCAGCAAGGTGAGTCAACATTCAACAGACAGGCATCATAGAAACTTACATTTATTATAACAGGCTTGGATGCTGTATCTGACTATGTCGTGGTTCTTGGTTTCACCAAATGCAGTGTTAATCTTTCCTGAATCCCCTGCCGTAAAAAGATTATTTTGTGATCTACATGTATTCTTTGTTTTACTCCTCCTGTTGTTTCTCGCAAACTTCACCACCTCTTTTGCTCTTCTTTCTCCCCTCCTCCTGTGTCTCACTTGCCTCTTCATTATCAGGTAAAACCTTTCTGCGAGCCCCTCAGATGAACATCAACATCGCTACGTGGGGCCGCCTGGTGAGAAGAGCCATACCGACCGTCAGCACCAACTCCTTCAGCCCGCAGGCGGCTGAGACCGGGCACAGCAGCCTGCCTGGTTCACCCACACCCAGCAGGTACTCCAACATGACACATACATGGACTAAAGATATTCAGATGTAATTCTTAACTCATACTAAAACTATGACAAAGACAGTTTTAAAAAAAAAACTGTTACCTCTGCTAATTCACAGCGACCCGCTGGTGACTAAGCTGGACTTTGACAAAGAGCCCACCCCAGGACCAAAACACTACCCAGTACCCGATGACATCCGAGAACCGCTGGTCCAGGATAAGATGCCCGATAAGGAGGAAGTACAGGTACGGTGTCCTAGGAATTACTGGTATTTTTGATAAAGCAGTAATGAGCTGATGTAATCACAGAAGGAAGACAACAAAGCCTCAGCACTCAGCCAGACAAGCCTATGCTGAGAATTTGACAGAAAGAAAAGATAAAAGGTCCAAAAAGGTGAATAAGAAGCAGCAAAACATACAGACAGCTCGAATGCCTTTAAATGGAGATCAGTTTAAATAAGACCTTTCCCCTGTACCGACTAATGTTCACCTCACTTTGTTTGCCACCTGCGGTATTCAGTATGACTATCCATTACCCAGGACGAATAGTCGCAGGATTTGTTTGACACAACAGATGGAATTAACAGTGGAAACCTCTTTATAGTGATCAAGTCTGTCTATTATAACTGATTTTTGTTTTTATTTATTTGTTACATGAATATAAAGAAATGAAACGGCACATTTGTTATTTACGGAATTTTTTTGACTTTTTCAAAATACAGTGCAGCCATTTCAGGCGCTTTTCAAATGACTATAATTCAAATACAGTACTGCATATAAAATCTATGTATTTCTAATTATAATTAGGCTATAGCCTAAAAAACTGTTTTGCTGTTTACAGTAACATTAGTGGTGCCACAGTTTGGTGTTGAACATTTATACATTTTTAACAGGCCTGAAAATAAACTTAAGGCTTTCAGTGGCAAACTCAGCAGATTTATAACATTTGGAGTTTTTTGTTCATGTATGAAAAGACCCAAAATGAACACTAAGCATATTATTTTAATAGCATTTGTATAAGAATGATTCTGTCCCAAGCTTTTTGATCCATATAAGCTGTTGATCAACGTAACCATGATCACTATAATCATTTCCCACTGTATAATCATATTATAAATAATGGCTAAAAGCTTGTTCCTTATTACTTTTAGTCGACCAAAACCCCACGATTTGACTCATTTTTCACCACTTTTCTGTCCTCCTGCTTTGTGCTCCCCCCTCTGCAGGATGCACTCGCCTCGTTCGACTTCTTGAACAAGAGAAACAGCGTAGCGGTGAAGCCAGACCTGGACAGAGTGGTGGAGCAGGAGATCCAGCATCAAGACCTGGAGCTTACCGTCATCCAGAAAGACTCAGAGATAAGGTAGGAGAGCCATGTGTGTGTTTTTGTTTTTGTTTGTGTTCGAGGTCTAGTTCAGGGGCCTGTACCATGAAGCGAGTTCAATATACCCAGGATATCTTTAAGTTATCTGGCTGAACTAACCCTAACAATCGCGGTCGGGATAAGCGGTACCACGAAGCTGGTTATCAACTCGGTAACTCAACCCAGGGTTTCCCAATTCAGCCGGGAGCGCGTTCACATAAAAGAGGCGGTGTAAGCAGCAGATGACCAATCACAGACATGAACTTGTCGTCACTTCAAAAATGAGATTAATTTATTTAACACACTCAAAAGTGTTCCCAACATTATTCTAAATTAACTTCATAAAGCAATGAAACGAAAACTCCATTCATGCCGTAAAGTGTGCTCAAATAGTGGTTGACAAAACCCCACATCGCAAGAGGTGGGGCAGAACGTGACCAGTCTTGGCAATTTGGCAGTCAGGGCAATTGGTTCTGCAGCAAGACTCAGTTAGAAGTCTACTGTAAAAACCTGTAGGTGTACAATAACCTAAGGCTTTTAATGAGTGTCTTTAGGATGATATCGCTATAGCCTACAAGAGTTTCTCCACATCACCGCTGCAAACATAAAGCAGCCTTAACAGTCTGTGGGATTTCCTACAGATTGTAATGTCATTTTCCAAGAGAGCTGATTGGTCAGTAGGTGGAGTTTTCATAGAGTTGATCTCTTATCTGCAACATAACCTGCTCCGGAGCAAGTTAGCCGTTCAGCATAAGTTACCATGGAGATATACCCTGGTAAGAAGTGAACCACCGTTGTGGTACTGAAAATCCAGGGTTAAACCCGAAGTTACCTCGATAAGCTCAAATCCTGCTGCGTGATACAGGCCCCAGGTGTAATGTTCTGACATGCAGAAGTATTCAGAGGAGCTGAAATAGTAACATGGGCGTGAACACTGCCCCCTGGCTTTGAATCTTTATGCTGTTTAACTGTGGTGTGTTGTGCTACAGGCTGGCTCTGTATTCAAACCACCAGCTTCATGCAGGTCTCTATAATTAATTAATAAATGATGTTAATGTAAACGCTGATCCTTTTCCAGGGAAGAAGAGCAGTTCCACTTCAGTCTCCAAGACTTCAAATGTGTGGCAGTCCTTGGACGTGGTCACTTTGGAAAGGTGCTTTATAACGATAATCTTTTATTATCAATTTATCTGTCTGTTATTTTCCTGGAGTTATAATTTTTGTCTACAAATGCCTGAAAGTATTAACCGTTCATAACCCAAATACATTAAGTTCACTATCATATATGACAACGAAAAGCATCTGCATGTTTCAGAAGGTTGAGGATGCATTTTTGTTTAAAATATGAAAAAAAAAACTGTTCTTATATTTGCAGTCAGTTGATGAATCGATAAATGAACTAATTGTTTCAGCTCTAGTCCAACAGAACAAAGTAGGCAGAAAGCTGACATTGAAAGTGTCTCTTTCCTCTGTGTCTTCCATCCTCAGGTGTTGCTGGCAGAATATAAAAGCACAGGAGAGATGTTTGCTATCAAAGCTCTCAAGAAAGGAGACATCGTGGCTCGCGATGAGGTGGACAGGTAAATATTTAAAGTGTCTGCTCAGACTAGTGACTCTCACCAGTGTGCCAAAAATACTGCAAGGCTGCAACTAGAAATGTAAGGGTAATAGGAAACCTTGGAGGAGCCAGTTAGGAGTTAACGTGGCCTCCTTTTTTCTTCAAGTGGATGAGTACAAAATTTCAGCGACCCCCTTGCTGCTGTAACTCACACAGTCTCCTCTTCTCTTTGCCAGTCTGATGTGCGAGAAGAGGATTTTCGAGACGGTCAACAGTGTCCGCCACCCGTTCCTGGTCAACCTGTTTGCGTGTTTCCAGACACAAGAGCATGTTTGCTTTGTCATGGAGTATGCGGCGGGAGGCGACCTGATGATGCACATCCACGCTGATGTTTTCTCTGAGCCCAGGGCCATGTGAGTGACCAGAGCTTTAACTCCACCACCCGTGTCTGAACTTGACTGTACATTTGCACCATTAGTGAAGTGTTTATGAAGGGTCATTTGGGTTTCATGGTTCTTTCAGTTGTTCAGACCTGTTGGGGTTTTGTGTCTTGTTTAGGGATGCACCAATCCAATACTGATATCAGATATCGTCTCGATACTGACAAAATAGCTGGATCGGGTATACCGAAAGCACAGGTATTAGTATCAGGACTGAAAACGTCGGATCGGTGCATCCCTAGTCTTGTTTCTATTTTTTTTTTATTTGCAGGGGCACGTCTATAGGAATTCTGAAAGAACTGTTTCCCTCAGTGTGTAAAACTCTTTGTATAGCTCATGTAAGGTAATCTGTTTTGCAGATTTTATGCAGCCTGCGTCGTATTGGGATTGCAGTTCTTACATGACCATAAGATTGTGTACAGGTAAGCAGTTTGAGTAATGTTAAATCGGTCATTCATTCATTCATCCAGTCCCACATCAGTTAGGAACATGACATTTTTAAAATTCTTTCCTTATTCCTTTTTTTATTTGCAGAGATTTGAAGCTGGATAACCTGCTACTAGACACAGAGGGATATGTAAAGATTGCTGACTTTGGGCTTTGCAAAGAAGGTAACACAGAAAATGAGATTAAACAGGAAAATTGCAAAAGAATCTGTAGCTTCAAAATGACAAATGTGAAACTAGCGCCCTGAATATCCAGAGACATATCAGTTATCAAACAACAATGAATAGAGTAGAGGGTGGTAGGATGATTTTTATCAAACCACACCTGTGTTGCTTTCAGGAATGGGTTTCAGGGACCGCACCAGCACATTTTGTGGCACGCCAGAGTTTTTAGCTCCTGAGGTTTTGACCGAAACGTCGTACACTCGTGCTGTGGACTGGTGGGGACTGGGCGTCCTTATCTTCGAGATGCTGGTTGGGGAGGTGAGTGCGTTTTCCCCCACCCCAGATGTTCCGTATGATAAATATTTGACTTTACAACGCCTTCACAAACATTCAGCAATTGTGCATTGTTGCATAATGTCAAGGCTTCTGATTCATGCTGAAGGTCAGTGATTCATATTCAGCGGCAGTTGTCAGGTCTTCATCTTTTCTTTCTTTGCACGTCTTTTTTTCAGTCACCCTTCCCTGGTGATGATGAAGAGGAGGTGTTTGACAGCATTGTCAATGACGAGGTCCGCTACCCACGGTTCCTCTCAACCGAGGCCATCTCCATCATGAGGAGGGTGTGTAGATAGACTTCAAATTCAAAGCAGCTGCGTTATCGCTGAACTGCAAACTCTGTTTGTATTCCCCTCCTGACATGATGTCACCAAGTAACTGACCAGTGTGTGTCCAGGTAGTGTATCAATTTAATTTGACTTCTTCTTCTTCTTGTGCTCAGCTTTTGAGGAGGAGTCCAGAACGACGACTGGGAGCAGGAGAAAGGGACGCAGAGGAGGTCAAGAAACATCTATTCTTCAGGGTAAGGAACCAAAAGTGAATTAGCACTGATAGTTTTTTAAAGGGGCATTCACACCTACCTTGTTTGGTCCAGACTTTCCGGACTTTTCAGTTTGATCCGAATCAAAATCACAGGTCTGAAACTTCCCCCTGACCGCCGTCCGTACCAAACAGATGAAATTAGATTTTTGGGATGTTTTGGACTTTGAGACCATTTAATAGGAAGTTTGGAGGTTCCTGTGTATACTGGAAACAAACAAATGCACAGATAAATGAATTGAAATAAGGAATTTAAACTTTCAAGTATAGTTAGAGCTGCAGGTAGTAATGCCATAATATAGTGGCAACAATATGCATCTGTTCATTCCTCATTCTTGTCAAAGCTAACCGCAGAACTTTTTACAAACCACTCAATGTCAAGTATAGGGAGACTCGGCACACATAGATGATGACAGGATGTAGCCTATGTCATGGAAAGTTCTTGGTGAAATTAGGTGTGGACTTGCACTTGTGAAAGGCCCCTTGATTAGTGAGCTTTAGAGGTACTGGAAGGGGAATTTTTGTGTTTTTTACCTTTGGAGGGAGCCAGGCTAGTTGTTTCCCCATCACTAGTTTTCATGCTAAGCTAACCAGATGCAGCCTGCAACCATGTGACCTCCTGTGTCTGTTTCTTGGCAGAGCATGGACTGGAATGGACTGTTGGCCAAGAAGGTGAAACCGCCGTTCGTGCCGACCATCCAAGGCACCAACGACGTCAGCAACTTCGATGATGAATTTACCTCAGAGGCTCCCATCTTAACCCCGCCCAGGGAACCCCGAGCGCTGAGCTCTGATGAGCAGAACACCTTTTCTGACTTTGATTACATTGCTGACTGGTGTTAGCCTCACCTAACCCTGTCTACACACACACACACTCACATGCACACACACACATGCACACACTGTGAACCAACCAACACAGCAATGACTGTAACGTCATTTAAAAACTTTCCTCTTCCTTGCCCAATATTTTGGAAGAGCAACGAACGTGGCTCCCCGCAAAAACTCTGTGCCATTGAGGGGGAAAGTCCAGAAGCCTCCCGAGGACCCCCACTTATTTTTTAATCCACATGAAGAACTTTTTTTAAGGAAAAGAAAAGAAATGAAACTCTTTTGTTTGGAGAGTGAAGGAGGAGGTATGCTTTGTCCTCCTGCACACGTTGTCGTCGTCATGTCCATTGTCTGACCACTGAGAATGTTTTTCATATGAACTCCGAGAAGACGGCAACAATCACAATCATGGTATGCAGTGTCACCGTCTTTGTTTTTTTGATCTGTACAGATTATATTCAGTCGTATATTTTATTGTTGTTTTTCTCTCTTTGCAAAGCCCTCGCGATAGCTTAAGGACATTTTTATCTCACTGTAAAGTTTGACATTTCTGCTATGATCACATCTGAAACTGGTGTTCAGTGAGTCTGAAATGCTCAAAGCATTATCACTGAGCGGTCAACTACAGCAAACATCTTGACTACTACTGCTACTGCTTCTTGACTTGAAATCCAAGCGAGAGTCTTCACACTACATGTCGTCTTGTCTCCGGGCCCAGTCTGTCCACAACCTGCTTTTCAACGTCACTGTGCTCACCTTAAGCTTTTATGTCTGCATACAACAATCCACACAATAATAATTCTTTTTAGTGTAAAACAGCAGTCCATCCATGCTGCTTAAACTGTTAAATGAATTATCATCACTTAGTAAATGTTGGAAATTAGTTGATAATTAAAAAGGCCTTTTGGCCAGAAGAATTAATGCAAAATGGTTGGTCTGATGCCCTCTAGTGGCTCATATTCAGCTGAATTCTGGTCAAAGTACCACTTGGTATTGCAGTACCTTTTGGAGCAAAAAAATCAAATATTAAATTAATTATTTTGTAAAATCCGAGTTCAGTTGGATTTCAAGTAGTCTTTTCTTTTGTTCCTCAAAGAACAGCTGTCGTTGTGGACCTGGCAGATGTTTTCTTCTTACCTCAGTCAAAGTGAAAAAAACTAAAGTGAGTCGCACAGCTACAGCTACCAAAACCAAATTCATCTTGTCCCATCCTGAAGCAGCAGAAAAACAACTCTTCATGGTTTAAAATAAATAAATAAATACATCTGATTTATGGACAGACGGTGAACCCAATAACGGTAAAGATGTGGTGGTAAAAAATCCATTAGACAAGCGCCGAGCTGTGTTGTATGTGGGAACATACTAAGTTTAGTTGTTCTAGGTCTGTCAAAATGCCATTTCATTGCTTCCCACACTGTTGTGGGATCAGTTTTTCAGGCTGGCGCCGAGGAACCAGGTGATTACTTTGTCAATTTGCATGTTTATATATAAACTGACTCAAATGTTGGAGAGCTGTTGAATCACTACAGGGGAGGGCAGGGTATATTATATATATACATACTGTATGTACACAATTAAGCTGAAAGCACTAATTCTATCAATAGTTTAATTATCTACATTTTCTTAATGATGAAAATAGATTGTACAAAGTTTTTTTTTTTTT
Source organism: Micropterus salmoides (assembly GCF_014851395.1). Taxonomy (NCBI): domain Eukaryota; kingdom Metazoa; phylum Chordata; class Actinopteri; order Centrarchiformes; family Centrarchidae; genus Micropterus; species Micropterus salmoides. The sequence goes on along the minus strand of NW_024040485.1, from coordinate 21,829,752 downwards.
TTTTTTTATTCTTTGCTTGTGCATGACGTCACCAGAACAGATGAAAACTTTATGGATGGTACACCAATAGTCAAGTCACACAACTGTTGCTGTTCACCCTGGAGTAAAAAAAAGAAGGCATTTCTGCAGTTGTTTGTTGCCCATCATGAATGCACAAATTAAACATTTGTAATAGTGTCTTTTCTTGTATTTGTACCCTTGACACTAAACACGGTTTACCCGTCACCCTGGAAAAATTACAGGATAGTAATTATGTAAACAAATGCTTCAAACCATGAACTGATCACCTTGCTTTAATGAAAATCTTTTATTTTTTTTAAATTACTTGAAACAATTCAAACAAACTAACAAAATAGAACCTGGTCATTTTTCTACAAAAACAAAGTTTATGTATACAGTATGAAACCAGCCTAAAATTGCAGGCATCAATTACATTTTCCCACTTGGACATATATACATGACACAGTATACACACTCAAATGAAATACTGTAAGTACAGTCTGCAAGCTGTTTATTTAAGCACTGGAATGTGTCCGTTTTATTCCTGTAAGAGCACCCTGACAAAGGCTTGAAGGGGGACAAGAGAAATCTTCCAAATCCAACACACATGATTTTTACAAAAAGGATGTAATCCTGTAAGTACAGCAGAAAAATATCGTCACTGTGTAGAGGCAGCGTCTTCTTCACAGTTGGGGCAGCTTGTCGACAGGTGTGTCAAATTTGAAGTCTGGAGGGAAGAGTTCTGCTGCTCGCGGGTAGATGAGCCGGTATGACTGTCGGATTGTAACATCTGCAACGCCGGCAATGTCCCCGATTTCTGTGGAAGCATCACAGACAAGGTTAGACACTTGAATTGTACAGAATCTAAAAAAAACTGCTGCATTTTCAGAAAAACAACGGCGAATTTTCTGGAGCTCAAAAATGCCAAGTGAAAATAAAAGACCGCATTCTACTTATTTTGATCTACTCAGGAAAACATTCAGCTAAAAAAGCCCCATATCTGGAGCTAGAGGGACACCACTGTCCTCCTGAAGGACATTTAAACGGGACTGATGACTGACAGATTTTTATCAAACCATTAAGACATGATGCCAACTCTGTGCTTTTTCCCTTTTATTATCCACTTTTGTCAGACTTTATACTTTTACTTTACCAATTTTCAGTGGACTATACTGTGCTATGTCTTCCACTGCAATTATTTTTTGTCTTTAATTACTTTGTTACTTTGCAGATGAAGATAATGCATACACATAATCTCACAAAATATAATCCAATGCAGTGTTTTATAGGTCTTTAAACCATCAACAATAAAACTGACAAATCATATTATATATGAACTCAGGTGACCTTTGTAATGCTAGAAAGCTCTATATTGTGGTGTTTGCTAGTTGCATGTCATTAAAAAACACAATCTGTGACCCAAATGTAAAAAAATAAAATAAAATAAACTATTTAAGACACATGAATCGGGCCTCCTATGACATGCAAATCGATTGACAGGCCTTTTAAACCAGACAACTAAAACCTTTATCAATGTTTTTATAAAGAAAGTTTAATGTTTGTTTTACTTTGTTGGATCATTTTGGTATTTTTAAACCTCAGCCCTAATTTCACATCTTTTGGTGTTGAAATGACTGGTAGGTTACAAAACGTTTTGGAATCCGTGCAGTAGATGGCTTCAGCCAGCAGCTTCAAAACTGCTGCAGAGACATTGGGGACAATTGCGCCCATCAAAATTACATCCACAAAAAGTGCTTTTTTTGCCATCAACAGGCTCAGACTGTTATATAGCAAGTGTCTGACAACATCATGGAAAGGATCCCTACGAGTGTCTCACTCAAGGACAATTCTCACTCCTGAGAGGCAAGTTGTTGCATGAAGACGCGGGTGGAAACGAGGGAGACCAGTTAAGAGTAATGTTCTTGGTAGCAGTTGCTCTCTATACATAACAACATCCTCTCTCCATCTAACCTACGAAGATCTCTGCTACTAGTATATGTGAATATTATTATATTAATATTACAAGGCCAAAAAAACCTACAAAGGAGGTCTTTTAAAGGTGGCGAGTTGAGAGTTAGCAAACTGTCGCTACAGTTGCTGCTGCAAAGCTAACATGCAGGGAGGATGAGACGGTCTCCAGACAGCGATACTCACAACTCTCCTGCTACTGTAGCTAACATCACAACAACAGCAGTCTTGGCAAACTAGGAAGTAAGCTGAATGACCATGGGCAAGTCATTAAAAGTTACCTGACACAAATCATAGCTGGAAAGGCTGGAATAGTGTTGTGTGACGGGGTGCAGGCCACTATGTTTGTTTCCCATTTACAAAGCCAGGGCTGTGTACAAACAAGATTTTTTTCAGCACGCACATAGGATGGACAGCTAGCGGGCCGTGAGGGAATATTTGCTGAACTTGACAGAAAGACATGTACTGGATTAGGATCACTTACCCCACCTTTAACTAGAGTTGTTTAAACTAAACTTTAGATTTGGCTGTCAACAGTCTCACTCACCTTTCTGGGTCTTCTTCTCAGCAGAGGCCTGGGAGGCCATGTAGATGGCTGCTGCAGCCACAGAGATGGGGCTCCTGCCGGGCACCAGGTCGAGCTCCACAGCCTTCCTGGCGATGAAGGTGGCCGCCATCTGCACCTGTTTGGGCAAGCCCAGGTTTGAGCAGAAGCGGGACATGAAGTCTCCGGTGGTGATGAGGTCCACACTGGTCTCCAGCGCCTTCAGGATCAGCTTAAAACACCGGCCAATCTCCTTCTTGGAGATCCGGGAGACTGCGCAGATCTCTGTGGAGGGAAGGAGAGAGGATCAGGGGAAGAAACTGCACATAGAGTGAAGTCAAAGAAATGTGTCTCTTTTCTTTCTCTACTGTGACTTCCACAGTAAAACTGGAGAGGAGAGAGTGCACCTTTTCTTCTATAAATAGGATGTTTTCTACTTTAAAACTGTACGGACAGGAATCTAATTGCCTTTAGTTAATGGTGGCTAATTGCACATCACAGATTAAATCCCATTGAGATACACTTACACTTAAGTGACTGTGTGTAGCTTTTCCTAACGTCCATGCCTTTAACTTCCTATCCACTCAGGCCAGCACGCCCCATGTCCATTATCCAGGTCCCTCACTGACCCCGCCATCAAATAAAATATAGGCTAATTGTCTTCCCTGAATATAAATGGTTTTATAATTATTATGAGTAGTAGTAGTATTATCAGTTAATTGTATTTATATTAAAAATGTATTATTTCTTTTCTTTGTTATTATATGGTTATTATGTTAAAATATCATAATCATGGGTTTCCCAGGGTGTTAAACAAATGCAACATTTAGAAATTTGACAACTTTAATTAGGTGTCTTATAGACCGCAAACAGCAGTCAATCAGAAATGCCAAACAAGAAGCAAAAAACAAGCAAAGCCTCAGGAAGAAGTCTGAGGCTGTTGGAAGAAAGCAGACAGATTTATCGTAACTTTCTAAGGACATTAGCTAAATTGAAATTTCAAAGTTAGTGTGAGCCCTGCGCTCGGTGGTTCTCTGCCCACTTCTTCACTGCAGGGTGACACAGTAGGCCTATACACCAGTGTGGGGACATTTTATGGATGACACTCTGACATCCCGTTCCCATGAAGGCAGCATGAAGCAGCACTACAGAAAGCTGACAGAAAGACTTAAGTAAAGAGTCGCTGCCGTCCTGTCGCATAGGTGTAAACTGGCAGGTTTTACAATGTTGCAGACCACTTTCTTTTTGCAAGTAGCTGCGAGTTTCATCTCATCTCAAAGTGAATCTTTGGTGTAAATTCGCCTTGAACAACGGCCCCAGAGAACACCTCCCTTTCAAAAATATTGCTGCCAGCGCCCCCCGATGTTCTTTGAACTGCCCCCGTTGAGAAACACTACACAAGGTGTTAAATGTGAATTTTGAACAAATTCTATTTTAAAATGATTTTAATCTAACATGAGAAATAAAACAATCAAGAAGCTGAATACTTTTTTAGCAAACCTGAATTTAAAGAGGGAAATTTATGAGTCACTATCAAAAATGTTCCTGTCTAAGGTTTTTATGTCAACCAAACACTTCATGTTACCTGTTACCATGTACTTAGAAGTACCAAAGTTTGTTTTGTTCCATCAATCATTCCTCAACAGCAGCCCTAACTTCAACAGTATGGCAGGAAGTAGAAGTTTTTCTGACCTTTAAACGTTCTTGGTACACCTTCTTGTCTGCAGGCAATGTAGAGACATGCAGAAGCGATGGCATCATTGGCTCGCCCCTTCAGGCTCTTCTGTTCATACACCTGCTTGAACAAGTTGTTTGTTCTGTCCTGCAGAGCAAAAAACATATTTACAGCAAACAAAAGACTTGAATACACCTAGTAAAAGTCTTTACAACATTTTTAATGGGATTAAATAGTGTTTATCTTCACAAACCCAAAATAAGTGTTTTTGTGAGAGCGAATTATGAAAATCTTAGAAAAAGAGTGCTGTACTTCTTGTTTAGCTAAAACTGTTGGATCTTGTTTGAGTGGGGCCAACCTGTGGCTCTTCTATTTGAACTCTTTCCTGTTTGTCTTACTTATTTAATAATTTACATTTTTATTTACGTCACCATGTATATTATGGCCTCAAAAGAGCTTCTGTCTAGAAATAATTGAACTGAACCGCAGACCACGTGTACCCCTTTTATACAGGGGACACGCATATGAACGTGCCTCCAGTCACACTTCAATGAAAAACCAAAGAGTTACCTCAAAGTTATGTTACAGTTTAATTTCCCTTTATTCTCTTGCTCGCTATGTTTCCATTTCTAACAGAGATGCCTGGGGCCTCATGTATAAAAGACTGCGCAGCTTTCATACTGAAAGATGGCATACTCACAGAATTAGAAAAGTACGTACGCATAAAAATATCCATATGTATAAAACCAGGTGTACGCCAGGTCCTGCGCACCTTTCCTTTATACATGACATGAAATTGAGTGCACATGCACAAGCCACATACCCCGCCTTGGCTCCTCCCATAAATTACTATGCAAATGATTATAAATACGCCAGTGTCACCTCCTAAGGGCCTAATAACAACGGCCAATCCTGCTGCAAAACATGTGAAAAAGAGAAACTACACTGAGTGTGTGATCGAAGTGCTGATCACAGAAGTGGAGGCGAGAAGAAATATTTAATTTGATGGTTTGAACTCTTTGATCAGCAACAAACGCAAAACGAGAGTGATGTTAGTGGTAGAATGGCAGTCAATGCAGCCGGCTCAGAGACTCATACTGGCTGAAATTAAGAAAACATGGTCTGACATAAAGTGGATGTGATGGAAGTTAGAAAGTAGCCAACATATTGTTTGATTCACAAACAAAAAAAAGACTTTTATAGAATTTTATTATTTTAAACAAAAACTGTAGGTAGAAAGGTAAACACTACACTCACCTAAAGGATTATTAGGAACACCATAATAATACTGTGTTTGACCCCCTTTCGCCTTCAGAACTGCCTTAATTCTACGTGGCATTGATTCAACAAGGTGCTGCAAGCATTCTTTAGAAATGTTGGCCCATATTGATAGGATAGCATCTTGCAGTTGATGGAGATTTGTGGGATGCACATCCAGGGCACGAAGCTCCCGTTCCACCACATCCCAAAGATGCTCTGTTGGGTTGAGATCTGGTGACTGTGGGGGCCATTTTAGTACAGTGAACTCAATGTCATGTTCAAGAAACCAATTTGAAATGATTCGAGCTTTGTGACATGGTGCATTATCCTGCTGGAAGTAGCCATCAGAGGATGGGTACATGGTGGCCATAAAGGGATGGACATGGTCAGAAATAATGCTCAGGTAGGTCGTGGCATTTAAACGATGCCCAACTGGCACTAAGGGGCCTAAAGTGTGCCAAGAAAACATCCCGACACCATTACACCACCACCACCAGCCTGCACAGTGGTAACAAGGCATGATGGATCCATGTTCTCATTCTGTTTACGCCAAATTCTGACTCTACCATCTGAATGTCTCAACAGAAATCGAGACTCATCAGACCAGGCAACATTTTTCCAATTTTGGTGAGCTCTTGCAAATTGTAGCCTCTTTTTCCTATTTGTAGTGGAGATGAGTGGTACCCGGTGGGGTCTTCTGCTGTTGTAGCCCATCCGCCTCAAGGTTGTGCGTGTTGTGGCTTCACAAATGCTTTGCTGCATACCTCGGTTGTAACAAGTGGTTATTTCAGTCAAAGTTGCTCTTCTATCAGCTTGAATCAATCGGCCCATTCTCCTCTGACCTCTAGCATCAACAAGGCATTTTCGCCCACAGGACTGCTGCATACTGGATGTTTTTCTCTTTTCACACCATTCTTTGTAAACCCTTAGAAATGGTTGTGCATGAAAATCCCAGTAACTGAGCAGATTGTGAAATACTCAGACCGGCCCGTCTGGTACCAACAACCATGCCACGCTCAAAATTGTTTAAATCACCTTTCTTTCCCATTCTGACATTCAGTTTGGAGTTCAGGAGATTGTCTTGACCAGGACCACACCCCTAAATGCATTGAAGCAACTGCCATGTGATTGGTTGATTAGATAATTGCATTAATGAGAAATTGAACAGGTGTTCCTAATAATCCTTTAGGTGAGTGTATATAGCCTATTGTTGATTCCCATCAGGCACACACACACGGCTGCCACTGCTAAAAACCGACTGCCAGAAACAGTGGTTATAGCTTATTTGTCTTTGAACCGGGATGGCACAGTTACGCCAGGTTGGTCTGTCAAATGCTGGACCCACTTCAGCACACATATCCAAGAGCACGACTCTAGGGAATCTAAATCGAAGTATTAGCCAGTCATCATGGGCTAGGAAATCTTCATGGACACTCTCTAATTCTTCTCTGCAGTGCCATTGCGCAGCCATGCAGCATTACGCACGAGTGTCACACAGTGTCTGTATGTTTACAGCAAACATACAGATTATGCTTCACACCTTCAGTCAGTGGTTTCCCCCACTCTGGGAGATCATTTGAAGATTGAGGTTTGACAGGTGACCCATTTTTTAATGTCGTTTTGGCCCGCATTATGAGGACTGATAATGAGGATGGAGAGTAGTGATTGTGTGAGAGCTGTCCCTGGCTTTATTTCCAGACATTTTTAATTTACACAGCCCATATGTGCAGGTGATGAAGATGTGCCGGGTGAGAATGCAGATCTGTGTCTCAGTGCGCTCTGTGCTCCTGACAGCATACTCTGTTCACTGCAGCGTGTTTACAAATGAAAACTAAACTGAAAAATAAAAGGTGATATATGCATAGAGGATATTATTAAAAACTACAGAGCTCTCTTCTGCAATTCTTTAATGCTATTTGATGAAGTATTTGATGTTATCTCAGATTTTTACGATGACGATAATTCCATCAGTTAGGCGAATCTGAAAAGGACTCAGTAGCTAAATTCCTGTCTAATATATTGGGGAAAGGCAAGCCTGCATCCTGCCACCTGATCCTGGCTTTTGGCTGGTGCAGTATTGAATAGTTATGGCTCACTAGCGCGAGTACAAATGACACTGCTGGTTTGAATGTTTAAATGTTAAAGTGATAGTGTGTGATATGAAGTGAAATTAAAGTTTGTGAGAGCCATCATTATCTATTCCGCTCACATTCACATGATCAAACTTTTATTGTGTATTAATGGACATAATTAGGTTTTTGATTGACTACTTCATCGGCATATGAACAGTAACAGAAGTGGAAACACTATTTTGAAACATTTGGTGAGTTTTGGCACTTTGGAGTTTACTAAAAGAGCCAGACAAAAGTTTGCTGAGTGTCCGCACATTCTCGTGTCATGTTCATTTTTATACATCCCACGAGTGTGTGACTACCAGCGTACATAAACTTTTTGTGTGTTGGCTGCGTTTATACATGAGGCCCCTAGTCACTAAATGCCAGTAGTATCTGAACCCCACCAGGTAGAGAGCAGGGTTGAAGGACAGACCACACAGACAGAGTGAGTGATGTGGCAGCTGTTTTTGGCCCTTAACCTTTCCAAAGGCACATTACAGAATCAGATTTTTTTTAAACACTTACTATGATGTTCCTTGGCAGGTTGATGCGGTCTGCCATGGTGCTGATTTCTTTAAAGGCGTTGAGCATGGCGCGGTCGGAGCTGCTCATGGTCCGCCGGTTCTGGTATTTGGAGTTACCGAATTCATCAAAACTAGCTGCACCTGTTCCCTGTGGTGGAAACAAGAGGATGTTTATCATTATCCTTTTGAGAAACTTTGAGAATGTGGTTTACTGAGATAGCATGTTCTCTCGTGCAGCACGTTACAACACAGTGACACCAATGTTTCTGCATCACTCTCGGACCCAAACTCAGTATAGAAATCTGTATCAGATAATAGTAATATAATAATAATAATATAAATGCTGATATTAATATCAAAACAAAAACAATTAAATAGCATGAATGTTTCTGCACACCATTGCCTGTACATGTATATTTTAACATGGGTAATTGTTGCTTAAATATCTTCCTTCCAATCATTTGAAGGGCAAATACCAACATCTTGGAACAGCTGTCATTTACAACAGAACGGACTGAATAAGGCTCATTTTTAACGGTGACAACAGTCTCTCACCTTGCTGATCATGGTGGTTAGGTCGCCACCATTGAGCAGTGGGTTCTGGGCGTCTCCCACTCTGGATGGATCTTTGAGGGCTTTCTCATTGGAAAACGTCCTCCACTCGGAGCCCACATCGATTACACGGTCACCTGAGGAGAAATGGTTTGGACAAAATAAACAAGAAATATAAGAAATTAAAACCTAAATGTGGAAAAAGCAAAAAGCCGGCACAAGACCTTTAATTGGCAGCATGGACATAATATTATTTATTGATTATGTCAACATAGAGTTTTTAGCCCAAACACCAACACATGAAACCAAAGTGTTTTTGTTTTAAATGTGAAATCCATCCAAACTTATCTTCATCCTGAAGTTTTCCTCCTAGGGACTAACATCATCACTGTGAATTAACATGTGGCATGTAGCTAGCTCACCTGGTAGACTGCACGCACAGTGTACGAATCCTTACCGCAGCGGCCTGGGTTTGAGTCCAGCTCATGGCCCTTTGCTGTATGTCATGCTCTCTGTCTCACATTTCCTGTCTGTCTTAAGCTATCCTATCGATAATACAGGCAAAAAGGCCCAAAAAATTCATTAAAAAAAGGACTTATATCTTGCTTTTCAATAACATCACGACCCTGGGTTTTGGTTTTAATACTTTTTCAGACTAGATACCCCGTAGTTAGACCAAATTCAGCTCAATACAATTTAAACCAACATCTGTCTTCTTTCTGTTTTTTCCATGTCAACTTTACAATCTTTCATATTGATGCTTTTGCTCTGAAACAGGTTTCTTTAGCTTTCTTGATTGATAGAAACACAAGGAGTGAAACGTAACAACAAACACAAAAGACTCAATTTCACAAATGTAACACGGTAGTAACGGTAACAAACATGACAGATTTTGTTAAAAGTTCTGTAAGTCACCTGCACAAACACTAAGTGCTCAAAAAAAAAGAAAAACCATCTGTTGTGTTCTTCTGTCTGGCTGTATTACATCCCCCTGGAATAATTAACCAGAAGATGGTGCCATATTCAGCCCCTCTTGCAAACACCTCTTCAGGTGTCTAAGTCTCAAATTGTCTCAGTCCTCGTGTACCGTCAGTCCACAGCTTGTCCTCAGCACACACATTTTACTTTAGTGTATTCTCAGTATCGTGTTCAATCATTTAACACATTGTCCCTTCCCTCTTCTTTCTCATTACTGTATCCTTTGAGGCAGAAACACATAATAAAATATGATCCAAACAGACATTCACTGCATCAAATCTGAGATGTACAAAGGATAAAAGGCAGGGTATACTGTCTGAACAGGGCCATCATTTTCTTCCAGTCATCATGACTCTCTGTTCTTGATACTGCATAGCACGGTCGAGGATTAGATTTGTGATTTAATCTTGTTAGGGTTCTTTTTAACCATCCATCAGTCTTTCTAATATCTAGAGGCAAAGTGACATTCATCTCCTTAGAGGCCAGCCAAAGGGAGCAGGAACAGAGGGCACTTCAGCTTGCATCACAGACCTGGGTCTTTGCTCAGGGGGCTCATTAGAGGAGCTCTTCTCTACAGCTCTGTCTTGCAGTCCGTATCACATGTTAACAGGATTTTTGCTTCATACACATTGTGTCTCAACGATAAATGATGACAGTGATTGACAAGACAGGACTTACACAAATATTGTAAACATTTGTTCAAAAGTCTTCTCTGATGGTAGTTTCTTTTCCTTCATTTTCACCACCCCTACTGCACTCTGCTCAATCTTAAAAAATATTTTTTATCTCAATGTTCTTCTAACCTCACACTGAATGTACGCAGGTGTTGGCTTCAGTAATAAATTAAAGGGTCAGATCAGTTAAATTACAATGAACATTTGTTACTTTAAGCCAATGAAAAACACACCAAGGTTTTTTGGATTATCCAGAATAATATGCTCACCGTCTCTGGAATAAAACATTTTTTAAATGTAGCTTTTATATGCTCAAGACACCACAACAATTATATTTGCCTCAATTGTAAAGCAGTATCTATATGACAATATGTAAAATTGTATTATTTTTGTGATCTGGCTGAATAAAACATAAACAAGCAAAGACCGGCAGCTAGATCCTGCAGATTAACATTCAGAAGCAGGTTGAATGGCATAATAGAGAAATAATTATTACAGGGTTCCAGATTCTAGCTTCACACTTTGCAAACTGTTGATGTCAACTCAGCTGATGTTCACGTGTAGAATCATTTGAAATACAGACAGGAAATCCTTAGTGTGCGCTGATGAGTCTGATTCTCTGATTATGACAAAGTTCAAGTAGAGATAAAGAAACAAGCACAGGAAACCGACATGGAAAGGAACGATGTGTTCTAACATGCAAGGCTCTTTGATTCAAAAGCGCATGCATTCTTAGAGTATATACTGACCTACAACAAGGCCGCACTCAGGGCAAATCATGTCCCCGGCTCTGTAGTCCTCCACCAGTATGGCATCAGGGTGGTTGGGACACTGAACTCTGGGAAGGGCCAGGCCATCTCCGCTACAGAAGCGAAACAACAGTTCATTAAACAGCTCAAAAGGCAAGAAATAGACAGGAAAGTGAGCGTGAGGGAATTTTCCTCAGTGGGCTCAGTGTGGGAAAAGGTGAGGACTGGGTCATACGTGTCACGTTCGGGACACATGCAGAAACAGAAACAGAATGACCTCTGTCTCTCCAGTAACAGTTCAGCTGCTGTCTTTTCGTTTGCATGACGTCGGCTGCATAGATTAGGAACGAGTTGTTGTCTAAGCAGGCGAGGACAGGAGATATGGAGTACTTCTTCAGTCATAGATGTTTGCAGACCGACTGTTATAGAATGCAATACGTGTGACCTCAAGATCCCAACGTGACTCAGGTAATGCATTTGAGTCTTGCTTCCAGTAGGATGGATAAACATATATTTAGGCCAGCAAAGAATGACCCTGTAAGGGATAGCAAAGGGTTAAATATTGTGGACCAAGAGGCAATCTTCAGATTTGGATTGATACTATACACATAGGGCTGGGCAAATATGTGCGAGTAAAATTAAGTAAAATCTTATTTCAGTCCTTTTTCCTCAACAAAATAAATATCTTAAAAGAAAAAATAAGTGCTAATTCTTTGGTGATTTAAATGAATTAAATCAAACATTTACTGAACATTTGGTTATACTGTTATTGAGGAAGATTATATCACGATAATTATCATTATTGTTTTATTGCCCATCCCTATATACACACACACTATGTTCTCACCTTGAACGCCTGGTGCCAGTCTACCCAGCCAGGCTTCAATAAATATTGCTGCTTAAGACATCCTGAGTTTCCTTAAACATTTTTCTTCAATAAGAGTTTACTAGGGAGTAAAATGAAGACGGACCAACATAGCGTAGAGAGTGTGACCCCGGTCTCTAATGAGGAAAAGCTAATTTCCCTTAAATACTCCAGGGACATTTAAAATCATGTTACATCGTCCAGATGTGTTTTACATTTTCTCTTCAACTTCCCTATTTTGTTGCAGAGAAGAAAAACCCGAATGAATATTCTACCACCAACACATCTTTCAAAGTAACTGCTTTATGTTATAATGGATATTGATCCAACTGATGGGCCAAACAACCTGGCTGAAGCTGGTGGGGGCAGTGTCAATATGTTAATCTGGACATAAAGGATCATGATACCAAAGATCAACACAGGTCATTGTCAAACAGGTCATGTCGTATTAATCCTTAATCGTGGCTGAATATGACATGATCTGTTTCTGTGTCAAAAGCTCAAACATCAAGCCGCCTGAAGGCAAAGCTAAACAGCAGCAGGTAGTAAAAAAAGCATTGGTGTCTTGATTAGGACGGCAGTTAACAATTATTCTCATTATTGATTATTCTTCAAATTCTTTTCTCGATTAATTGTTTAGTCTGTGACATGTCAAAAACAGTGAAAACAAGTTCATCACAGTTTGTTACTCAATTTACAGCTTGTCTCAACTCTGGTAGTTACCAGCTGGCATTTTCATTCTGCACCATGGGCATGGAATATGGAAATATCTAAAATTGGAGAAGTGCATACTCATTGATGAATATAAGGAAATCAAAAAATGTGGTGAGGGAGGCATATGGCTGATTTTCTTGAGAAACCATTGTGTTTGAAAAGTTGTGCTTTTGGGGGGGGGGTTCTTGTTTATTTTGTCATGTGTATGTTGCATTTTTCTGTATGGCTGCTACCTTGGGCAGGTCTCTCTTGTAAAAGAGAAATTTTAATCTCAATGGGACTTCAAGGTAAAATAAAGGTAAAAAATGCTTTAACAACCCCATGATAATAAATCTACAATTAAGTACAACAGCTGGATTTATAACTTATTAGAGATTTTTGTTTGAAGCTAACTTAAACAATTAATCACTTATCAAAATAGTTCGTCATTATAATATTTGTGCTTACAATAGTTTGTAATCGTTTCAATATTTATGTAATAATAATAATAACAACAATACAAGCTTACTTTGAATCCTGGACTAAATCCAACAATAACGAATTAATGGGAGTTACGTCAATAGCATACCAGTATTATTCTGCATTTCCATTTCCTCCTTTACATTTACATCGTAATAAGACAAATATTCCCTCAATCTGACAGCGGTGAACACCAGATGTGAGCAAACACTCAGCGTGCCCAACTACAACCGGGGTCCTTTCGCCCAGTGTACGAACCTCAAAGAAGCTTCAGTTGACTAATGTTGCGTAAATGTTGGCAAGCTGCACACAAAACATTTGCATGTGTTGACAAACCAAAGCAGCGCTGATGTAGTGCTGCCCACAGACCGCTAGTGCCAATAATGAGACTGCAAGTTACTACCTTAGCACAAGTTTCAGCTTCATACTACACAGCTGTAGCAATGTTGTAAACGCAACAAAGCTAATAACTTGGCAAAACAAGCCCACTAAGCGAAGCGACGTTAACGTGATGATCAGCTGAAGCTACTGATCGGCAGCACATCGGTGTGACAATATAACGGCGAAGCAGACAGCGACTTCTGGCAACATCCATCCAACCAGCTAGCTAGTTAAGCTAACTGTTACCTAGCACATCGTAACGTTACGCATAACGGAGCAAACAAGGGCGTGATGTTTTTAAACTTGTATTAGCGTATCTCTCCATGTCTAACTCCACACTGTTTACAAAATCACATTCTGGGAACCACACATGAAAAAAGGAAGACGTATAATATTTATAGTTGCTACGCACCGGCTTGTCGACGCCATGTTACTCCTCACTCTGTTATGTGTCAAAGAAACAATTGAACGCACCACCTCTATTTATAACTTTTTATGATCACGTGTCGGTCGCAGTACGGGAAGCCATTAGGTCCAAACTAGTTCAACCCTCCGCCCACTACTGATTATAAAATTAACTAAAAACGTGCATCGATCAGTAACTTTAACAACTTCTTGATACAGGTTATTTTTGGCCAAGGTTTTCGCTCTCTCCCTGTGAACAGGACAACAGAAGAGGGAGGACTAAATCATGCCTGCATGGATGATATTACATGAGAAAACATATCTGAAAGCAGCAGAGAATGTCTAAGAGCCTTACTGCATTATATTCTGTTAGACTTTTAGATTTTGAATTGTCACCTGAATTTTGTGTTTCCCTTTATATAAAGGAAAACATTTCCACCACACATTGGTAAGAAAAAGTCACCAGAATGCAGGAAATTAAGTGTTTAAAGGGGCTATATGTAAGTTTTTCAATGAAATCAATCAAATTTTCATTGCCTTATTGTCAATGGGCTCAAAACTCACTTAGAAATGAAGCACACGCCTGTTTTCTCCGTTGCTTGCACCACCCACTATTCTGCTTTGAATATGAGGTCTCGGGGTCGGATTCAGCCCTGTGCACGCTCCCTAGCCTCTCTCTGACTACAGCGACAACACCTCTGCAGTTCAAATGATGTCGAGTAAGAACAAAGTGAGCATTAGTAAAGCTGCAGAAACACAGAGAAAGTCACGTTAGCTCGCAGGCTAACTCCGAGCAGTTGCTCATGTTATCCGGTGCAAAATTTACATAATGTTAGCTCTGCATATTACTTCACCAACTAACGCGACCCATGTTACTATCCTGTGTATCACTGTTGATTTAGCCTGCAAGAAAGGATGAAACGGCAAAAAGCAAATGTGGAGCGATTTGTTTACTAACGTTAGCCTATAGTGGTGCAGCCAGGAGCAGCCAGCTAACGCTACAGTAGCTCGGACCTTCCGCTGTTTGCTTCGTAACGTTCAGTTTAGTTTTATTGTGGTTTTTATATAACATTACAGTCTGTGGGATTTACCAATAACGTTTCTCCACCTCAGTCGCTGTAACTAACGTGACCCGCAACCGGCGAAAACGGCCACAACAACCCAGAGGAAGAGCCGTCCACTATCACCAGTTACAGTAAAGTTACTTACTGCGGTCTAACTGTATAAAGTGTGACACAATCTCGGTTTAATGTCCAGTCCAGCTCATTAACCGTTTCGTTATCATCCGATACGTGTAACTTAGCTGTGCTGACATTGCTGAGCCTCCGGTGACAGATTCACAGATAGTAAAGATAGTTACTGAAAGCAGCAGGCGAGCTAACGATGTAGCACGTCAGCTAAATGCAGTAAATGTACCGTGATCATGTAACGAGCATGAATTAGTTCAACCTGCAGCTGATAAAACTATTACTGTAACGTTGCAGTGGAGTTTACCTGAGTTTCCAGCTCTGTCTGTTCTCCCTGTCTCTCTATAGCCGCTGTCACTCTGCCTTTTTTCGGGAGTATTGTGCCGATATGCGGCTCGCTGCGCTGAATGAAGTAACGTTACGGAGCCGGTGTTGATCTGCCTCTGAGATGGGAACGTTGAAGTAACAGAGCCTGAACATGTCTGGAGAAAAGCCACAGCCTGCATGCTGGTGTTCCTGCGTTTATTGTGGTATTTCTGTATGAAACTGGTTGTGTTGCGGATTCTGCTCGTTCATGAGTTCTAGCGAGCACGCGTACGAGCACACGCGTGGTTGCAATCTTAGAACCGCACCGCTAGTGGCCGCTGGAAACTCCATAATGCCCCTTTAATGCTCAAAGTTTCCTGGGGGAGGACCCCCAAACCCCTGGTCATATATCTCAGCTTTGAAGAGTTCTTCAAAACACTGTTTAAAGATCTGTTTAAAGATGGGTTCTAAGTAAAAGTAATTTCAAAATTATTTCCTAGAAAGGTTCATGGAAAGAACTATATGACATGCTAATAGGGAACATGAGCATTTCCTAAAAATAGAATTATTTAAATTGAACTGAATTGTCATTCATTATTCATTTATCATTTGAAACTTAACTGAGTGTGTACTGAAGTGTACGTTTGCCTGTAGATATATTTCAGATTTTTTAATGTTAAGTGTACCTGCTGTGTACTTACTGTACCACATAGAAAAGCAAAACAACAGTAATAGTGGTAGTGGTACAGATATCAATAAAAAATAATACTAGTACTTCTAATGATAACAATATTGATGATGACAATAATAATAGTACTAATAATAAAAATTGTGTTTGTAGTACTAATTTACATTGTTTTATTCAGGAGACTTCCTTGGAAAATACTTTAAATTATTTAAAATTTATCCTCCAGAGGTCAACTGATAAAAAAAAAGGCCTTTGAGTGTCTGACTGTGCCTGCCTGTGTCTCTGACTCTGTACCAGCCTGCGACTGCTCTGCTCCTCTGCATATCCAGGCCAGTGAAGGAAGCCACATGCGCCACAAAGAGTCATTTATTAGGTCAGGTTTTTTGGTAAAAGAATAACAAATCTGTCTGCAAATGAATAGAATTCTATGAAATATCTATCATATAAACATAATTTCCCCGCTACTTATAGTATGTCTGGCAAAATATGTTTATTTTTATATAACATTTACACATTTCGTACAAAACTTCTTTAAAAAAATAAGTTAACTATGAATTATTGTAATGCATTATTATTACCTCAAAAGTAGTATAAGTCAAGAATCACAGTGTGCTTCAAGACAACAGCAGGTGGAGCTAAAATAAAAAATGTGTGCCAGGTTGTGGCTCAGCAGTGATGCCGATATTGTTCCAGGATGATGATTACAGCGATTAGTCATTACAGATTATTCGGCACTGATCTCTCACTCAGTGGTCAAACAAATTGGACTTCTTATCTTTAAGATCATATAAAATGACCCTCCACAGAGTACAGTCACATTTAGCTGAGTAGATGGGAAATCTAATCCGACATCTGGCAAGTGTTGGCAGCTGGTTGTGATGTGGATGTCTGATTCTGACTTGGTGAAAAACAGCCCGGATGTGGCCATCTCATCAGCACTGCAAATGATGAGCAACACCCAGATTGATTTATTCATTCCTGCCAATTAGGGAACAATGATGAGCAGATGTGCGCACCATGACAGTGCAAAACCTCTGCTGGACTGACTGTGCCGCCTGTGGAAGCAAAACTTGCATAAATAGTTAATTATGAAAGACATCACAGGTAGACCAAACTAAATGAGAGCAAGCAGAGTCCCCTATGCATGTGTTCCAAACACTTATGCAAATACATACACGTTACTGACTACCTCAATGCCTCAGGAGTTGTTTATTCATTATTTCCCAACTGCTTCACATTACACCACATCATCATTCTTCATCTCTCTTACTCTATGTTAAGTAATAACAAAGGATCACGACACGAGCGGCCAGGCTGTGTGCAGACGCCTGAAGCAGTCTATGTAATTTGACACACGCCTTCTCTGGTCTAACTATACCTGAGTAACTATTGAGTACATTTAATTCGCAAATGACTAACCCTCCCTACTACATGCCCAACACTTACTAAACTAATCCTGAATTTCCTACCCCAGTGTGTGTGTGGGTGAGATAAGTGCTTTTCATGCTCACAGGAAATTAATTATCATAGAAACCAGTTTGTTGTTGGTTTGTGGCTTTGGTCAACATTTCAGCGACAGTTTATTTTCCACACAGTGACCTCATGTGTGGGTATCTGATGTGCTGTTAAACCACCGCCTAATGTTTGTGGGTGTGATTCTACCCGGTGTATTCATTACAAATCTGAGAGGGAGGCCCATGCTGAATAATTTATATTCCACTGAGCCAATTCTCAACACACTGTGCTGGTTGCCAGGGGTATCTGGGGCCCTCAGCTGTTGGTTATAGACAGGAAGCCCCAACTGTCAGTATCACCACAGCCAACCAGTGTGACAACAAACCAAACCATTAGAACATCTTTATACCTTTGTCTTTTACCTCACCACAACAACCAGATGTCAGGCCACAAGCATAAACATCTGTAGGATTTGTAATAAGGCCACTGCCCAAATTAACATCAGCATTTATATCATATAAAAACATTATTATGAATAATACATTGCCACAAAAATGCATTCCTCCAAAATCACTGAGAAGTGTCTACTAAGAAGTCAGAAAGTTAAGTGGGTTTGCAATCTTATAATCCTCTACTTTTCTCATACACTTTGTCCACTCTGTCTTTCTTTGGTATTCTTCAGGGGTCAACTATTACACTATATACCCCAGTGGCTGCTTTGTTCTCAAAGTACAAGTTTAGCTTTTTTTTTCTTCCTTGCAAAGTACAAGGGTAGTGTGAGTGAGAACAGAGTGCCAGCAGCCAGCAGCCCAGGACCGGTTGAAACCTGTCTGGGTTGCAACTGAGGAGATACTTCCTCCTCCCAGTGCATCATCTACCAAATCCAGAAAGAGCTGGAAATAATACATGAGTTCAGCACTCAGGGTCCTATTGACTGTTGAGTTTGTCAATACCAATAAGAAAGAAAGAAAGATAGATAGAATGTTGCCTTATCTGTGCACCTGTTAACAGTTTACCCGTAACAACACAATGCAGCATGTCAAACATGTGTCATGTGCAAAAGGGCACATATGGGAAGTCTTAATTAGTCAGCTAAGTTCTTTCAGCTAACACCATGAAGCATTGTGTGGTGTCTTGGACTGAAACAAAGAAGTGGAAGCTGGTGTTGTGTTCAAGTCACTTTGGGAACACAGTAGACATGAGAGCTCAGGTTATTGGTCTGTAATACGACTCATTTGTTTCACTTTCTGAATTTGTACTGAATATATTATAGGCCAGGCGTTTTAATTCTCTAAGACTTGCAACATAGGCTACCTGCTAAAATGTTTGTTTTCTACATTTGTGACCCTTGTACTCCTTAGTTTTTTAAGTTCCCTACACACAAACCTTGGTGGAAAGTTACAGCAGCAGTGGGTCTAAACAAATATTTTAAAGCTGGGGGGCAGGTAACGTTGGAGTGGAGAAACTAGCAAGAGACAGCTACATTTTGAAAGGCCAATGAAAAGAATTTCCACCCCCTCTGTACAAGCCTCCCTCCAAAGCCATTCCCCTAAAATACATTTTGTGCAGTTAGGCAGGCAGACAGCCAGGTAGGCCCTAAACAAGGTGTCTCGACGAGGACACTGGAGTCTTGCATTAACCTGTCCTGTCTGTTGATGTTGTAGTATGTTGTTTGTGGTGTACATTTGCTGGAAAATGATATGTGTGGAGGATAATATTGAATGTTGATTGGTAGTGTACAGTGTTGTGAAAAAGAATTTCCCTCTGGGACAATAAAGCCTAATCTAATCTAATCTATATTAATATTTTAATAAAGGGCACTGAACATGCCTCACATTTCTATGGTACAGATTAATTCAGGTGGGGTGGAGCCTACAAACTTGTACTTGTTTGGCTTACCTTGTTATTCAAATCCTAACCAATTCTTGCCTAAACCTAACCAACCCAACCAACAAATACAACAAGTACTAGCCAGTCAGAGGCAGATCAGGGCGAGTCATGCGTTTGCCATCCTGGGAACAAAAATGTGGCCCCCAGGGGGCAAACGTGGTAGGCTATCCAGGGTAACCCGTCTATCGACCTGTCCGGGCAAATACAGGTAAAAACATAACACTTAAATTATCCCTCTAAGCACAGACCGCTGGGGTCACAATAAGACCAACGTTAAGATCAATGTAAACTTTCGGTTCTTTCTCAGCCCAGCCCTTGCGTGTCGCTCTGTCTGTACCACTTTGTCCCACACGCTTTGAACGCAGCATCAGATAAGCTCGCAGGCGGTGTCTTCGGGAAGTTGCCGTAATGTCATCAACCAATGAGAAGCACACATAACAACATGCATAACGCCCATAACAGCCCTCTGTGCGGCTCCATATTGGTTGTGTCTTTTCGCAGAAATACATTGCACTGGAGGTTTGTCTGCGCATATTTCTAACGCACGGCCAGGCAGCCGGCGCACCGCGGGCTCAGGTATGAGTGATGCAGCCGACAAAACGTGCTGTCAAGAACAAATGTTCTCCAAGCTTTGTTTTACAGACCAGCGTCATTACCACAGTTTTAAACCTGGCAAAGAAATTAGGTTAGAGGCGCACCTGAGGAGCAGAGCGAAAAGTGGCATGCAGGCTGAGGAAGAAATAATTGGATTGAGATAACGTCATACAGGCAGTAAGTATATTTGCCCTCACTATGTTTTAACGATATAGCCTACTTTAAAATGTATGTAGACCATACTAATAATAAATATGATATTAGACTGCATCGTCCCGGGTGGTCGAGGAAATAAGAAACCGGTTACCTGGTGTGTATGTTTAACGCCGGGACACTTGCTGATTCTCAATTTCACATGTTTCAACAAGTCACCTGACAGCAGCACACCAACAGATATCTTAACTGCGCAAGAACTCCCCACGCGGGGAAAAACGTTTCACCATGAACCCACAAAAATATCCTATTTCCTCTTGTGGCTGAGAAGTGTGGTTATAAAATGCATTATAAGCATGCATACAGGCGGTTTTCCACATGGCCAGTCTGTGACCTATTTCCATGCTGCCTGGGGCTCATAACACCATGGTGGCCATTTTTAAACGTATGATTTATCTTAATTAACTTACACTTAACTATCACATGGCAGGTGCGTCTTAATGTAGTCTATCTCAGTGTGCGAACTCTATGGGCTACTTCCGTGTCTTTTGTCTTTTTTGTTAGTAATAAAGGGTGTTTGGCTAAAACTTGCGAAAGGGACTTGGTAGAGTGAGACTAAGAAAGTTCGTTTTTTTCCTGATCCTTGAGACAATCCTTGAGAGTGCCATGCATGCTTGGATCTTGGTGAATTGAACTGAAGTGATAAATCAATCATCAATAATAACCTATTTTTACCATAGACTCATTTTTATGCATGACCCATGACGATCAAGATACAAAAAATAGAAATGCATGGGAAAAAATAGTTTATAATATTTTAGAGACTCCCAAAATTTAAAAAATCATGTTTTTATGGGAGCCCAGTGCTCATTAGGAGGAGCCAAGCTGTTAGCACCTTGTCTGTCTGTACAGGGCAGCAAGAGAGGGACTGTCAGGACTGTTCAGACTGTTGAAAATTGGCCTTTCAGGTGTCCCAGTGAGCCGTGACAGTGAGGCAGTATGCACAATGGCAGGACCCTGAAACTGAAGCAGCTAAATGAAATTCAGCCGTCATCTATTGAATTATTCACATTGACATGTCAAGTGTGTGTCAAGTGTTTTCCGTGAAATAGCCAGTGATTGAATATTATAGCGCCATGAGAAAACACCAATATAACTGACATGCTCACACCATGTCAGATTGCTTTCAAGTCACATTGAGAGAGTAAGTATTGGTATTACCCAGTAATAAAGCCTGGCAGATATTGTGTTTTAGAAGTGTATGCTGTTATTTGAGAATTCAAAAATAAGATTTTTAGGATGAAGAAGGCAGAAGGAGAAGATCTACCTAATTTGGTTATTAAAGACTGAGTGAGACACGCCCACTGATTCATTGGTCAGGTTCTTGTGAAGACCCACTGAAACTTACAAAAATTTGCGCCACACCATTACTTCACATGCAATACTCTTGGGCAAGAAATTTGCCCTATCAACAGTAGAAAAGCTGCTTTGACTTTGATTTTTGAAGGGGCGGTTTAATTGCAAAGTCCAAAATGAACCCAAAGAAAGACCAACTTCTGCTGCTGAGGTCACGTGATTTCCTGTTAACTGCGGAGGTTCGCCATTTTACGTCTGCAGCTAGGTCCTCGTTTCAATCTGTTGCTGCTGCTCTTAAATGTACCATAATGTGGAAAACAGCTGAGGCCTCTAGAAAATTCTGATAAAATGGGAAAAGGTTTGCCCAAATGGGCAAATTATCTACCACATAAAAAAAACACTAAGACCTCGACATAAAAAAAGTCATAAAGTCAAATATATATTTTCTTCTTATAAATGCTCAAATTCTACCTTTCTTAATTTCAAAACACACCTTCCTCTTTGCTGAAACAAATGAAAGATGATACAAGCAATCCACACAACACAGATAGTGTCACATCCACTGAATAAGAAAACACGGTGCTTCACTAAATGAAACGTGTGCCAAACATCTTAAAAGAGTTGGTAGACTTATGCCCACGTCAAAGGACTTTGCCCTGTTCCAACAGCAACATGTTGTAATAAGTCTGGATTTAGCACAACCCTGGCTCTGTGCTTAAACATCATTAAAACATTACTGATTGATAAAATGATGGCTTCACAACAGTACATGTTCACACAGAGTACAGCTGGGGGTTACGTGTGTTACTCTAGCAGCTTTAGCAGGGAGTACGACGTGGCTCTCCACTTTTGGCAACCTGCTTTGGATTTGACCCAGAAAGCTTTAACTTCCTGGTCTAGGTTTGTGCTCTTGAAACTCATGTTGAATGTTATTTTTACATTTTCCTTTTTTCCCTCTGAAAGATTACTCAAGATGGAAGGGCACAGTGTTAAAAGCAGTCATACACTGACTTTGGTAAACTAAACATAATTTGTAGGGCAGCAATAAGCGATAGTTTCATTGTAGATTAATTTTGTTTATTATTTTCTCAATGTATTGTTTGTTCTATCATCGCAGGTTTTGAAGGCGATGTCTTCAGATGTCATGTTTTATCTGATCAGTCCAAAATCCAAAGACATTCGGTTTACAATGATGTAAAACAGAGAAAGCCTAGCTCCTCACATTGGTGAAACCAGGACAAGAGAATACAGTATTTGGAATATTTGCTTAAAAATTATTTAAGCAAACAATGAATTGTTTATCAGAATACTTGACACTTAGTTTTCTGTTGATCAGCTAATCAATTAATTGACTGTTTCATCTATAAATTACTTAGTCAAACCTTTTCATACATTTATAGTGTAACAGTAGTTAATTCTAAAACTACTTAGAGTAGTAGATAAACTGGCTCTCCCCTGTTTGTTGCAGCAATGTTCACACTCACGGAGGTCGCATCCTTGAATGACATCCAACCGACGTACCGCATCCTAAAACCATGGTGGGACGTCTTCATGGACTACCTGGGACTGGTCATGCTCATGCTGGCCATATTCGCCATGACTATGCAGATCACCAAAGACCAGGTGTCTTGCCTTCCGTGTCTGGAGGACCCAGAGGAGACCTCAGGAACTACACCTAACTCGTTCCCGCAGCAGAAAGCACAGGAAGCAGCCTCATCAGCCACCACAAGGGCCCCTGTGGGAACCACCATGCCCCTAGTCTCTAAGGACTTACCGGACGAAATTGTCAATGAAATCCACGTCGCACAACAACACACTCCTGTGGTGGCAAAGAAATATTCCAATCAACCTCAACCTACAGGGGTCCAGACCAACCTAGACTATCAACAATATATCTTCATCAACCAAATATGTTACCATGAAGCCTTGCCCTGGTATTCCAAGTACTTTCCATACCTCACCCTCATCCACACCATTGTTCTCATGGTCAGTAGCAATTTCTGGTTCAAATACCCCAAAACGAGCTCAAAGATTGAGCATTTTGTTTCTATTCTGGGTAGATGTTTTGAGTCTCCCTGGACTACAAAGGCCTTGTCTGAAACAGCTTGTGAGGACTCTGAAGAGAATAAACAGAGGCTGACCGGCACCTCCTCAGCACCAAAGCAGGTATCGTTAGAGGGTAAGGATGAAAGCCCAAGCCCATCCACTCCCATGCTCGGGGTGAAGTTCTCTGCAGATAAGCCCATCGCAGAGGTCCCAAGTAGTATGACAATCCTGGACAAAAAAGATGGGGAGCAGGCCAAAGCCCTGTTTGAGAAAGTAAGAAAATTCAGAGCTCACGTGGAGGACAGTGATTTCATCTACAAGCTTTATGTAGCGCAGACCATTGTCAAAACTGTCAAGTTTATTTTGATATTGTCCTACACTTCAACTTTTATTGCTAAAATAAATTTTAGGCATCATTGTGAACCTAATATTAAACAGCTAATAGGATACAGGAAGTTTTTCTGTACACACAACATGGCTTTCATGCTAAACAAGCTGCTTATTAGTTACATGGCTTTGATTTTGATCTACGGGATGGCGTGCCTGTACTCTCTCTTCTGGGTGTTTCGACGACCCCTGAAAGAGTACTCATTCGAGAAGGTCCGGGAAGAGAGCAGCTTTAGCGACATTCCTGATGTCAAAAATGACTTTGCATTTCTCTTACACATGGTTGACCAGTATGACCAGCTTTACTCCAAACGCTTTGGTGTCTTTTTGTCTGAGGTTAGTGAAAACAAGCTGAGGGAGATCAGCCTCAATCACGAGTGGACCTTTGAAAAACTAAGGCAGCTTGTGACCCGTAACGCACAGGACCAACTGGAGCTGCACCTGTTCATGCTTTCTGGTCTCCCGAATGCAGTGTTTGACCTCACGGACTTGGAAGTGCTGAAACTGGAGCTGATTCCTGAAGTGAGGTTCTCAGCAAAGGTCTCCCAAATGACCAGCCTTCAGGAGTTGCATCTCTGCCACTGCCCGGCCAAAGTAGAGCAGACAGGTTTCGCTTTCCTCCGTGACCATCTTCGGTGCCTTCATGTCAAGTTCACTGATGTTGCCGAGATCCCAACATGGGTGTATTTGCTGAGGAGTTTGAGGGAGCTTAACTTAATCGGCAACTTGAGCTCAGAAAATAACAAAATGATTGGCCTAGAGTCCATGCGAGACTTGAGGCATTTAAAGACATTATGCTTGAAGAGCAACCTCACCAAAATGCCCACAAACATCACAGAGCTATCACCACATCTGCTTAAGTTAGTGGTGCACAATGATGGTATAAAACTGCTAGTACTAAATAGTCTTAAAAAAATGACAAGTCTAATTGATCTGGAGCTGCACAGCTGTGAACTGGAGAGGATTCCCCATGCTATTTTCAGCTTGATAAACTTACAGGAACTTGACCTGAAGTCTAACAACATCCGAACCATAGAGGAGATCATCAGCTTCCAGCACCTCAAGAGGCTGACGTGCCTCAAACTGTGGCACAACAAAATTATCACCATCCCATCCTCCATCGGCCACGTCAAGTCTCTGGAGTCTCTCCACCTCTCTCACAATAAACTTGAGTCCCTGCCTCCAGCCTTGTTCACTCTACCTAAACTGCGGTACTTGGACGTGGGACACAACTCCATTACAGTGCTGCCTCCAGATGTGGGGATCCTCCACAACCTCCAGCATTTAGCCATCAACTCCAACAAGCTGGAGGTGCTGCCCAAGCCTCTGTTCAGATGCACCAAGCTCAAGGTGTGTGTCTGGGGAACAATGCGCTCACAGTGCTGCCAGAGGCTGTGGGTCAACTGGTCCAGCTCACTCACCTGGAGCTGAGAGGAAACTGTCTGGACAGACTGCCCGCCCAGCTAGGCATGTGCCGCCTGCTGCGCAAAAATGGCCTGGTTGTAGAAGACCATCTCTTTGACACACTCCCTGTGGAAGCTAAGGAGAGTATCGGCCAAGAGACCAACGTGTCCTTTACCAGTGGCTTATAGCACAAAAAACACTTCTCAGACAGGCGGGCACCTCTGGTGGTTCATGACAAGCCTGTGTAATGGATGTAAGAGTAGACTGTTTATAATTGTGGTATACCTAAAAATGAATGCATTTTCTTGATTATTTTAATGGCTTGTCTTAGTTGCTTATGTATTAAAACGGTACGGCTTTTCTTTGTTGCTGAGTATACTATGTATCTAATTCAGCAACCTTTGGGGATTTAGCTTTCCATAGCTTTGAGTGACAAAACATTAGAAATTTAGCTTCCTTATGTAACACTCTAGACCAAAACTGTTTCCTCCAATGACACAGTATGTAAATTTGTCATTATTGTTTTAGGTACTCAGGTATAAGTGTAACCATTGGGAACAATCTTTTTGCCTTAACTGCTGCTATTGCGTTTGTTTTTTTTACAGTGAGGGCTTTCACAAGCAAACGGCCAAATATGAATATTTCATGTTTTCGTGTCAGTTTTTCATATAGACTCTATTCACAGAGCAAATTCTACATGTTATAGAAGAGGACAAAATGCAACACCTCTTTTTTGGTAGTTCTTAACTTTTGTTGAAATTATTTAAAGTGGACCTATTATGCTTTTCCTTAGTGCTCATAAATGATTATAATGTTGGATGTTCATATTAAATCTGGCCAAAGTTTCAAATAATGAGGTAAAGAAATAAAAAAGGAATCCCTGTGAGTAAAAATCTCAGGTTTTAGACTTCTCTGAATACTAGATCTCCAATATTTTCTTCTACTTTTGGGCCGGGCTGATGTCATGTTGGTGGCTGTGTCCTTACGGTCATCTGCTACTCGACCGCTCGTGTCACAGCAGCTTTTCCAGTACTGCAGTTAGTGGCTACTTTAATGCTATCTGTACATTTAGAAACTCTGTAAAATATTTAAGATTAATATTTGTTTAATAATCCTTGTCTCATTTGTGGGCTGATAAACGGTAAATTTATCAAATTCAGTGCCCTATATTGCTGTTTTCCAAGATAAGTTACTGTAGCTTTCATATGCAAGAGGATGAGGCCTTGCGGGCGGTGCTCATCTCACAACACTTGGCGCTGCCCCCCCAGCAGGTTTCCAGAAGTTGGCAGATGAGAAAGTGGGCTTTTAGGGAGGAGGCCCTTAAAGAGACAGGAGCCAAAACGGCTTGTTTCAGACAGAAGATAAACTGAGGGACAACATAAAAGGGCCAGTATAAGATAAATGAGGATTTTTTTGAACTGTGAATCGTGCAAAGCTACTGTAGTGGAATCCTAGAGTAAAAATATAGAGCTGGAAATCAGCATAATGGGTCCCCTTTGACCTTTTATTTTCCTCAATGTCTTGTAGCTGACTGAATGAGTTTAGAGTTGTGAAACTCTAAAGACTACGCACCAGAAATGAACCTTCACCTTGATGTTATAGAGATTATATACTAAGGCCTATAGTAATAAATTGCACATGCACTAAACTTAGTGATTGATTTAAGGCTTGATGAATGTCTTTTGTGATAACATGTCCTAAAACTAACGTGATCTGTTAAAAGGGAAATCTGTTAACTATATTTTTTAATCATGCTTTACAATTTGAAATGTGTTATAAAACTGGTTACATGTAGGAGTGATTATTCTACATGTCAGAATCATGTAATGACGACAAACATGTCTGCCTTCATTCTTCTCAATGCATTTCTGTGTAGGCCTATATATATGTGTGTGTGTGTGTGTGTGTGTTCTTCAGAGCTTCTGTACCACCCTGGTGATTCTATGCTCAAAGTTCACAACTTTATGGCACAATAAAACAGGATTTTAGATGAATGTCTAATTGTTATTCATCTACTTCAGGCATACTCTACTAAACATTACTGTAGTCTGAATGGCACAAAAAAATGGACACAAATGCATCTTTTTGGAGTTCTTAAAACTTAGTATCAGATTTCTAGAATGTCTTTAAGTGAATTCTCTGAAAACCAACAATGATGCCTCAATGAAAAATCTCTTCTTTTTTATTTATTTAAAGTATATAGAGCTACATTTGATTTTGGGGAGTTTAGGCTTTATTCTTTAATTTAAACATCAAAACATTTGCATTCAAAGTGGTAACTTTGTCTTTCACGCCTCCAACTGGCAGCAAAAAATAAAACCCAAACAAAAATGCCATGCCTTCCACCTACACACATTAGCTGCATCAAGAACAACAGTTAAACTGTGTTAATTTTTGAGGTTTGACACAGAACACATAGCTTAGACATAGGTCTGCTATAGGCTATAAACAAGTGACACGAGAGAAAGTCTGGCTTTTTCATGGATTTATTTGATGAGAGTCCCCAGTTTTCTTTTTGTTCATGTCAAAGTCTCTCTGTATTGCACTTAACATGTAATTTTGTTGTCTTTCTAACCTGACTCTTGATAGTCTTGCTAACATCAGAACACTTTTGCCATTATCGTTCCCAAGTGAATCAGATTCACAGGCCTTATTTCCAGCTGAGATTTGGACTCGTCATAGCAGGAAATACACAGGCTGAACTAATGACATTAACAATGCCTCCATCTCAGCAATCATTACAATGCAGCAATTAATTATCTTATAAGTTTAACCTGTGTTTGATAAGTCAAAATGCCTGTTGTGAAAAAGGTATACTCAACCAAAGTTTTATAGAGAGATCCCTGAGCCTAGGATCTTTTGTTAGTGTTATTTAGAGGCAGAGAGTGGACAAAGTTTCACTGACCTCAGGGATTCATGGGGAATAGGATGACCCCAACCTGCTAATTCTAAAATCAAACATTTAAAAGTTGTAGAAACTCCACAGAACACAACACAGTCCACAGAATGTGTTTCCAGCTCACTGGCTGTAAAGAAGCTGTAAACTTTGTCCTGACATTAATTCAGGTTTATGAGGCTTAACCCACATAATCCGAAATCTTTTTCACCAGATGTCTAATGTTAACATGATAAAGATCCTGCGTTTAGTCATCCATATGATCCCACAGAAGATATTTCTGCCAGGATTATGATTCCTGTCAGACCATTCAAGATGTTTTCCAGTCCATTTGCATTTGGAACTTTTCCTGATGTACATTTTCCTTGAGATATCCTATCCTGGTTTTAAATGTGTTGGCACCTACTGCTGCTCATTCTTTCCTGCAACAGTGTGTTTATGATCATTCACTTTAGACTAATTCACATTTCAGTTAATGCTCTTTACTGCACTGTAAAAAACAAACAAACTGTACTTTGACAGTTTTATTCCTTTTTATTTCACAGATTGTGTGAATTTTACATGTCTAATGTAAAATAACATGAAAAACCTGTAGCTGTGAATAACCATAACATTTCTGTTATCCAAAGGAAACTTTTTGGGTTTTTCACGTAAACAAACTGTTACAATACATTCAGGAATTTCCCGTATTTTCATAAATATTATTTTTCTTATTTAAAAGAAAAGAGGGTTAAATTTAAGTTTGATACTGTAACAACATTTCTTAAACTTGGTACAATTAGTAACAGTTAACTGTAACAAAAAACATTTGTTCTGTAACTTGACATAGATTTTCTTGTTAACTGATAAATATCTCCTTTAGTTATGGATATTTGGAAAATAAAAACATTGAATAAGTGTTATATTAATCAGTATATAGTGTCTACAAGTCTTGTTAAACTGTCGAAACACAGTTTTGATCATTGAAAACAGCCATAATTACTGTGATTTCACAGCTTTTGACTTTTATTATAATTCTTAGATTACAAGTTAGATTAACATAGTATATAATTGCCCCAAATCGCCCGATGTCAGCTGGGATTGGCTCCAGCCCCCCGCGACCCTGTACGCAGGATAAGCGGTTGATGATGGATGGATGGATAATTGCCCCAAAGTGATAAAATTACAGAAAGGTAATATTTAATTTATTGTTAAATTACAGGTGTTCACACCTTTTAATGGGGTTAAAACAGAAAACTTCCTGTAAAATTACGGGTTTGTGATGAAAAATTTATTTTAATGCCATTTTACAGATACTTTGATTGAGAGTTTTAGGTGTATAATCAAATGACCTAAAACAAACATATTTAAATCCTGTTTTTTCATTTTAATAATTCAAAAATCACCACATTTACATTTTACATTAGAGTAATATATATCCTTTTATCCTATAATAGAGACCAGAAACCCATTGTGAGTTATCTTGTACTGGGGTTATTTGTGACAGTTCCAGTTCCTTAAATTTACTTAACATTTACATTTATTAATTTAGCTGACGCATTTATCCAAAGCGACTTACAACTGAGGTTGCACGCCTCTGGACCAACTAGGGGTTGAGTGTCTTCCTCAGGGGCACAATGGTGGATGGGTCATAGTGGGAGAATCACCACCCACAGACCTTTTAAAGTACCACCACAATACAAATTCCCACATCTGATACAATTTATAGACCATTTATTCAGTTCCATGCTCACAACAAATAAGCCACACAAGTCTACCATTTCAGTGTAAAGAATTGTTCTCCTGAAACAAAAGTACTTTAGTTTTTATTTACCTTATTGACGACATTTTCATATCTATTCATTAGAAACCCAATTGGGTCAACATAAAGAATATTTTGGATACTGTTAGACATAGCTGCAAGATTTAAGTGCAATCTGAATGTAAAGTAATTGGAAAGTATTTCTTAATGCTGGCATTTTGCTTTGATAGGACTGTACAGAGACATGAAAGGCAAAGGAGAGGGGAAAATGGTGGTATTACATACAGTGAACCTAATGCACAATCCAAAGACTTCTTCCCTGGTTTCAATATGATATTTTGTGACTTTCTAAAGCCAGTTTTTGTATCTGGTATATTGTTGTTACGGCTGTATGTGTTTCTCTGTGCTGTGCATCCTTGTTCCTTTTCTGTCCTCTAGTTCTGCCCCATGAGTGTCACACTCTGCCTGTCAGCCTTGCCATGTTTTGCACTTTTGAGTTTGGTCAGTTTATTATCTGTTAGTTTGGTCTGTTGGGTATTGGAGTTCTGTCTTGTCTAATGTTCAGTAATCTGTGTCATGTCTATTACCCCAGTGATTCCTCTGCATGTCAGTCTCTGTACCCCCCCCCCCCGCAAAAAAGATGCAAATATATGCAAGTAGAAAGACAAGTGCGAATTTGAAGTTTTTCTTGGCAGTCCAAATGAATGCATTTGTTTGCAAGTTTTTGGTATGCAAGTCAAAAGTACAGTACAACACCTCTGGATGACCTAAAGAAACAAACAACGGCAAACAAAATCAACAGTATATCTATCCAAGGTCTGCAAGACATAGCCCTCTCCACAGAATTGGGGAAGAATTCAAGTCTGATGGCTGCAAAAATGACAGAGCAGATAACCCCTCCCCCTCCACCACCAGCTCTTCCATTAAGTGTGCGCAATAAGCAAAAGGCAGATGATCTACACTAGCTTGCTGTTCCTTACATCCAAAAAGCTTGACAGCGTTTGATTTACAACATAACTGTATTGATAAATAGGACTGTGTGATCTGACGGTATACACTATATTGACAAAAGTATTGGGACACCCCTTCCGAATCATTGAATTCAGATGTTCTAATCACTTCCATGGCCACAGGTGTATAAAATCAAGCACCTAGGCATGTGGACTGCTTCTACAAAC
Organism: Micropterus salmoides; assembly: GCF_014851395.1. Lineage (NCBI taxonomy): Eukaryota > Metazoa > Chordata > Actinopteri > Centrarchiformes > Centrarchidae > Micropterus > Micropterus salmoides. The sequence continues at coordinate 21,798,609 of NW_024040485.1, read as the reverse complement.
ATTTGTGAAGAATGGGCCGCTCTCAGGAGCTCAGTGAATTCAAGGTTGGTACCTGTGCAATAAGTCCATTTGTGAAATTTCCTTACTACTAAATATTCCAAGGTCAACTGTTAGTGGTATTATAGCTAAGTGGAAGCGATTTGGAACAACAGAAACTCAGCCTTGAAGTGGTAGGCCACATAAAATCCCAGAGTGGGGTCGGCGCATCTGCAGACGCTGCCAACTTTCTGCAGAGTCCAGAGCTACAGACCTCCAAACGTCGTGTGGCCTTCAGATTAGCTCTAGAACAGTGCATAGAGAGCTTCATGGAATGGGTTTCCATGGCTGAGCAGCTGCATCCAAGCCTTACATCACCAAGTGCAATGCAAAGCGTCAGATTCATGGTGAAAAACACGCAGCCACTAAACACTAGTGCAGTGGAGATGTGTTCTCTGAAATGACGAATCACGCTTCTGTCTGGCGATCTGATGGATAAGTCTGGGTTTAGCGGTTGCCAAGAGAATGGTACTGGCCTGACTGCATTGTGCGTAAAGTGTGTAAAGTTTGGTGTGGTGGTGTTTTTTGATGGTGCCCCTTAATTCCAGTGAAAGGAACTGTTAATGCTTCAGCATACCAAAACATTTTGGACAATTTCATGCTCCCAGTTTTGTGGAAACAGTTTGGGAATGGTCCCTTCCTGTTCCAACATGACTGCGCACCAGTGCACAAAGCAAGGTCCATAAAGACATGGATGAGCAAGTTTGGTGTGGAGAACTTGACTGGTCTGCACAGTCCTGACCCCAACGATAGAACACCTTTGGGATGAATTAGAGCGGAGACTGCCAGTCAGGCCTTCTCATCCAAAATCTGTCCCTGACCTCACAAATGCGCTTCTAGAAGAATGGTCCAAAAGTCCAATGAACACACACACACAGCTGATTACCAGTTTTAGAACAGTATTTTGACGTTTTTTAAAAGGAAAATCTAGTATTTGCAGGTTGTATAATTTTTTTTTTTTTTTACAATATATACTGATTACATTAACAAGATTTCTATTTCAAATTATATAATAAAACTCAATTAAAAGCAGCACTCTACTATAAATTTTAAGCCTGATTATTTGTATTATAGCAGTTTTCAACTATATTTAAAACTAATTTAATTGTTTTTACAGGTGTATATGTTCTTAATTAAACAATAAAAGACCCAAAAATTGCACAAGAATTTATGTAAAATTAAAGTTACAGACTGTATTGTCAGGTGTGTGCCTTTGTTAAGCAATATATTTTAAATATTTTTTTTTTCACCTCAAAAGAACAACCTTTCTAGTTAAGAGTTCATTTTGTCTTCATTGAGAACTCACTATAAACACTGTACTACAGTATAACAGCACATATGATACTTACATTTATACACATTTTTTGCAGCTGTTTCCAAATGTCACTTTTATGCTATACTTACCTTTTCTGACAGATTACCCTACTGTGGGTCAAAATGAGCTGCGGGACCCTTTTTCTGGTAAGTATATTTTGGCCGATGCAGGTAATATGCAGGACCACCTTAAGGCACTGATTGTTTCATATGATATACTTTAGCGGGTACGTATTTCCAACAGACACACAGGGAAGAACTGAAGTTGCTCATTTTGAGAAACAGACACTCATTCTTCTTGTTTTTATTTATTTTTTAAATCGGAAATTAGTTTATAGGAATCCGCAGCACTAAGGGTCCTGCTTTCTCACCTTAACCTGAGGCCCCAAGATCATAATTTTTTTTTATCATAGTTTTGTGCTTATTTGTATAGTACATGTTCAGTATAGAAAAACCATACATAATACACAAAGGTTTAATAGTGGCCCAGTAGCTAATTTTGCCCCCAGCACGTTAATCCGGCCCTGCCTGTATGTAGCTATTGTGCTCTCACACTGAAATTAACTTTATGCAGTGGTGGACAGTAACTAACACTTACTCAAGATTTTTACACACAAAACATACGAAGAGTTTTAAAAAAACCCACAATTGATTAATGGAGAAAATTATCAGCAGCATTAATCCATAATGAAAATTATTATTTTTAGTCTGATACAAAATAGTTCAACCTCAACCAACTACAACATTAAATGCTTTTACATGAATGCATGAGAAATAATTTAGATTGCACTAATTCTTTACTCAATAAATGTGATGTGTGCACAATTTATACCCTGAGGGAAATCTAATAAAAAAAAAACAATCAGTATGTAAACATCTTTAAGCATCTTCTGTCATTTCTACATTTAATACACAAAATAAGGCACATCTTGCATAAAGCTGGATAGACTAACTGACTGCTTGATCAGATAATTAACCAGCAACAATTTTGATAATCAAATTTGTTTTCATTCCCTTTTGCAATAAGCTTTAACATTCTCTATTTCCAGATTCTTAATGAGATTTTTTGGTGTGCAAAGTCCTTTGAGCTAAACAAAATTTCCTTTTACTACTTACTGCACTGTATTTTGGGGAAAAAAGCGACTATGCATAATTTTATTCCATCAGCAGCACTTTTACTCAAATAATATAAAAGGGACCTTTAAATGTGGAGTAAGAAAAAAACAGACCAATAAAATAAATAAGAAATTCAAGTTTTATGGAATCCTAATTAAATAAAGATACTGTCCAGGGTGTACCGATGTCATCTGGGATTGGCTCCAGCCCCCCGCGACCCTGTACGCAGGATAAGCGGTTGACGATGGATGGAGAGCGCTGAGGGAAACTTGATTGAAGAAAATGACCTTATAGCGAGTTAACTTTTAGCTTTGGTTTGTCTCTCTGACTTGCTGACAGCGTGTTGCTGCTCTTGTAAAAACACTACAAGTTGTTCTGTTGCTGTGTGCGCGTCGTGTCTATGGTCGGCAGCGTCGGCAGTAGAACGACAAATAACCTAACTTACACACGTGTAACATTCTGTAATTTGTGTGATTTAGATGTATAATATTGACAGCGGTAGCTACTGACGGCAAACATATACCAAGAGCAATGCATTCAGACTTTACTCACTTTGGATAATGTTAACCAGCCGCTGTCGTGATGTGTAGAGTAGCGAAACAACCGAGAATGCATCACGTTACGTCCTGTGGGGACATAAAAAACTGACCGGCCTGTCAGTGGATGTGGCCTGACCCTGAGTGGAGGTCTGCAGTTGGACCCCTCTCCTGCCTTGTAGGAATGCCCGCGAATTGTTAGGCATGGATGTCTACAGTACATCAAGCTAAAGTTAGCTAGTTTAACTTTAGCCAACTCCACACATGTGGACTCAGACATTAAAATTGATAGACGTTCCAAATAATACAACAAAATTACTTCCACATTGACAATGTTAATGGTAATACCTCTTGCTGACACGGTCTACTTTGACATTAACTAGTAACTTATGTTAGCTTGTCAATTTCATGGCACAGTTAAGTTATCCATTAACAATTCAAATTAGCGCTTTGGATTTCTGTTTTAAAGATAAAATGAACCAGCTGGAATTTATGATGAACATCGTTATTCTACAACAATGCTTCTGTTAAAATACAAAACAGTGGTTTAATAAGTAGAAACTTACCACAGTCTAAAGATGAGACATCTGATATTGAGGTGTCGACGCTCGTTTTAATTTCATAAAGCGCATTGACGCATTTATAAATGACCTCCACGCGACCGATGACGTCCAAGCTTCTTACGTCACAATTTTGGCGCCAAATCATGCTGAAATGTGAAGGGGGTTTGGCTTGAGCGAGGACGCGAAAGGAGGATGTTGACGTCACCAATAGATCTAAGCTGAATTCAGCGCTGACAAAACATGATAGATCGATAGATATATACTTTATTTATCCCGAGGGAAATTCAAGCGTAACATAGAAAAACATATATTTTTAAACTGAAATGGTGGTGCCTTGAACACAAAGTTGTGTTCGCAAGGGCACTGATTTTTTACTGCCTTTTTAACCATGTCTAACACCTCTGACTTGCCCAAATGGGGAAGCCCATTGCGTAAGGTTGCACAATGTTTCAGGGGAACGTGTCCTCTGACTCTTGTGCCCACATCGTGACAGAGATCTGCCCCATCAGGAAAAGGAAATAAAGACGCACACTCCTGTCTACATCAGTGGTGCTGAGGTGGAGCAGGTGAACCGTTTCAGGTTCCTGGGAATCAGCATCAAAGAAAACCTGACATGCTGTATTCCCGAACAGTGCTGACAAGATAAGATAAGCATTATGGGTGACGCACTCAAAAACAGTTAATAAGTAAACCCAACGCTAAACAAGTTCTCGAGTAATGCTGTTTTAATTGTATGTGGATAATGGTTATTGAGTGAACATTCATAACTTTGGAGTGTACAGAGGGACGTGGCGTCTGACTTTATCAACGTCCAAACGTTCCGGTGTTGTGCCGAATTCTACCTGCCTGCCGAGAATTGCATGCACCGGCTGGAAACGCTCATTTAAGCTGGGAAAGAGGTGGGTGCAAATCTCGGCAGGTAGCCTACATCATCTGTCCTGCTTGTCTTAAGGTCCTTTTCAGACATCATAATGACGACATCTTTTAGCTGAATCTCAATGAATGCTACTTCTACTAAGTGTATTAAAATATTAACGACTCTAAACGTTGAAAAAATATATACTTCCAATCATTTATCACAATTGATGAACCCCACGAAGGATATTACAGCGTTTAAAAGCAGTATTTGGAGGTGCATGAAATTCTTGGCAGGCATGCAAAACTCGGCATAACACCTGGCTCGTTTTTTACGTTTTCAAAAAGTTAAAGATGGCTACCTGAGGCAAGCGAGACGAATTTGCAGCAAGGGAGCAAAACTAATAATTATTTTAATTAATTAATAATAACTCAGCTTTCTTCGCAGCGCTGTGAAAGTGTTTTTTTTGTTATGTGATTTTATTTTAGAACCGTGCACTGGGATGACCAGAAGCAGTATGTGGATTCAGATTCCTGTGTTACTGTTATGCTAACGTTGGCTAAGTATCATATCACTAGTGGCTGAAACCTTTCCAGACAGTCGTCAACACTTGTTTTTCATCTTGGGCTGCTCCTTGTTAAATGTAAATGCTCTGTATTTGTATAGAGCCTTTCTAGTCTTTTCGACCACTCAAAGCGCTTTTACACTACATCTGCATTCACCATTCACACACATTCATACACTGAGCCTAAGTGCTAAAACAGAAACTAACATTCACACACATTCATACACTGGCGGAACAGCCGCCAGGGTCAATTCGGGGTTCAGTATCTTGCCCAAGGACACTTCGACACGCCTGCTTAAAACAAGTAATTGATGTTTTCCTGTCAAGGCCCAAGTTGAAAACCATTAATCTACAAACAGTCCCCTCCCAAAGTAAAGCCTGGAATAGCATAACAAATGAAGAAGGCAACAGTTTGGTGATGTCAATGGGTCACCAAAGGCAGCTTGAGGCATTTATTGCAAGCAAGGGTTATGCCACCAAATATTAAATATTTATTTACTTTAAAGAGGTGGTATTATGCTCATTTTCAGGTTCAAAATCTTAATTAGGGGTTGTTGTACCAAAACAGGTTTACATGGTTTAATTTTCAAAAAAAACACCTTATAATCCTCATACTGCACATTGCTGCAGCTCCTCTTTTCACCCTGTGTGTTGTACGCTCCGCTCTTGAGCTACAGAGTGATGCATCTTACTTGTACAAAATCTTTGTTGGGAATTGCACATGCGCAGTTCCCAGGTAAGGACTACTAGCCAATCAGAAGCAGAGAAGGGCGGGTCGTAAGAAACAAGGTAGTGTGATCCAAATCAAAGCCGCTTCAGACTGCGACCGTAACCTAGCAGATGATATAAGTTACTCTCAAGTCCACAACCACACAACATCATTGTTCTACATCTTACCATCAGGACTAAACGTTGAACTGTTGCCGGTGTTCTGACGATCTATGTAAATGTAAATGCTCCGTACTTGTATAGCACCTTTCTAGTCTTTTCGACCACTCGAAGCGCTTTTACACTACATCTGCATTTACGAGTCACACACATTCATACACTGAGCCTAAGTGCTCAAACGAAACTAACATTCACACTCATTCATACAGTTTGGGGTTCAGTATCTTGCCCAAGGACACTTCGACACGCAACTAGGGGGAGCCAGGGATTGAACCGCCGACCTTCCGATTAACGGTCAACCCGCTCTACCTCCTGAGCCACAGCCGCCAACAGCCGCTACAGTCTATGCCGCCTTGCCAAAAATGCTACCATAGCGCAAATCGATAGACTCGACTCTACTCGGCCCTGCTCCGTTTTCCATTGCAGACAATACCCAGAGACCCAGTACATAGCTTGTCGTCATAACGATGCCACACACAACTGCCGCGACGTAATGTTCAATACGACGTACCCACCAGCGACCCACACAGCTTTCTCTTCATAAATTAAACCGTTTGAACATTACTCAGCATGTAAAGACAGATAAGCGGTATGAAAACCTTCCAGCTGTGTTTTCTCTGCTGTTGTTGCTGCAGCGGTCTGTGTGACGGCGGGAGCAGAGGGCTCTGTGAGCGGGCGACTGGCCGGCCTCACACACTCCTCCCGCGGGTTGGCACAGGCTTCCCCCGCAGCCACTTGCGGAGCTCCTCAACTCCGAAAATATTCAAGCACATTTTTGTTCCGCCATCACTTTTCATAAAACTGTCAATATTGGAAATCTACAGTTGATATCTCACCTCAAAACTTCTCAGAAGTGGATTTAGTGATGAACTTGCTTACGAAAACTGTAAAATATAAAACTTTCTGTTGCTGGCCTCTGTCTGGTGCAGCAATGATGATGCAGTGAATAGTGACGATTCTCTCTGACCAATGAGCAGTCTGTCATGTTTTCACATTATGCCTAGGTACAACATTTCTACAATGGAAACCCAAACAAAGGCGAGTCGAGCCAAAGGGCCTCCGCTCAGACTAGCTTGGTTTATGACGCGTTTTCATTGTGACGTCACAGTGAAGGAAGTGAATGGCTGGACTACAAACGAGCTGTTTTCAAACGGTTCAGAGCAGAGCTTTCTGTGGGAGATGGGAACTCCCTTTGGACTGGACTTTGGGCTTTTTCACTTTGCAAACCTGTTACATGCACAAAAAAGATATATAACTCAATGAAGGAGAGGGGAAAAGCCAAAAGGGATAATACCACCTCTTTAAGATTAATTGTTCCTTTACTTTTGCAAACCTAAGAATGCCGTGTTCTAAGACAAACAGTGATATGTCCTAAGTTGTTTAACACATCTAGATGTGAATACCAGGAAATAAAAGCTGAAATTCTGAACTCTTGTCTACTCATCTTAAACCCAAATGTCTTCATTGCACAACAACAAAACAAAGGAATTTGCCTTACCGTTCCAATACTTTTGGAGGGGAATGTACATTTGTGTTTGCAGGTGTTCCAGTTCCATCGCTTCACAAATGTTGAACCCATGGAACCAATTCTACTGTGAGCTTGAGAGATACACACCACAACTGATTGTTCTGTACAGGCAGAAGGCCAAGACAGCAGAGGCCCTGCACAGATCCTAAGGATTTATGATATTCAGGTGAGTTTAAGATTACCTTTGCTGTAGTAACAATGTTGATCACATAATGTGCAGTCAATACAGATTGGGACCTCTCTACTATAATAGTGAAATTTGATTATGTTATTATCTTGCGATGACTAGGAGGATCTAGCCATCTACTTTCAATTATAATTTCTCATTTGCATTTATTTTTGTAAGTTTTCCAGTACATGATCACTTTAAAAGCCCTTTACAAGCTTATTTTTTAGTTCTAGGGCTGCCCTGAACACACAACACAAGATAGAAAATCCTCAGTTTCACTCAGATTTTATGTGCTGAGCATGACTTTTTATTTTTCTATCTATCCAAGAGACCAACTCCATCCATGAGGCAATGACAGTTGCAGAGACACAAACAAAGAGAGATGTACTATAGGCCTTCTCCACAAGCAGCTCACCTGTGGTTGTTTACACAGAATTGTGGGTAAAATGTTCAAAATGCGAGCTCTGTTTTTTGGGCAGTAAAACATACGGCTGACAATGAAACTCGAAAGCGGACAGATAGCAGCCTGTATGTGTTTGTCGCTGTATGATACAGCAAGAGAGAAACTGAAAAGGGCTAGTGTGTGTGCAGCATTGTGTGGGATAGAACTGTAGGTGCTTGTGCGAATCTCCACTTCCCAAAATTGAAAATTGAATACCAACCCAATGAAGGAATAGTCGAATATTCGGGTCCAGCCCTACTGCACTGGCTTCCAAATCTCTTTCATTGTCATGTTTAAGGTTAAAGTTAGCTTCTATTTCTCACCCATTGTTTGAGTCACTACATTTGTGTAAATTTGACTTGTCTTTAGGTAGATGCAGCTGGATAGAATTGGTGTTATTGCTATCAATATTATTATTATTTTAGAATCGCATTGGTAGAACTGTTACACTATATGGTTTCATGTACTGTAAAAATATTTGTATAATAATCAATATTTTGATTGTCAATCTAGGAACAACATGAGGTACACGTGAAATGCTGTCCGACCCTCTGTACTCGGTGTACTCAGAAATGTCAATATTAACGACAAGTAATATGAAATCTACTATGGGAAACCAACTTGAATGCCTCTTCAAGCAACTGACAAGTTTAAAGAGATTAAAGGATAGGTTTGTGGGGGGGGTTTTGGAGTCTATCTCAAAACAAGGCTAAAAGATGATGTGTACAGTAAAAGGTTATGTTGGCCATTATCATCCCTCATCTCAATTAAGCATCACTTTCATAGGCATGGCCCAATTGTAAGAAATTAGAGATAAATCCAAAATCCTCCTTTCATAAAAAAATGTTTCCCAAACTTCTCAAGCCCTGTGCTTTAATTCTGTGTATTTTTATTTGTAGCATTGTCATTGAACAGGACATACTTTTAGAAAAAAAAATAAGCATATAGTGCTAGCTTTCTTTTATAATAATCCTCGTAATTGGATTTTGTCATTTGCAGTGCAAAGATGAACCAGACATTGCTGACACTCCTTACTGTGGAAACTGGGATGCAGCGGCGCTTTTTCCACAAAACACAGTTTAGCTCAAAGCACTTTGCTCACACCAAAAAATCTCATTAAGAATCTGGAAATAGAGAATGTTCAACCTTATTGCAAAAGAGAATGAAAACATTGATTCTCAAAATTGCTGCTGGTTAATTATCTGATCAAGCAGTTACTTAGTCTATTCAGCTTTATGCAAGTGGTGTCTTATTTTGTCTGTTAAATGTAGAAATGACAGATGTTTAAAGTTTTGATATTGATTGTTTAATGAAGAGAACTGGAATTGTAACAATAGAGTTGTATTCGTATTTTTGGGGAATACTATCTGAAAATGGGCATTTTGTAAATTTTAAGTTGACTAGTAGTAATTTTGTTTGCATTAGTATTTGAGAATTTTTTGAGTATATTTCCCTCAGTGTATAAGTTGTGCACATTCATTTATTGAGTAAGGAATTAGTGGAATTAAATTTTAATTAGCGTCAGTGAATGAATGTAATTTAGTGTACAGAAATTAAAGTTTAAAAAAAAAAAGTATTTAAGTTAAGGTTTACTCAAAAATATTATTACCACTACTTAAAAAGTTTGAGGTAATCAGTTTCCACAAATATTTTGAGTATTCTGAACTTATTCGGGTTTACAGTAGATAGATTACCTTTTACTTGTAAAAGAGTATTTTACAGTGAGGTATTATTACTTTTACTTGAGAGAATTATCTGAATACTTCATCCACCACTTACATGTTAGTACACTTGGAAACCTCTGTTCATGGCAATTGTATGCAGTGTAGGGTGAAGTCAGGTAAAATGGGCAAAATAGAGTTGGAGCTTCATAGAGCTCATTTACAGCCAATCTTAATTACTGATCTTACATTGTTGCTACAACACTAGTTTACATGTAACAATAATTTTGAATGGTCTGAGGTTTCTATGGTGGTCGGGGACAGAGTGTTACACGAAGTATGTCACAGAACTCGTATGGTCAGTGAGCTTGACATATTAAGTTTCACTCATCACTAATAAGGGCAATAAAGCAATAATAAATGAGCTATGAGAAAGCAAAATGTTTCTGAAAGATTTTTGACTGGCTCTTTCAATTAAAAAAGTTAAATTTTATAAAGAAACATTGATTTTTGTGAAGACAGGGAACAAGTTACTTGTTTAAGTAAAAAGGGCCACGATTTTCAGCTAAATTGGGCAACGCAGATACAAACTCTTATAGTGTGCAAAACTGGTTCATTGGTCGATATAACTTTATATCATGCAAAACCTAAACAATCTTTTACTTTAAACACAAAACGGTAAAATGGGCCAAAGGGAACCTGCTGATACTAAAACAGAATTTCAAAACAATATTTTATCATTTATAACAAATATTTAAGAGACCCATGCCAAGGGTTAAGGTTAGGGTCAAAAAATATCATTAGCTCTCATGCATACCTTATTTGATGGTCTTATAGTAAGTCATGGCCCACTTTAACTGACTCCACCCTGCTATTCAGTACTGGATCTTGCAGGATCAGTTGAAAATTACAGAAGCAGGTCCATCGTGTGTTTCAGTATACTGCCATCTGTCGGCAGGTGAGAGTATCTGGTAACCAGCTTCATAAGGTGACCTAGGTTCTCTTCTCACACATGCTGACTTTCTCTGCTCTTAAAAAGCAGCCAAATAATGAACCGTCAGAATAATGTTCCGTTCAACCCTTCAGTGATGCCTAAAGGAGCAGCTCCAGTGTACCACCAACAGCAGCCTGGAAGGTAAATTACTGATCTGTGCAGCTGCAACATTTAGCTAATCTTGTGTTGAACGTTCATTTATTTGAGAAAGTTTCAGAAACGCCGAGCAAGGTGCCCGTTGGATTCGTTTTTGACAGTGTTTTTGTTGACTGGATGCTGAGGGTGCATGCCATTAGACTAACCGCTACCCCCAAACATTACCTATAAACTCTAAAGCTAACGTTAAAGGTAATAGCAACCATCTCTAAGCTAGCTAAGTTTGCTTGCCTGATGAAGCACCATTTTGCCTTTGCCCTGCTAACATTAATTCATGTAGCTCTTATTGTTGTATCCATTTGCTTTGTAGTATTGTGCTCATTGCTCACATTTCTTGTTGTGATAAACAGAGTACCCCAGGATTTTAGAGAAGTTATGAAACAAATCTCAATGAAATCAGCAGACAACTCAAACACCAGGACATCTGACATGGCTGCTAAACCAGCACCAGTCCGCAAGCGTGCAGGTAACTTATGTGGACATTAAAGCACATATGTTCATGTATTAAAAGGCCATGCCTGTGTGTTTTCATGAATGTAATTCCTCATAATTCACATAACAATGAACCATTTAGCAAATCATACTGCTGTATTTTGTTTACTGTTTTAGGCATTCCATGATTTCATTAATGTCTGTATGATGTGCATACATTTTTGCAGACAGTAATTCATTACAATAACGTACAGTTTAATCATGTTTATTATTAAAGAGTGGCAAGATGACAATGAGGAGAGACATTAAATAGAGGTCCCCCCACCTGGACTTGAACCAGGAATGTTACAATTTATGGTTGGCACCTTAACCACCCAGTATGTAGCCTATAACTTTTGCAGACTCTTTGAAATCATTCTGCACTGCGTTACCCTGCTAAGACAATGTAACACTGTCCAAAAGTAATGCAGATTTCACTTGATGGATTTCATAAATGAGGCAAGTTTCATGAGTCTGCTGGTTGATTTTCAACAGTGTTTACAGAAAACAGTGGCTACCATTTGAGGAACAAATACAATCATCACTAAAGTAGATCTACAAGTGATAGTACACATTGGTAACAGCAGCAATAAATACCTTTAAGAGCTATTAGTGCGAACGGTATCAGTGGGGTAACTACCAAGGGGAAGAAGAAATGAAATGAAGAGTTAATGAAATAGTTCAATACATACATGAGCATTGTAAAGAGATAGAAGAAGAATCTCTGAATTGTAAGAAATATCATTATTGTGTATTCATTGTAATTTACCTTTTGTATCATACAGGGAAATGTTTTGGTGATAAATGGAAGTCTTCATTCAAACCAATAGGAGAACAAGATGGAAACTCTTCAGACAAAAGCACTGGCAGTCCAGAAAGGTAAGCCAGTCAGTGATGTTTACAGTAAAACAAGTATCAGGTAGAGTGACGCCTCCTGTAGTCACAATCCAGGACGTCCATTTAAGCCTTTAATGTTGTCTTGTGGTGACTTAAATATGCAAGTGGCAGGAAAAATGCAGTGCCTCACTGAGTGGTTAAACTAATGGACAAATTTCACTAAATGTGGTTTAAACTGTGTGTGAACATTCAGTGGTTAGTGGTATCATGTCTTGAGAGATGATCTATATAATAGTAAATTGCATGTAACACACACACTTATACCTCTTCCGTCTCCCTCAGGGTGGAGCTTTATAATCCTTACGAACCTGGCTCATCAGACTCTGAGCTTGAGATGCCAAAAGACAAAGACCACAACTACTCCCCACATGATCAGGATAACAACCTGGGATGCCAGGATGTGTCTCCAAGTGTGGGTTCCAGTTACAGCCGCTGGGATTCGCCTTTCCCTAAGCCGAGGAGCCAGCCCCTCGACAGACTTGACTTTAGCCCTGAAACCAGACCCACTACATCACTTGACCCACCAGGTTATGGCTCCATAAGCAGAACTTTGGACCACAGGGACAACAGCCCTGACAGGCTTATTCACAGCTCCCCCACCCAACGGTTTCCTGCATCTTATGGAGGACAGTGGACCAACAGGGAGGAGAGGATAACAATCCCAGAATACAGGAGAGAGGTATCACCAATGAGATTCAAAGCATGACAGCTGTTGTGTGTGTTTTTTGAATTAAAATATTTATACAGTTTGTGTTCTGTGATTATATTGAATCTTGAGTTGTTGGGCTGTTTGTTGTACTTGATTTTGAATTTGATTTTAAAAAATCACTGTTTCCTTTGTATATGCAGTAATGACAATGATACAGTGATAATTGGTACCAATTAGAGCCTATTCTCTCCTCTGTAGATGAACACTACTGTTAGATTATCCCCACCCAGTTTAGAGCAGGACTATCAACATCAGTTGGGATACGTGCAAACAGGTAAATTGGATTTTTAATTAAGTATGGACAGTTAGATTGCTGGTTTGTCCCATCATTTGAAATAAAAATAGGAGAAACATGATTGCATGTATTAATTTTTTTTAAAATAAGCATCTTTTGACTATTTTTGTAAACTTAAGAATCGACAGTCCAATGGGTTTACTTAACTTTTACCATGACTACATGTATTTCGTTTGAGAGTCTAATTATAATAATAATAATTCTCTATATAATAATGTTCTACAGGACTGGACCAAATCACACCTTCCACAGAGGTGACAAGAAACAGGACCAAAAAAATAATAATGGACAAGTAAGAACAAGGATACTGATGCCAGTTGTTTAGAGATGTTACATGTAGAGTTTTCTTGTTAATTTTAATAGCGTGTTCACATTTTCGTTATGTTTCATATTGTCCTCCGATACAGTTTGACTGCAGGATTAACTTGTGGCACAAATGTAGACCCTCAACCAATACATAAGAAGACGCACTTTGAACAACTTTTCCATGTTTGCACAGGAGCAAAGCCAACTGTTGCTGTAGTTGAACTTACTCAGAAATTCCTGAGGAACTCAGGATGAATTACTAGTATATTGTCAAGAAGAGGTAATCTACATAACTATGTAAACATGTTGCTGTTAGGTTAGTTGTCATTAGCCGTCATCAGCCAAGATGTTACTCTAAGGGCCCAAATTGACTAAACTTGACAACTCTTGTGTAAAGCTACTTTATAGGTCTGTCTAGTTGTAACAAAAAAATGTAAACAGAAAATGTGCGCAAGCTTATGTCACATATTGTGATAGAGTGTAAACACTGCATGTTCAACGAAGGTGAGAGAGAGCGAGCATTGTTAGCAATGTGCAAATTAATAACATTTCATACCAATTGCTTTCCGAATTTGCTTGCTCCGTGTTTTGGTTCTACAACTGTTAGCCACTGTAGTTGCAAAGTGTCAACTAACACTGCAACCAAGCATCACATCTTAGGATGTGAGAGCCCTGTTGTGTCAATAGGACTATTTAATACAGCTTTATAACCTAATATCATCAGCTTGGATGTCTTAACTAAACTCTCTTTTGGCTCTTCTCTGATGGCCACTTGAGGCTTTGATTTAGGCACTTCTACTGTTTAAAGGTCTGCTTTTTAGCTGTTTTATGAGGTTAATATTTTGCAACACCGAATGTCTTCATATTTTTCTTTTAGGAGCCCCATCATTTGTGACCTCTGTGACGTTGAGTTAGCCAATGGTCAGGAGCTGGAGGATCACTTGGATGGCAAGAGTCACTGGGACACCCTGGAGTACATTCAGCAGCAGAATAATTATGATGATGTGGCTATGGCCTTCCTCCAGGTAAGATAATACATAGTTCATCCTATTGACGGTTCCTGGGTTGAATCCCTAGTCTGTGCAGTAGTGTTCTACTGTTGGCCTTTTTCAGTTTCTTGTTTTCAACCTAAATATATCATAGAAACATAAACAAATACTGACACTTTCTTATTTCTATAGGAAGTCATGCTGTATAAAAGCCGTCAGTGTAGCCGAGCGATAGGGGTTAGTGCACTTCAAGGTAAATAGCTTTGAATTGTGAAAATTCAGTTCTCATATTTCATGAATCTTCCATTCCTGACAAACAAAGCCTAAATACAGTCGGATCTTTGTTTTGTCAGCTCTGCAGGAAAATGACCACATGACAAAGATTGAAATGTTCCACTGTACTGCTTGCAAAGCCTTTGTATCCACATCTGCATCCTCTGTGCAGACTCACATTACCTCTCAGGAACACCTCTCCAACACAAAGGTAACACTGCTGTAAAATAGCACAACATTGATCATTGGATT
The DNA here is from genome assembly GCF_014851395.1 of Micropterus salmoides. Taxonomy (NCBI): domain Eukaryota; kingdom Metazoa; phylum Chordata; class Actinopteri; order Centrarchiformes; family Centrarchidae; genus Micropterus; species Micropterus salmoides. Next base: position 21,783,593 of record NW_024040485.1, on the reverse strand, counting down.
CTTGTCAAATCTCTGTTTTCAGTATGTGTAAATTCAACATTGACCCAAGAAGGAATGAGTTCAAGTGATGGTGTTGATGATTGATTGATTTTATTTCCTGTAGGAGTTTGAAGTGCAGCAGAGACGTACTTGCCTTGACAAAGCAGAAACCATGATGAAGGAGCTAACACCTCAGTTTGAACACTTCCTGAAGGTATTTTGCAAGAGTGAACACTTCAGAAGTATTCAAACACAACTGATTGCATCATGGACAAATGTATTTATGAGAAAGAGAGAGTGTTTCCTCAATATAGTAGTTAATTCTGTTAATATTTCATGAATTACATAATTATTTACCTCAAGTTAATAGCATTATCTCAATGATTCCATTTGTATACATGGCACTTGAACTGCTTGGATACCATTCAGTTTTATTTTGCTTTTGCACTAGCAGACATGGCTATACTTTTGGCTGTTGATCACAACATGCTATCTATGACATTAGTTTTGCGATCTCAATTTAGTGTTATGTTTGCACAAATTATTAATTTGTAGTAACCACGCAAGTCATTTGTAATTCAGTAGAAAGTTATCAATTGGCTCTCTATTCCAAATGGGGGAGGTGGGGTGTAGTGCTTGTGGCCAGTCACATGCATTACCAGATCCAATGCAGATTACGTGTTCTTTTTATATCACTATATTAAAAGACATATTACAATATAAATACACAAGTACGATATAAAAGAAGTAGAACATTATACAATAATCAAACTATTAAGTAATTACCTATGAAAAGACGAAAGCTATTATGCTCCTACAGTACATTTTTTTAACATAGTTTGGCGTTTAAGGGAAGGAAACATCTGACATTTGTACTCTTTTCTCTAGATGAGCAAACTAGTGTATAGTGAAATACTAACAGCTAAATTTTAAGTAAGGTGAGATTGCATCTCTTCCTCTATTTATGTGCTTATTGCATTGATTACAGGGACCGCAAACTAAATCTTTCCAAAATCAACAAAAGATATTGAAGTAAAACATCTTATATGGATTACCTTAAGTACTGCAATTGTTTTCAGCCTCAGTACACCATATCTCATAAGTAGTACTAACAAATACAAGGCTACAATTAATACTGACTGCACATAAGCCACATGGAGCGCTACAGATGAAGCAATCAGACGACTTAACTGTTCCTTTTCTTTCAGGGTGGCAGTCCATTTGAATGACAGAAATCGATGAAAGTCTCCAAAATACTGTTTACACTGAGATGCCGTTGGCTTCAGCTGAAGAACAATGGCCTTAAAACAGTCACACCTACACATGTGCTGTGCTTTATGTGCCTTCCATGATTTGTCTGAATAAATGGAGGCATCTTCAGTGTAGGTTTGTGCATAGAAATATGGATTTTCATGCGTCTTTGTTCATATGGTCATTTCACATTTTGTCAAGATTAACACTTGCTATAGTATTCCCTGGTCACTATTTCATCACCATTTGGTCACTTTACGAAGATAAGTTTGTAATTTTTTTTCATTTACAGATTCAATGTTTTTGTAATTTGTGTACAAACAATGATTGGAAAACATCAACTTGTTTCTTTGTTTTTTTTATTTAGAACAACACAAATGTTTTAAGCATTGTATCTGTGATATAGTACATTTAAAATTAAATTATTTCAAAACAGTATATTTAAACATTAAATATAGGTGACATGTATGAAGGGCATCGTCAGCACTGCCTGTGCCTGTTAGGTCTTTTTCTTTACCACCTTCAGTTTTAATTTTGTATTTGTATTAGAAACAATGCAGTTACTGAAATACTATAAAACACTTTCTATGCATAACAAGTTTGCAGACATTATTCATATTGTTCTTGAATAGTAGCTCACTTTTCCACTTGTGGTTCTCCGAACTGTTTATCAGGAGCTTTCAGGTGCCATCACTCTCACTTGAAATATTCATCTCACTAACTCTGTGGCCTGAAAACAAAGAAGGCTGTGGGCTTAAATTTAAACATGTTGCAATACAAACGAAACATGATTCTATGGATCTTGTAAATGTGAATAGTGATAGAGAGGAGAGGTGCTCCCAGATTTTTGACAAAAACTGACTCAAACCATGAGAAATCTGAGGTAAAAGTTGTCTTCATTAGAAATGGGTTCCACACTACATTACTGCATAAAACAAGAAAAACAGTCTGTCCATTTGGAATTGTATTCCAAAAAATGGACCATGTAAAAATGGAAAAAGGTAACAATATCCAAAATAATTTTTTTTTTCTTTCATCTGTCCAAATGTTCAAACATGAATAACATCTCCATCATTAAGCAATATTGTACTTTTGGCCAGCATTTCATTGACTAAAAACAAAAAAGTGAAAGAACATCCAAAGTACATACACATACAGTTTAGTGAAATCTAAAAAGGTCCCCATTGGCTTCATGAGGCAGCATGTGTGGCTGTCAGAGAGCTGTCTTGGTCAGTCTTGAGGATTGGGGGTGGTGCGGTGACCTCTACCATCCCTAGCCCAGTGTGAGGGACACTAGTGTTCATAATGTGTCTTTGTAAATGTTTTATCCAGTCCTCCTGGACCGACAAGGGACCCTGGAAGACGAGGTCACAGAACCTGTGAAATGAAGAACAGATAAGTTGTTGTTTTGAGCCGTGCTAGCAGCAATGTTGGCCTGTTGGTTATTCCACCACTATTATTACACAATTATTGGATTACAGACTTAGGTGGTCCTCTGATTTAGTGGCACTTATAAGGTTGACATTTGTGGTTTTGATTTAAATGTTTTAAGTATACGTTGGATTCCCATGAAATTTGATATAGACAGCAGAGGTTGAGATTTGGCCTCGAGTCCGACTTAAGTCGCACACACAGTGACTTCAGACTCGTCCTCGAAAGACTTTAGACTGGACTCGGACTAAAGGTGCGGGGCTCGTGAACAATGTTTATTTTTAGGAAATGTCTGATAAGCTTGCTGTTATTCCCCTCCCTGAGTTACCTATAACCTGCCTACGTAAAACGTAGTATCTGCTGCGTGCGGCCACACGTGAGCGAAGACAACAAACACCGCAGCTGCTCCGCCATTCATCATAAACTTTGGCTTTAAAACTACATACAACAAGACCCAAACAAATAAGTGCTGAATGCAAAATAGGTTAGTAACATTAACCTGAGGTTAGTAGGCCTAAACATGTTTAGCTCAGCATTGGCCATCTAACGTTAGCTTGCTTCTTGCTATAGCTACGACCTACCGGAGGTCAACTCCGACTGTCGTTTGTTATGAAAAGACGAATGAGCGTTTGTTTGCTGCCAAACTTGTTGTGGTCGATTAATGTAATCATTTACATTCCGCTGGCTGCCATAATGTTAATTATTAACGTCGGCTGCAAACAGATTACGGGTTTATTGTTGATCATGTTACATTACAGTTTTATTTAGTTATAACGTTACACTGGTTTGACAGTCTGGGGTTTGTACTGACTAGTTTATAAAGCTGTCATTAGTTGTATACGCATTGTATATTTGGCTACATGGCTGTGCTCCGTGAAAAACAGGTTACAGGTTTATTGTTGATCATGTAACATTACACTGGGTTTGAGAGTCTGTGGGGTGTGTTGACTTACAGTAGGCTAGTTAATAAGCTGTCATTAATTGCATCGCACATTACATGGCTATGCTCTGTAAGTGGAAAACAGGTTACAGATACAGAATGCCTTATAGCTGTGCAGTTTTACAAGCAGCCTGGATTGAACGTAGCAGGTGATCCAACATTCATTATAACCACGAATGACTTGAGACTTGACTTGGACTCTAGCTCAGTGACTTGTGAGCATCTCTGATAGACAGTCATGTCCCCCTCAGGATAAAATGTAATAACTTTGGTGATCCCTTAATGTTTCATCTAGCACCATCATCAGGTCAAATGTTTAATTACTCCAATATGTTTTAATAGTTAATGATGAAATACCTTTAAAAACAAATGACATTTCCACCAGATTCAGCTGTACATAGTTTAGTGCTAATTAGCAAATGTTAGCATGCTGACATGTTAAACTATGATATACATGATGATGTACTAAGATGAACATCATATATGCTAAACATCAGCATAGTCATGCTGTCATTGATGTTGGTATACTGATGTTAGAATGTAAAAACAAATACACTGAATTTTTTTTTACTTTCATTTTACTTTTGACAACAGTAACTGCAATAAATGCAGATGAAAACTTTGCTCGATCACATGCTGTGTCCATTTACTATAACATTCTGTGCAACCAATTTGCTTTAGATGGCCTCTGCCGTTTTGCTTTTGTTGTTTGTCTTCACATTTAGTTGTCCCAGTAAAGCCATTAGTCTTTTTACAAAACTGGTTTGTGACATAATTCCACGCTCACAATATCTGGAGTACATCAATGACATCCGGTCTCTCAGTCATTTATAAATGAAAATGATTGCCACAAGAAACATTTGACAGTGGCCCAAATCTGGTTGCCCTGGGCAACAATCACTGTTGAAGGCTGTTGGGACTGCAGATGCAATATTATCCACCATTTAAAGAGAATAATATGTATATTATAAAAGAAATAAAAGCATTACCTGCAGGTGAGTCTGTACATTTCCTCTGGAGTCTGTGGTAAGGGCAGTGTTTTTTTCTTCGAGCCAGGCCTTGAGCGTTGTCTCCTTGCTTTACAGTCAAATGCTGAAGGACAGAATTGACTATTAATTTACAGCACTATGTTTGAGATTACAGCACAGCCTTGCTAATTTAACATTGTAAATGGACACGAAGTCTGTGATAACCACTGGAAGGTTTGGATGTTGTTGTTTAGTGATGATCCAACAATTGCATATTTTCACAGTCTGTCAGTTCAGTAAGTCAGTCAGTTTGGATGTCTGGACATTACTAACCCTCCTTCTATTCACTCATGTTTTGGCCTTGTGCCAGTGGGATGAATGGTCTGGCTCCGTGTCTCATCTGCGTTGGCCAGTGCGGTTAAGACACAAGGCCCATGCAATAAATGATGATCTGGGCCTGCAGGAAAGGTAGGCCCTGCAGGATTTCTACAATGAAGAGGTCGTTCAGCCCACGTGTGCACCCACCAAGCTTCACAATTAAAATCTGTGCAATATTTCACTTGCTGACATCCTTCTAGATCCTTACCTTGGGGAGGACACAAATAACCACCGCTACACTAATTATAACTATGATTTGGACCTCACAACCTCTTGTGGTATCTAGCCACACTGACAGTTCTGGCTTTTTCTGATGAGGTTTTGAGATATCAGTTGCCATACCTATACAGTGGAGGTGAATGCATTTTGTTTGATAAAAACTGCTGTGAGTAGAACAAGAAACAGTGACCAGGCTACTCGGGTACAATTTACCTCCTGCCTACCTGATCAGATCAATAGTTTTTGTTCTGATCAAGCTCAAGCAAGATCAAGCAAATAAGGTAACAGCTGAAAAGTCTGTAAAAACAATGTAATAAATAGTGGTGAAAAGTTATGAAAACTACTGATGGTCAGGTTTATAGATTAGCCTAAGTAACTAGGACATTATTTCTGTAAAGACACATTCATGGTATCCATGGTACTAACATGGCTCGTTTTAAATCAATATCCTCAGTTAAAGGTATCCCTGTGGAGTTTTTGACAACTAGTAGAGCAATGGAGCAATTTTTGCGGGGTCCCCATTCTGCACACAGGAGATGTGATACACATTCCTGCTAATGGTTTTATACTTACCCACTGATTGACAGGTGGTGGTGGTAACACAACTATGCAAATGTTTTATGAGGAAGGAAATCTTTTTTCAACCCGTCAAGGATACACATGATGTGCTTTGGTGACAAAAAGTGAATATAAAGATAACCCCATTAGAAAAGTTGATATAATGTGTACTTCTTGGTAAGGTGCATGTGTGTACCCCAAGAATTCAGGTCAAGGGACGATTTAAAAACTATATTGCTAGAGTGTTGGAGTACTTGGATCCTTTTTAATGCAAGGAAGTTATGAACCAGTATGAGTCGCTAGTGCAGCAACAAAGATGATAACCTTCACTGGTTTTCTCTCCTCCCAAAATACTGCATTCATCATTTTCATTGGAACACACAAACAAGTCAGAGAGATCACTACCAGGAATGGAACCTCATGTCTCTGCGGTGGTGGAACGGGATGACAGTTTTAATTTGCTGAGCAATGGTCACACTTCCACACTGGCACAAACTAAAAGTAAGTTAACTAGCTTAAACCAATAAATAAATTAAAACAGCTTTAAGGAGAATGTATACCTCAGACTACTACTGTGCTTTTACAGTGGGTGTTTTGTGTTTAACTTAAAGCTGGGGTAGGCACTTTATAGCAGAAGCATTTTTTGTCATATATTTGTTCTGTGCCTATTGCAGCACTGTAATAAGCACGGCCAATCTTTCGGACCGAATGAAATTATGTTTTGGGGGAGTGGCTTTGGAGGGAGGCCAGATAGGAGGGGATGTTTTTTTGGGTAGATGGTTTCAAAATCAGTGTCTCTTGCTAGATCTCCAACATTGCCTACCCTAGCTTTAAGCTGTTGCTGATAGCACTTACTGGTTCCCTCACGTATGGCTGTCCTTTTTCGTTTTGCATATGCCCGGAGGTGATTAGACAAGCTAACTCCACTGTGGAAAGTTGCATTGCAATGGACACACACCTTCCTGTTGAATTCACCTTTCTCTGTAAAAAGACAAACAAGTGACAACATTAATATGGTGAAGCCAATATGTTGGTCGCGTTGAGCAATTGTAGATCTAGACTTAATAACAACAACAACAGGTCCCTTCTTGCCTTTACTTTATATAATGTCTAAGCTCAACTAAGCTTTTTTTATAAAATGTCTAAGTTGAACCTTTTCACTTAAAAGTGAAAAGGTTCAGACATTTAGACATTTTATAAAAAAGCAAAAGATTTATGACAATGAAATAATTACTGTTCTGTTTAAAAAAAATTAACATTATGAAAACATTATGCTAAATATGTCACTGATATTAATATTTTTGTTAAATGAACATCTTAGCAGTAGAGAAGGAGTGCTGTAAAACCAGGTTCTGCTATTTAACTGGCAAAATTACAATATACATTATGAATTAGGATAGCAGCAACAGAAATCTCAATACTAGAGCCTCAGCTTACGATTTACTTTGTGGTGCTGACAGATTTCAGCAAACAAACCTTCATCACAAAAGTTTGTTTTTAAAAGTATCAACATGTTCTGTCTTGTTCTATCTTACTAAGTCTGTATGAATAATTTGTCACTTTTTAATGCAATTAAGGTTATGACATAAGTAGGGCTGACCCCAAATAGTTGAAGATTTGATGCTTTGATGGGCGGAGCCTGATTCGACTGTCAATCTCATCCTCGAAGTTTCGCAGCAAAACGAGAATCATGCCATTTTGGTTATATGGGGGTGCTCAACGTCTGATTTTACATAGAACTACCAGTTTTCTACCAATAAGTTAATATACAGCCTATTACAATACACCTATTACATACACAACAACGTTTAATGCTGTAAATAAACATGTAAAAAGAAAAAAAACTTTCAATAAATGTTTTTAAAGTGCGTGAATAAATCCAAAATTGTAACCCTAACCCTAGGTCGTCAGTGCGCATGTGTAGGCGTAGCGTGTATGTGTAGTGGCAGTGGAGGAAAACTTGCTTAAGAGACAGAGCCACAGCTTCACTGGTGTTGTGCTGAGTTGTCCGCACCTCGCAGGACTTTAGGGTAATTTAGCACCGTTGATCAACCACACAAATATAGATTTTTTTTTTTTTTAAATAGCCGGCTACTTGAAATAGACTCGCGAGGAAACGCGACATGCATGCAGTTGTCGGCAGCACGGCATGCACGCTAAACTCTACACAAGACGGGTGAATGGCAGACATGAGAGAGAGAAAAAAAATTGTCAATAATAAGCCTCAGTTTAGCTTTGGCTTGCAATCGCCGCACACAAAAACACACAAGATTTGACTATAGGCAGGACTTGACGCTTCTGAATAGACTATGTAAATCCGTAGTCGGGGACAGCCCTAGACATAAGACAAAAATCATGATAATATTCTGCACTGTTATGAGCAACATCTTCTGTTTTGTCCATCTAATCTGAGGGTCATTCGGCAATGTCATTTTTCACATTTATGCTGACGACACCTACTTAACACATAACTTCAAATGACTGAACTCATATCTGCTTCAAAACAGCTGTTGTAGATGTTAATGTCTCAATTTTAGTAGAGGGCAGGCTTTCAGTCTTTTTCCTTTGAAGAAGTTTAAAAACCAAAAATCCATAAATCAACTAATCTAACACTGGTCCGTGTAAAAAGCTGAGCCTATTCAAATAAACTTTATTCTTATTTACTTAAGTTTATGAATTCTTAGGGATATTAAACATAGATTTTTCACTTTCTTGTAAATAAAAATGATATAAAAAGAGGATTATTATTAGTAGAGATTGTACTAAATTAATCAATTCCACTTCCAGCGTAACCTATCTGATTTCTACTATGGAGGAAATTACTTACCAGATATTGACTTTGGCAGTGACGATGCAACTCTTGATCCTGAACTGTGCTCATTGTTTGAAGAAACTGCTAACGTGTTTCTTGACATCTGAGAAGACCCCTTCAGTCTGGCGTCTTCCTGACACTTTCTCTTCTTCAGAATTCCTATCAAGGCAGTTGTGCCCGTAAGTGAATTTTTAACATCCAACTTAGTCTCTAGGTGCCTTTTTTCAGATTCCATTTCCGCTAAAGAAAATGTGGGGATCAGTGATCTGGCATCAGTGCAAATGCTTGGAACAGAATTATTTTTTGGGGTTCCAACAGGCGGTGGTGTGAAACAATCAACACCGGACAGCTTTGGTGAAGCTCCGTATTGGAAATGGTTCCGTCTCTTTCCCAGAATTTGAAGTGCCCGCTGGACCTCCTTCTTGTCGCGCATCAACTCCCGGAGTAAAAATAATGGGGATTTGTTCTTTGTTGCAAAGCTTTTACCAAGCTTTTTGAGGTGGCCTCGTATGTGGTTGGACTGCCCAGTTCTATTATCAAATGAGTCTCCACATAATGGACAGGAGTGAATGCTCTTCACAGTCTCAGAGTCTGATTCCAACTGTAACACTGAAAAAAACAAAAAAGAATATGAACATTGCACAATACAAGTACAATATGAAAAATTTGAACTTTACACGAACGAAAACTACAGTTTATACCCACTTTAAAACTTGGGATTTATTTTCGCAGGTCTTTTAAAATCGGTTCTATCGGTCGTGAGAACATAACAAAATAATTGCTACGATCTCAGACGTAGCTAAATGCTATGGTACATACATACAGGTTGTAAACAAGCTGTAAGTAAGTAAAAATTCTTAATTAATAAATGTGATTGGCTGACCCCACACCAGAACCCAGTGGACCCATTTTTAGCGATAACGCCACATCCAAGATCTCAGCACTACTTGGTAAGTTCAATGCTGAATAATCACAAAACCACAAAAATAAAAGCCAAGTTGTAAAGCATGGTTTTCCTTTGAGAAGAACATGCAACAAGTCCACAAGTACCTTTTTTCAATCTCCGGAATGCTGAAATCTTCCGTCGAATTCGTGGCCTCCTGTCTTGAGAGGCCACCTGCTCAGGAGGCACTACATGGCGTGCATTGTAACTCAGTCCAACCCTATGAAGATGCCCTCGGACATGATTAGACAATCCAACACCAGACTCAAAGACTGCCGGACAGTATGGACAGTTCTTGCGGTCCGATTCCAGCTCTGACACATCCTCTGTGAAGGTTTCACTCAATGGTATTTGGTGGGAGTCAAAGGTTTCCTGAAATACTTCTGTTTCTATGCATTCTTCTTTGATTTCAGGGTCATTCTCTTCTTGCTCTTCAGTCTTTATTTTCTCAAACAGCCTTTTAGAAGCCTGCAGAGCACCCCTCATAGACATTCTTCTGCTATAGGTATAAATGATGTTTTGCTTTTCTTGCTTGATACCATTATCAAAGAAGTTAGTACTGGCATTTTTATCCTTAAACTGGAAAATGTCTTTTTCGTCATAGTCTGACATGTCTTCTTCTTGATTTATTTTTTTCGGACTTGGCAAAGGTTTTGGTAAGATGAAGCATGAGTCTTGATCAGAGGTGTTGCGATATGGGGTAGACATCTTCCTTTTAGAAGGGGACTTTTTGACTGCTGACTGATCCTCATTCAATGTGGGTACCCTGCTGCTGTTAAGATTTCTTTCGGCTGCACTGGATGACACCCTATGGCCGTTTGGGGATAAATCTGAATCTTCAACCTTGACAGTCAATGTTCCTGGTACCTGATCAGAGCCATCTTTGTCACTTCTGGATTCCTGAACCGATGTGCTGCAATTATTGCTTTCCTTCTTCTGTTCTGCAGTTTTCTTTCCATGTCTTTGTCGGGACAGGAGAACATTAATGGATTTGTCGAGCTTTGATTCTGTTAGTTGGGTCTTGAGGCCTCTCTTAATCTTGCTATTTTTGAACAAGTCTGAAAGGTCATTGGACTCACTAGGTGAACAAGCTCTTTTAGAGGAGATCTCATTTTTTATCAAGATTTTAGATGTAAACTCTGCATCTTCTACAGGTGTTTTACAAGTATGCACATGTGGCTCCTCAGATGGTTGTGCGTTTTTCTCACTACATTGTGCAGCTTCATATTCTTCAAGTGTTTCTTGATGGCGCCGCAGAAGGTGATTCTTAAAAACACTTTTGCTAAAAGCTCTATAAGAACAAATGTTACAGGAGAAAATTTCAGAGTCCTCATTCTGGATCTGCTTTCTAACTGTAATAACAGTGTGCTGCATAATGTTATGTCTCCTAAGATCATTCTCACTCATAGTCCTGAAGCTACATTTGTCACATCTAAACTTTCTCTTGTCCTTCTCATGTGTCTTCGCATGTTGAACAAACGTGTTTGGGCAGTTTGTTCCAAATGGGCACTGAGGGCAGAAAAGCTTCGCATTTTTATCCTGTTTCTTCTTATCATTCATGCCCTTGATTTCTTCAGTAAGTCTCTCTCTCTTTTCCTGGTGGACGGACATGTGCTCAATAAGTGAACTGCTTTGTCTGAAGGACTGTCCACATTCTCGGCATATAAAAGGCTTTGGCGAAATATTCGGAGGGTCAATATGAGACTTCATATGACGATGCAAATGATGCTCTTTCTTGAAAATGAGCTTACATTTTGAGCAAGGATAACACGGCAGCTTCTCCTCTGAATGAGAATTTATTGTGAGCCTGTCCTTTAATGGTGAAAGCCCATGACTTATACTGTTCTCATGTGAATTTCTTGCAGGTGCATTGTAAAGAATTTCCTTGATGGCCTTTACAGTTCCATTGGGATACTTCCCTGTTGGTGAAGACTGTGACTTTGAGAAATTCCTTGACTTTTGGACTTTTCTGACAGGAATGGAGTCTTGTTGGCCTTCGGGGTCAGACATTTCCTCAGATGATTTGTGGCTCAGACTAGGGTAAAGGTCTTCTGAGGGATCCACCATGACAACCATGTCCATTTTCCGTTTCCTTCTCCTTTGGCTGTTGGTAGGAGGGACTTCGTCTTTAGATTCTTCACCAGGGGAATCGCCATGGTTCTCCCACAGAAACTGCATAAACTCTTTGTGAGGGTCCCAATTAAGATCACTAGCAGCACTACTAAAATTATCCAATGAGTTTTCAGGTGAGTCTACGTCAAAACCCCAAATTCCAGCAGTGTCAATTTCCTGCACAGTTTTTAGTGGGGTGATGCTCTTTGCCTCCTCTTTCTCTGTGGAAATGCTGTTGAGTTCATGGGCTTGTGTAGCCTGATGCGAAGAAGGCCCATTTCCCAGGCCAACCGGAGATAACATATCTGTGTTTGACAGAACATCTAGCACACTGTTTTGCTTCAGAGAAGGCTTGCCAAAAGAATCGGTGCAAGAGGCTGATTCTTGCGCCATTGTCACTGGCTCTTGCAGGAGCGTGAGGGCATTGATCTCAGGATCTGCATCTTTGTCATCTTCATCAACACCTGTCAGACATGACATTTCAGCTGCCATGACCTGAAAAAGAAAAGTAAAGTCTTCTTAGATATCCCTCATTCACAAGGGTTTAACAACAAAATCCACAGTTATCTGCAGAATAGCAGATAAGTGATATGGGTACGGCTGTTGTTCTTATTGAATTGAATAAGGTAAAATTTCATGTACGTAGATATTCTGCATTTTGCAACTGATTGTCAAATTCCGCGATTCTGTCTGTGTTTTCTGCATAGCAAAAATCATAGGGCACTAGTAATTCTTACTCTTTTTGTTAAGACACTCAAATAATGACATATTGTCAATAAGAAAAAATATATAACAAAAATAAATAACACCACCTGCACATGTGAAGGCCAACTGTAGCAAGGCTCAAGACCATATGCTTAAAGTTTTCTCTACAACTAAGTTGTCTCATATCCACAGTGATAAACACTCCTGCAGCATTAGTTATTGTCCGGGCACAGTCCAAATCTGAAGTGAGAGGCTGCCTGAACGCTGAGGGGAGAAGGACTTGCCTTCCAGTCCTTTTTTGTCTAGTTGCGTTTATTGACACATTCATGTGATGCCAATGTAAATTACATGTTTGAAGTATTTCCACAGAATTACCTGACCATAGAACAATGTCGGCATACAGTTTGACACTAAACTTCCATTTTCACTGTAACTAAGCGGGAAAACGTAATGCTCCCATACAGTGGATTGCTGGTCATTGGAGTATCCTCCAACTTAGGTCTCGTTTGTGTTTGCCATTCGGAGGTTGCAACACTCTATGAGCTTGGCTAGCTTGGCTAACCAGGCCAAGGCTCAACCTTAAACATGAACATTTTTCAGACCCAGAGTGCTAGAGTCAAGAGCTTCAAAACAACTGCAGGATGTTGAGTCTTTGTTTTTTTAATACTAATGTCTTTGCACCGGCCCAATTGCGCCAGTGAGTTGTTCCAACGTTACTTTTTATTGGCCCTGGGCCATTGGGCCACCGTTAATGTCGAGCCCTGCAGGCTAAAGTGCAATTTATACTCGAATCGACGGCGTAGCCTCTGCGTAGCCCCCTATGGCGTAGCCTGACGTGCACCTCCTCAAAAATGTCACTACACAACGAGGCGACGCGGACAGTAAGAACTGTGATTGGTCAGCTGGGTAGCCTCTGAGCTGAAAGGAAGTGCCCCGTGCTTTGAAGTAACTTTTACTAGCGGCAAAAACAGCGGCTGTAACACAGTGGATCAATATATTTGACAGTCACAACCCGAGGGAAATGACCAGAATGTGATCCATTTGGTTGATAACATTTGAAAAGGCTACACCAGCTGCACGTATATTGCTCAGCCGGCAGAAGACAACACAGCGGACGATGACGGAGACGCCGATGCACAAGTATAAATGCATGGCTACGCGCGTAGCCTACGGCGTAGCTACACACGTAGACCCTACGCAGGAGTATAAAATCAAGCTTAAGCCAACTAGCATGCTATAGCTGATAGACAACAACTGGTGCACTGCCAAAAATTGTGTCTATTGTCATAACGATTGCGAGGTAAACTGTAGAGATACAGTATTCAAGTTACAAAAGTAACACAATCTGACGTGTGCTTGCATGTATTCTATTGGCCAATGCAGTGCCTTGCTGGATGAGTTGACATTGCTTTTACAGCTTGACTCTGTTTCAACTTTTTGCATTGTATTCGCAGTTCCCTGAGGGCTTAAGTTGGTGTGAAAATAAGCAGATTGCTGAGCCTGTCTTGAACCTTCTCAAGGTTATTTTCCCTATCAATGGCCTAACCCGTAAAGTCCACTCAGTCCAGCTGCGTTGCATTACTGCTGTGTCACGGTTTTGTTTTGTCCTCTGTGTGGCTGCAACTTCCACTGGAAGCATTAAAAGAAGCGGAGCACATTGTTGGCTTGTTGTTAATTTGTCATTTTCGGGCTTCTACTGGCAACAGCTCTCTGCAACCTGGTTTTGTTCAGTTCTCTGCTCGGCTGCATATCCCACAGGGAGCATTTCAGAATCAGTGCGTTTTGCCTGCCTGATTTTGCTGACATGTTTAGATTTTGTTGATTTGGTATTTAGCAGAGGTGGAGGACTCCGGTTCTTGACTTGACTCGAGTAGAAAATTTGAATACCTGAGACATGCTTGACTAAAATAGTTGAAAGACTCGACTTGACTTTGACTTGGTATTCATGACTTGAGAATTAGACTTGACATGGCATATGACTTGAAAAAGGACTTGATTTTTTATTAAATATTTGCATTCGCTCATTCCAATGTTTGCGGCATAATCCGGCAACTGTGCGTGTTTTCGTCAAAAATAGACTCGCTTCTGGGACGCGCTGCACTGACTAGAATGGCCGAGATCAGCTCCAGCAGCCGCCGTAATACGATGCAGGCAGACTCAGTGGACTTAGAGTGCGAGGTGAACAAATACAGTTATTGCCGTTTCTACGTAGTCCTGGTGGTGGCGACATTTAGTTTTTTTTTTTTGCACATTAGCACTAGCTGATGTATGTATGTAGGCTTCGTATGTATTTTCACCTCACTGCAGAGGACTAAATCTAGATTCAGACTCTTAAGAACAGCAAAATTGTCTCTAGATTGTTGGTACTAAATAATCACACGTGTAGAGTGTAATGAGCATTACAGCCACTAGAAGCTGCTATTATGGCTTATAACTTTTAGAATCTTAAACTATTTATGTTTCAAGCTCAAATACCAAACATTGCCCAACTCCATTGTCTAAATTGTACAAATTTGCTGCTTTGAATTTTACGAATTTGTGTCTTATGTGACAGAAAACCGAATCTTTGGGTTTTTGACTGTTAGTCGGACTAAACAAGTTACTTGAAGGTTTATGGATATTAAAAGGGTTATCTTTACTGTTCTGACATTTTATTGACTGAGCAATTCATCGATTCAATAATGAAAATAATCATTAGTTGCAGCCATATAATGCAAATGTAAATCAGTAATGGTTAAGATGATAATTAGATGCAGCTTTTAGCACACCTTAGCAAATGTCAGAAGCATAACTGTGACATGAGCCTTCAGGCTTTTATATGTCCAACACTGAATGTTACCTATGTTTTACGAGCTAGGCTATAGTTTGCAATAGGTAGTTCTTGCTTATGAGAAAGTGCTTGTTTGATGTGAAAAGTAAAAAGTAGGTCTGCCCCCAAATAGTCCACTAAACTGTTAGCTGATGATAAGAGTCTTTGTCGACAAAGTTTTTATTGGTCAGTTTGTCGCAGAAAAAAACCCCAACAACCTCAAACTCCATTCAGAAGCTGCACCTAGTTGTTACGGCTGTGACGAAAATTGCCAGCTTGGCTATGCAGTGAGTAAAACCTCACTCCCTGATGCCTTAAGAGACGTGCTAGAGACAGACGCTAGCACCCATGGGTTTTAGCCTCCTCGTTAGCGAGTTCAAGTCAGGACTGTGTAGTACAACCTCGGGCTGGTTACATTAGTGCTGTGACACAGATGGGAGTGAGGTTTAGGGGGGTGGGTGTTAATGGTAGCCAGCGAGTAAACCTCACTACCTGACGCCTTAAGAGACGTGATAGCGACAGACGCAAGCGCCTATGGGTTTTAGCCTTCTCGTTACCACGTGGACGCCTCCCATGTGAGTCAGGACTGTGCAGTCCAACCCCAGGCCTGTTACAAAAGCATCAGGGGATTGTTGAAACACTGACTTTTTCTTTTGTAACACAGAAGTCACATACCAGCGTGCAACCATTGACTGCTCACTGATGTGTTATTCATAGACGTATGTTTATGGTATTATTATACAAGGCACTACTCTTAACTGTAAGCTCTGCTATTAGCTGCTAAGCTCAGTTAGCGGACTAGCAGACTCTACCTGGATTGGGCCCTCAAAATACCAGGGAGTGTTGGTGTTTATTTACACCACTAGCACAGGAGCTCTGGGCCACCACCAGAATGAGCACCTGAACAGAAGCCAAGCGCAACAGCCTCCTCACACATGAACTGGGACCGAACACAGATCCCGAGACCAACGGAGGCCAGTTTGACGACAGGGAATACAGTACCATGGCGATTTGCAGTGGCTCCGGCCGAGTTTGTAATGAGTAAATTTAAAAATTCCGTTATACATCATTCATCTTGTTGATAGTCTGCGAGTATTTGTTGAAGTTATTTATTCCCGCGCTTGGAAGAATGAGACTTGTGTGATGTTATACTTTGTTGAAATAAATTAACAACATGTTTACTCTCCTTGCTGTTGTTAATGCGGCTCACTCATGCCACTTGTACACAATGTATTTCATTACTCTGCCATGTTAAATAGGTGGTATTATGCTCATTTTTAGGTTCAAAATCTTCATTAGGGGTTGTACCAGAACAGGTTTACATGGTTTAATTTTCAAAAAACACCATATTTTTCTCATACTGCACATTGCTGCAGCTCCTCTTTTCACCCTATGTGTTGTACGCTCCGCTCATTAGCTACAGAGTGATGCATCTTACTTGTACAAGATCTTTGTTGGGAGTTGCACATGCACAGTTCCCAGGTAAGGACTACTAGCCAATCAGAAGCAGAGAAGGGCGGGTCGTAAGAAACAAGGTAATGTGATCCAAATCAAAGTCGCTTCAGACAGTTACTCATGTCCACAACCACGGCGGGAGCAGAGGGCTCTGTGAGCGGGTGGCTGGCCGGCCTCACACGCTCCTCCCGCGGGTTGGCACAGGCTTCCCTCGCAGCCACTTGCAGAGCTCCTCAACTCCGAAAATATTCAAGCACATTTTTGTTCCGCCATCACTTCTCGTAAAACTGTCAATATTCAAAATTTACAGTTGATTTCTCAACTCAAAACTTCTCAGAAGTAGATTTAGTGATGAAATTACATACGGAATCTGTAAAATATAAAACTTTCTGTTGCTGGCCTCTGTCTGGCGTACGCAATGATGCTGCAGTGAATAGTGACGATTCTCTCTGACCAGTCAGCATTCGTGTTTTCACATTACATTTTAGTATCTCTCAGCTTGCTTGGAACCTCGACGGAGGTGAGGTGATAAGAAAAAGGTACAACATTTCTACAATGGAAACCCAAACAAAGGCGAGTCGAGCCAAAGGGCCTCCGCTCAGACTAGCTTGGTTTGAGGTCGTGCCTGACCCCGCTAGCCGCTTGGCAAGCTTTATGACGCATTTTCATTGTGATGTCACAAGTAAAGGAAGTGAAGGGCTGGACTACAAATGAGCTGTTTTCAAGTGGTTCAGAGCAGTATTTTCTGTGGGAGATGGGAACTCCCTTTGGGCTGGACTTTGGGCTTTTTCACTTTGCAAACCTGTTACATGCACAAAAAAAAGAGATAACTCAATAAAAAAAAGCCAAAAAACATAATACCACCTCTTTAACACAGTTTTAACAATGTTACTTAAAACACTTTTTCTCAGCTCTGGAACATAAACCATTTTAGATGCCCCAAAAATATATATTTAAATAATTAAATTAACATATTTCATAAACATGCAACAACTGTGTGATTTATACTCCTGCATCGGGTTTACGTGCATAGCTACGCTGTAGGCTACACACATAGTCATGCATTTATACTTGTGCGTTGGTTTCTCCGTTGTTCTTCAACTACACCGCCAAACGCTAGTTGGTAGCGCTAACGTTACAGGGTCCACTGTGTTGACTTTTGCTGGCCGAGCAGGCTAACTTCTGGTTTAGCCCTCCGCTAACTTGAATGGGGGTAAAACTGTATACGTGTGGCTATTATAGACTTTTCAAATGTTATCGATCAAATGGATCACATTTTGATAATGAAACGAGTCATTTCGCTCGGGTTGGGACGCTCAAATATATTGATCCACCCTGTTACAGCTACTGGTTTGGCCGCTAGTAAAATTTACTTCAAAGCATGGGGACTTCCTGTCAGCTCGGAGGCATTGAGAGGCTACCCAGCTGACCAATCACAGTTCTTAAGGTCACCTTGCCTTGAAATGTAGTTACATTTTTGAGGAGGTGCACGTCAGGCTACGGTGTAGGTGACGGCGGAGTGTAGGGGGCCACGCAGAGGTTACGCCGTCGATTTGACACAGAAGTATACTTAACAGTTAGTCGACTAATGGCTTGAACAAAGGACTAGTCGAGTAGTGGCAGCTAGTAAAAATGTAGTTATTTACAATGTGACCAGAGTTAGCTTCTTGACTCAATCAGCATTCACTTACTACAAAGTAAATACAGCTAAATATAATATAACGCTATACTTGACACTTTGCATCGCAGATTAACTGAGGCCATTTATAACCAAGGTCGCCCGGTTGAGAGGTCTTGCCTTTTGAAGGGCGATAAAAGTGTCATACCAAGTGAATGCTCCTGTGGCAGCGAAAGGTGTTTTAACATCTACACAGCAGCACCAAAACTGCAAAGGGGTGGACAACGTAAATGGCTTTTGATGAGCGGTTGTGGATTTTGTACAGAGCTAAAACTTTCAGCACAGTAACGTTAGTTCAGTTAACCCACAATAGTTGGGATATGTCCACAAAGGTACCTACATACAGAACAAATGGGATTATTTATATCATGTTCCGTACGGGTATCATTGCATTTCTTTGGCGTTTATATCACGCTGTGTTGTTGGATGCTGCTTGCAGGAGCTGCAGACCTTTCCATTAAGGCTGTTCCACACCAAAACCTATTCCTCAGGCTAACCTATAGCTAATGACAGTCGTCCCTCGCTACTTACTATATATACACATCACTAAAATGATGAAAAACAAACAAACATTACCTCCGAGCGGTGCGGATGGAGACAGAGCACAATTTGTACGCTGCATTGAATTATTTCTTACTTTCGTCTTCCATCTATTTCACAGTCGCCATTTTCCGTGGTGGTCTGGTTTGGGAGAGATCATTTCTTTTGTGAGGGTAACCGTACATACAATTGGTTAAAGAGGAACAGAACAAAGAAATACTCCAATACTTACGTGTAATTGTTCAACTGTCTGATAAAACAAGTATAGTTAAACAGTTTCTGAAGTTATTGTCTCGTCTAGTTTCGTCACGTAATGTTACGAGTCGGCGCCATGTTCCCCCGAAAGATTTGTAATGGTTCATTCCAGATAGGAGGCATAAAAAACCTGAGTTAATGACCATCTCCTTTGAGTAGCATTTTTTTTAGGTTGATGGAGGTTAATCACCGTATTAATTGATAAAATAAAATGAAACTTCAGTTACTAGTTGGTTGTTATTTTTAAAGAGCACCTTTTATTTTGCTATTTAAACTTGTCATTGATGCACAGACAAGAATTGTATGCCAACACAGGAGAGATGTTACCACTATCCCCCCCATGCTTGTCTTCTCATAGGTCTTTGTTGCTCTCGGTGACGAGCCGGTTCAGTTATTCACAGAGAAAACACGTTGTGTTTGAACACACACTCAGCAATGTATGAAATTAATTATAAGGTAAACATCTGTTATGGCTGGCCTACTTACATTTTGATGAGAATATTTAGCTACAGCTAGTATTTTCAGTCTAGCTACATAAAGGTGACGTTAGTCCAGATGAAAACTGGACTAACCGGCGCTAGCTAAAATCTCAAATGCAAGTTAGTGGGGTCAAAGGTCGAGCTTCGACCTGACTAAACCTGGTCTTAATATCACAGGTGGGTAAGGTAACACAACGAAAAAAATAGTACACATAACTTTGAAAATGATAAAGGTCCTTGCTTAAACTATATTAGGTAGCTATGCTAACTGATAACCGTAAAGTTGGCTGATACGTCTTAATATTTTAATGTTGCTAGCTGGTTGTTCACTAGCTAACACCAGCTAAAGCTAACAAAGCCCAGTTAATTGTTACCTCCACTGTTTCAGTCTATGTAAGTGTTTTAGAAACTTACCTACATCACTCATAAAGAACATTTTTCATATAACTTTGTTCAGCAGGTGGGCTATTTATGACACAGTCAGCCATGTCATATCTATAGATATGTTAAATATTTGAGCTAAATCAACAGGAATATTGCTAACTATATGTAAGCCACATATTTCAAATTTTTTTTGTGTCCAGGAGTGTAATGTAATGAATATTTCTTTCTTTAACTCCCTAAACAGTAAATGGTCTGTATTTTTATAGCGCCTTTCTAGTGTTTTGTGACCACTCAATGCGTTTTATCTGAGGATCTTATGAGAGAAAAATGGTTTGGGTTGTTTTTTCTTTAAACCAGATGTCCCCATCCAAAATCCACAGTGAGTAGATTGACATTGCCCCGCTTTGCACTCAAATTCGTGAGCGCCTACGTGATCTGATGAGATGTTGGACTCTGATGACTGCACCTTGTCTTTGGACAATCTGTTTTTTGAGAAACCCATTGTCCACAAAGTGTGAGTACAAAGAGATGCCATCACGCCGCTCTTCTAATTCTTCTTCCCCTCTCAGCCTAATTAATGTTTTGTTCCCTTTGGATTGTATTTGACAGAAAGCCACTGTACCAAGAGGCCAGTCCATGGCAGCTGGAAGTGCCTCCATGTCTTTCTCAGTTTCCTGCCACTCAGGACATTCAGGAGGAAGCAGAGTCTCTCTCTACCCTATACAGTATGTTGTGCTCTGGATTAGGGTGAATTCCTTTTCACTTGACTTGAGTAAACTGCTCAGTATCTGGCCTATTGAAGCCCTACTAATTTTAACTGTGTGACTCACTGACACAATATCTTGAATAGGCTTGAAAGCATTCCCAATTTCCTTGGTTGCATAAACAAACCGGGATCTGGGTCATATGATATATTCTTATCATTAGTGACTGGAATGGTAAATCTCCTTTTCTATATTTTGTCAACGCGCCAATTTACAGCTACCACCAACTTGATTTGATGAAACTCTCTCTCCCTCTTTATTCTAATATTACTCACAGGTTTCTCACAGAAACCCAAGAAGCTTCTGCCTCCTTTCAAAGGATCAACTGGTCTTAAGGTCTTACCATCAAACATAAACAGTCCTTACAGTTATAACAATGATGAGAAAGAGATTGAAACTCAGGGTGGCAGCACCAGCAGATGTGATGACCTATGGGGAGGTGAAGGGTTCAGGGATTACTCTCAGGGTGCCTGTCAGAGTGCCAGAGGTGGAGATGAAACCCCGCAGGACTCTGGTCATGCAGCCATTAGCCGAATGTGTCTGCCTCTAGACTGCAGCAAAAGCCAACCTTTACGGAGAAGGCAAGTGTCAGCTATTTGTCAAAACAACATTGACATGCATTAAAGAGTGCATGGACATTGTTTTCAGGCAATCTTCTTGTAGTACACATCTGCATTTGGGCTCAAAGATTCATATGTGGCCTTGAGTACAAAATGGTAAAGGATTTCAGACCATAAAAAGCAAACAAGGATTTTCTCTCCTTGGAGGCAGATGCAGAACAATTTTTAAAACATACTTAAATTAGCAGGATTATTGTTATCTGCTATATAAAAGCCATGTTTCCATATTTTGCTGTCCAAAAATGTAATGTAGTGCTGATTCACTCTTTAATCCCTCAAATTGTTGGAATCCATGATGCACTTAATTAAAATGGAACCACAGTGTATACTGAAGAGGCTTGGTTTTTACATCAGTGGACAGTTCATAAGAAGAACATGAAAAAAAGATGCTAAACCATCCTCCATGTTAGCCTTGTTGCCAGAGGCCAAAATGCCTGGCCTTTTTCAAAAAACCCTCTAAGCTTGCAGCAGCGGCACTAATTTATCCTCTCTCTCATTCTGCCATCTTCCTCTTTCAATTCTTTATTCCCTCCGTATCCCATCCTCTCCCAACCCCCAGCTTGTTTAAGGTTCAGGTGTTGAACAATGGAGGTGACTTGTCAAACATAGATGACCTCAGTAACAGCGGCGGCAGCAGCCAGACAGCATCCAGACCTCAAACTTTTCTCGGTCGGGTTACCATGGCGACAGTGCCTCCTCCTCTTCTGCCGCCACGGGCGACAGTTAACCAGGCAACTCCTCCTTTCCCCCCCAAGTGCCCCTTCTCACCCCCTCCTCTGGGCTCATCTGCAGCGAGTGGCAGACCCCCGCAGCAGGCGGCACATGCAGAGATGCAGGACAAGGGCACAAAGAGAGCCTTCATTCCGCCCATGACGCCTCAGCCGCTCCGCATACAAGGTGCTGCACTGCACTGACACAGTCACAGACAGATGCTCGACTCATTGTCTATGACTGGTTTACCAAATAACACTCATATAGCTTCTGTAAAATGTTGCAGCTAATGAGCATGCCCATGTCTAGCCATGGCAGCAGCTGCCACAATGTATTTGGGTGTGATGAGGTGAAATGAGGTGAGCTCCCCTCAGTGACCGCTCCATTGTAATGAAACATGCTGGTCACTAGGTGGTGGACAGTATAGCAGTAGAAACAGTAACAGTAGAAAGCTTTGTAACCACATGTAATCTACAGTAATTTCTGCAGTTTTACTTTACATTCATACAAATCCCTTTGTTTCTTTTAAGCATTTCATACTAACATCAAGGTGGAATGAGTATGTTTTTGATTATGCACAATTTAGGGTCTTCTGGGTGTGGAGTTTTGCGACCAGTTTCTGAAATCCGTATCCTTTTTGTTGTTGTGTAAGTCAACACAATTTTAAATGGTTAAACAGTGTTTGAAATGTGGCTAAAATGCTTGGAATGCAATTTCACAAGTGGTGTGGTTTGATTTCCTGAACCGTGCTAACACAGCAGCCAAGTTCAGATCCATCTTCAGCGAGTTCCCCTTTTTCAACTACGTTCAGTCCAAAGCACTAGATGATGTAAGTGTCAAATGAAAGACTTGAAAACAGAATGCTGGGGATAACATGATGGTTTGCGTTGTTTTGTTATAACCTGTTATAGGTAACTGTGAGTGTTTCCTCGTGTGCATTAATGTTTGCTTTGTTCACAGGTTCTTTACACGGGGAAGAACTTTGTAGCATGTGCTCCCACTGGATCTGGTAAAACAGTGCTGTTTGAGCTAGCTATCGTTCGTCTGCTAATGGAGACCTCAGAGCCCTGGAGAGATATCAAAGCTGTCTATAGTGAGCAAATAGGTGGAAATGAAGAAAATATCCTGAAACTGTGTTACTCTCAAGACTTGAAAAATGAACATGGAACACCTTTCTTCTTTTTTTCTTCTTTCTTGATTCAAAACACTAAACACAGATTAGTGAAAACTCTTGAACTTGTTATCCCTGAGATAAGGAAAGCTCTGAGTTTTTCAATTGCAGAAAGAGAGGTAACTTCAGCTCTGGGTCAGTTACTGTTGGAGCGTATCAAAGCGCGTATCAAAGCACATTATTTAGCGGAGGTTTACTGGATCTCATAATCTAAGTCCTGCTTGGATATCAGTTTGTTACTCAGGAGTAATTTGTTTGAACAGTGTTTTTTGCCCTCACATTCAAATAGTACACAGCTGTTTGTTAGAGCAGTTCTACTAAAATGTTTATTGCACATAATGTTTAATCTCAGTAGAAATTGTAACAATCGGTATAACGCTTTAGACACGTGGGATCAATGAGTAAATATCTCTATCACCCATGTTGTGACTGGCTGCACTGTTGGAACATAATTCCTGTAATATTGGAGATTTTATGTTAATATTTGTGAGAAAGCAGGATTGTGGTGCAGCTGCAGAATAGGCTGCGTATGGTCTGATTGATAGCATTTCACTGACTTTATTTAAATGTACTACATCTATTACAGTAGCTGAAATAAACTCAATGAATGCTGTGAAGGCCAGATCCAAATAGATGTCAAAAATTTAAATTCTACTTTATTGTAACCTCAAAGTCTTTTCAAGTGCAAATCACCAAACACATTACCACTGTAATCAGATTGTGAGCTTACAATCATGTCTCTAGGTCTTTCACCTGTAAATTTTAAGCTATAATTTTCATCTTTAGTTGCTGGCCTGTGTGTTTAGTCCCTGTCAGATTAAAGATGAACAATTATATTTAAAATGTAATATAGTGACAATGGTTTCTTTCATTCAACACACACAAGCTTAACTCAGAGCGAACATACTCAGAGTTGATTGAATGGATCAGATGTTCTGCAGCAAAAGAGATTTCCATCTTTGGGTTCATCAAGAGTTCAGTGTTAGGCTCAGAGTTTGTTAAACCTGCTTTCTGGAATAGAGCCCTGATTTACTTTACTGTTTATACATGTTACCAATGTTAGTAAAGCTTGTGCTGTTATATACCGTCAGCTCAAATATCAAAATTCAGAAATCCTACACCTAATGAAATACAACTTAAAGTCAGTGAAGAGCAACAGACTTTCTTGGCGTGTCATTTCCAGAGTGTTTTGATTTTTGATTCAATTATAGATTTGTGGTATTTCTGAAGTACAGAACTGTCTTGTAAAAAGATTCTCCATTTGTTCTTGCCAGTGGCCCCTATCAAAGCTCTCTGCAGTCAGTGCTTTGAGAGCTGGAAGAAGAAGTTTGGTCCTCTGGGGCTGAGCTGTAAGGAGCTGACGGGCGACACAGAGATTGATGACTTCTTTGAGATTCAGGACTCACACATCATCTTGACCACGCCTGTGTGTGACAGTATACTGCATCTCAATAACACAAATCCAACAACAACTGAAGGAAGAGGGCAGACAAGAATCAAAAGTAAAATTGCGATATGAAGTTGAATACATAATGTATTTTTTTTTTCTCAGGAAAAATGGGACAGCATGACAAGAAAATGGAAGGACAACTGTCTGTTGCAGCTGGTCAGGCTCTTCCTTATCGATGAGGTCAGTGTACTTGTCAGATATGTTGTTCACAGGCCCATTTTTCAGTCTTTATTGTATGTCATAATCTGCTTGCATAACGGTGGATGCTCACTATGTACTTGTGCCAGAAGATGGGTCTGTTTTATGCCACATTACGTGTTGGAACATCATTAGCCTCTGCCCTCAGCACTTTATTTCACATGTTAGCCATTAAAAAATTATAATACATCATGTTCTGGGCCTGCGTATTATGAGAGTGCATACGACCTGTGTAGTTATTCCAAACTGAGTTGCACCTCCTCATGTTAATAATGGACTACGTTGATAAAAGACAGCTTAAATTTATTTTACCTACATACCAACACAGTTGTTGAACCTTTAAGAGGTTTCTAAAGCCAACTGTGAGATGACACATTTTGTTCTTCCAGGTGCATGTGGTGAAGGATGCGACCCGTGGTGCCACTCTGGAAGTGGTGGTGAGCAGGATGAAGGCCGTACATGCCTATAGGACAGCACAGAATCCAGAGACAGGCCTCTCTATGAGGTTTGTGGCTGTATCGGCCACCATACCCAACGTCTCTGATGTAGGTGGCAGAGAAAGAGAGTCAGTGAAGGAGATGTGTTTTGGAATAGAGAATTCAAAAAGCAATGTGGGCAAATCTTTCAGAACAATATAATTCATAGATAAATATGGTAATTGGAGGACTCTGTTTTATAATTAAGTAAGAAAAAAGCTCAAAAATAGTGACAAATTAAAAAAGGCACTGCATCACTGCACTTATCGTACTGTAGTTCTAATGTGAGTCATTAACGCGTGGCCGATCATTGTTTTGTCTGCCTGCTGTTAGATAGCAGACTGGCTGTCTAATGACAATGGTCCAGCCACATACCTGGACATGGATGAGAGCCACCGTCCAGTGAAGCTGAGGAAGGTGGTGCTGGGATTCCCCTGCAGCCCAAACCAGACAGAGTTCAAGTTTGACCTGTCGCTCAACTACAAGATGGCCAACATCATACAAACGTATTCTGACCAGAAACCTACACTAGTGGTGGGTGGGGAAATTGGGCCAAACTTTTTTCTTGTTGTGTTTTTGCTTTGCTTCTTAATTTTCTCATGCGATTGAACAAGGGTGTAAGGTTAAGAGTTAATGAGGATGGTGGGATTACTTCTTGGGCTAATAATGATGTTATTCTGTAGTTTTGCTCTACAAGGAAAGGAGTCCAGCAGTCAGCTACAGTTCTGGCCAAGGATGCTCGGTTCATCATGAGCATTGAGCACAAGCAAAGGTATTTTTCATACTCATCCAAACATGTTCTCACATGTGCAACTATTCATCAAGTCATTGTGTTGTTCAGTTAAGTTCATTTACTGCAAGCTTGATCTTTTTGACTTTTTGTTTCTTTGTGATCTGTTTAGGTTGATGAAATACGCTAACTCTATTCTGGATTCAAAACTGAGAGGTGAGTTCACTTTTGAAACCTATTTGTCAAGACCCACCAGACACCGACTCTGAAATCAGTTTCAGTCCAGGCCCAGTAAGAAAGTACAGGCTCACTTCATTGAGGCTCTAATTATCAGCTGTATTAACAATATTTTGTATTTTGTTTGCGGTCTAGATCTGGTGATGTTAGGAGTTGGTTACCACCATGCAGGAGTTGACTTGTCTGATAGGAAGTTGATAGAAAAGGCCTTCACGCTGGGAGATCTGCCTGTCCTCTGTGAGACTTGGTCACTAATGCTAAGTTTTATTCTGTGCTGTAAACAGATATGTCACTATATAAGCGTACAACATGACCTGTGTTTTTATTTTCTTTGTAATGGTGCAGAAAAAAAACAGGAAAGACGAGTGTCACAGGTTACAACGGCTGAGTCACAGTATTTCACCCATATTGTGTCCGCAGCAGAAGCTTTGTAACTACTGTTTAATGGAAATATAAATAGCAGAGAGTATGACTTTATATGACCTTTAGTGGGATGTTTTACACCAACAGCAATACACAATATTTTCACACCCATAATGACTGAACTGATATGCACTGGTTTGTAGAAATGGAGAGTGAGACTGTGAAATATTTATTCTGTTTGAATAATTATGAGACGCAATAAAGGCATTTCCATATAGAAATAGATATAAAATTAGCCTGACAATAATATAGCTTTTTAAAGCATTTATTGGTGTACCAGGAAATGTACCACACTCTAGTACAAAACAATCAGAAACTTTTGCCACTTTCTGGTAAAACTTGAAATCAGGTTTTTATTGTTTTACTTGGGTACTGAATTTGTGCTTGTGTTCTGATTTTTTTTATATCCTAGTTACCACCAGGACTCTGGCCATGGGGGTGAATCTGCCAGCTCATCTGGTGGTGATCAAGTCCACCATGCAGTATGTGGCAGGCTCCTGTGAGGAGTACAGCGAGGCTGACTTGCTGCAGATGATAGGCCGAGCTGGAAGACCACAAGTAATAGCAGAATAACAAAGGAATGCTTTATTAATTGTCTTACCTCACTTAGCACAACAAGGTATTTGTGATAAAGGTATAAAGATATTTTACTTTTTTACTGGGGCTGTGCCATTTTAACACAAGGTACATTTCTCTTCATTGATTTTTGAAAATGCACCATTACCTGCAGGTAACTAAAGCTGTTATGGAAATGTGTTTAAATACATTAAATGAAATAAGAACGATGGCAACATTTGTCTTTGCTTCTTCTAGTTTGACACATCAGCGACTGCAGTGATCATGACCAAGATCCAAACCAAAGACAAGTACATGAAACTTATGAATGGGATGGAAATCATTGAGAGCAGGTATTACAACTCAGTCACTCTCAGGCTGACTCTTGCTCTCTCATAGGAGAGAAGTTGTACAGTCATACACAAGGTAACAGTATACTTCTTTTCCACAGCTTACACGCACATCTGGTGGAGCACCTGAATGCTGAGATTGTTCTCCAAACCATCAGTGATGTCAACATGGCTCTGGACTGGATACGCTCCACCCTCCTCTACATCAGAGCCCTCAAGAACCCCACACACTATGGTCAGAGCTTCAAACACAAACACAGAAAATGATGTCTATCAGAATTAGTGTCCAGCTACTGTGTCACAACTGTATGTAAAACCAGTCATTGCAACGTGCCTCAACTCCAATTTCAGGTTTCTCTGCTGACCTGGACAGATATGGAATTGAAGCAAAATTACAAGGTGGGCCTTATTATATCTGAAGTCTTTGAAGCCACTTAAGTAGCCTGTTGCTATGAAGAGGATGATCTAATGAGAATCCACTGTACATATGCATATAATGAATTAAAACACTATACTGACTGCTCCTGTCTGTTCTCTGAATTTTTGGGTTAATTGTGCACATAACACATTCATACACTACTGTAGTTTGAGGTGTTTCTTTGTCCTTTCATAGAACTGTGTCTGAAGAACCTCAACTCTCTGTCCTCCATTGGTCTGATCGACATGGATGAGGATATAAACATCAAACCAACAGGTA
Organism: Micropterus salmoides; assembly: GCF_014851395.1. Taxonomy (NCBI): domain Eukaryota; kingdom Metazoa; phylum Chordata; class Actinopteri; order Centrarchiformes; family Centrarchidae; genus Micropterus; species Micropterus salmoides. The sequence goes on along the minus strand of NW_024040485.1, from coordinate 21,755,315 downwards.
GAGAGGAAATTTGTTTAAATGTTTGGGAAACTCTGCATTAGTTTATTTATTTTATTTTTTTTACTTTTACTAACTACACTTTTCTTTTTCAACTAAGCTTGACATTCACACGAAGCTGTTCAGTAGCTTGTTTTTGTTCCTTGCAGAGGCCGGCAGGTTGATGGCTAGGTACTGTGTTGCCTTTGACACCATGAAACATTTCAGCAAAGTGGCTGGCACTGAAAACCTGTCTGACCTGGTAGGTTTCCCGATAAGACTGCACAGTACTAATGAATTTATTTTAAGAAACAGGTGTATGACGGTAAGGCATTGCAATGAAAATACTATCGAGATCAAACGTGTGTGTGTGTGTGTGTGTGTGTGTGTGTGTCTGTGTGTCTGTGTGTCTGTGTGTGTGTGTGTGTGTGTGTGTGTGTGTGTGTGTGTGTGTGTGTGTGTGTACAGATTGAGTTGGTGTCAAAGAGCAGAGAGTTCAACGAGATTCAGTTGAGAATGAACGAGAAGAGGCTCTTGAACACTTTGAACAGGGACAAGAACAGGATCACCATAAGGTCAGACACATTTATTGTATTGACAGTGGCCCATACAGTATCACAAACCCTGTTTTTAACTTTTAGATTGGAATTGCATGTGGTAGAGGGAGACACACGCCATTGTAATGAGATGTTTATGTATTTTTACAGATTTCCCATTGAGGGAAAGATCAAAAACAGTGAGATGAAAGTGAACTGGTAGGTTTATTCATTCAGCGCTTTAAAAGCTGTGGAAAAGCAGTGTTGAATAAAGAAGGAACACTGTTTTATTGCAGAATTTATATTATGAAGTTCTTACTGACTGACCACTATACAAATGATGTGTTTATTGCTTTGTCCTTAGCTTGATTCAGGCTCAGTTGGGTTCCGTCCCAATTCAAGAGTTTGGACTTACACAGGACACAGCAAAGATCTTCAGGAATGGGATGCGCATCAGTAAATGTATGTTGGGTAACTCAGGGATAACAAATGAACAAAGTGCCCTTTGACTGTATTTGTTTTAACTTTGATTGTTTTTGATCCCAATGAGGTCTGTCTGAGTTTTTGAGTCAGCGATCCAAGATGGGTTTCTCTGCCCTGCTCAACTCTCTGATCCTGGCTAAGTGCTTCAGAGCCAAGCTTTGGGAAAACTCGCCCTATGTTTCCAAACAGCTGGAGAAGATAGGTGGATACACAGACATAGCATAGTATAGGACCTTTTATCTGAGCATTGTAAATATAGTACTAAAATATAATAATTTGAGTGGTTCACACTCATTGTTGTACATTATGGATTAATTAATAAACCACACATTAAATGTACAAGTTGTGTGTTTTAGGCCAGACCCTATCCACTGCCATGGTGAACGCTGGACTCACCACTTTCAGCAAAATAGAGGAAACCAATGCCAGAGAGCTTGAGCTGGTCAGTATGTATAATATTTAAAAAGAAAACACTGCTTAATAATATAAACTATTAATTGAGCTCGATCTGTGGCAATGTAGACATTGTGATGCTTCAACTGTAAAGCTGATTTTAATAGTTCAGGTACTGTTACGTTTAGCACTGTCTGAAAACTGTTAATACCCTATCAACACAAAATACATACATAAAAAAATGTTGAATAAAGATTTTTGGGTAATTATTGTAAAAGAATCTGGATGTGATTTTTTTCTAACTGTATTTCTGTTATTTAGATTCTCAATAGACACCCACCATTTGGTAACCAAATCAGAGAATCTGTCATAAATCTCCCAAAGTATGAAGTTACTTTGGAGCAGGTAAAAGATGTTGCCAAGTTATTTTAAATAAAATGTTTTATTACCTCATATAATAGAGCTTTTCACTTTTAATCCTTTTTCTTTAAAGTTGTTTCTTTTTTTTGTAGCTTCCAAGGTATAGCTGTGCTACGGCAGAGATTGTGGTAAAGGTGAACCTAAAAAATCAATCGCAGCTGCTGTCCAGGAGAACAGCTCCAGAACACCACTATGTCTCTCTGATCATCGGAAACACTGACAACACTGTGGTCTTCCTACAGAAACTCAGGTGAAACCCAGTCTCCCAACAAATGTTGTGTTGTCTTTGCTTTCTTTCACTTAACATGTATTTCTCTAGAATTACTTTATTAAATCAGAACACAGACCTTTCACCATTATGTAAATTAAAGACGGAACCTGGTTTGAGTGGATATAGGATATTGATTTTCAGCAGGCATCCTCTTGTTGGTTTTCCAGTGACTTGGTGTTGTTGAAGTGTGGAAGCTGGTCAAAGAAGATTGAGGTGGCGAAGGCCTCGAAAGGAGAGGAGATCAGTGTCAATCTCATCAGTTCAGAATATGGTAAATACCTTTGCATTTACATAAATGTAATAATTCGCCTTGCCTTTTGTTCAATTGTTGTGCAACAAAGTGCTGTTGTTGAGCTGATACATCTTTCATCTGGCAGTTTGTTGTAAAGCACTGTTTTTGTTATATGCATATCACTGAGGAATAAGTCTAATGTGTCAAGTTAAAGGAGGCAATTATTCAATTTTTATATTTTTATCAAAATAAATATTGTAATAACTTTAAACATGGAAAACAACAACATATTTTCAGGCATTTTTGCTGTATTCAAAGCTAATTCATAAAACATAAAAATTCATCAAATCAAACAAGATTTTCGAGTTGTTACACGTCTGTATAATATAATAATAATAATAATAGAGATGGGAGAATTAATCGATTCTTAGATGCATCGCGATGCGGACGTGGAAGATTATGAATCGATTAACAAATGTATAAAAATCGATTATTAAATGTTAGTTGATGTTAATAATAATAATGTATATATTGTTCTGTAATGTAATGTAATAATGTTGACGGAACGCAAAAAGCGGAACTCGCGGAAGGGCAGCGGCCGGACTGCATGTGTAGCGCACACAACAGAGAGACCAGTGAGTGTTCCCCTGTATTCCGCACACCTCCACTGCTGAATGAATAACCACCCTACTAAAATGTCACACAATCATTAATATCAATGAGAAAGTAATGCTTTTAACTCGCAAACCGCGAGCATGATGACACTCGAGGTTCGGCAGCTCTATGTGTATCCTGTGTGAGGCCGCGCGAGAGAGAGCGAGCGGCAAAACCTGACGCTGAAAGTTAGTGGAGTAAGTGCAGTAAGTTTCAGTCTGGTAGTAAACGTGCAGCGTAGGTAACTGTGTGTCCGTTAATAAAAGTTCCCCCAACTACTGGAAAAGTGAAGGCTGTTATCGCTAGCTAACATCTCCCCTGTACAAGGGCGTGCTCTCCTTCCCCAACACCAGACTTTTGGGGACAGAGCCTTCAGCGTCACAGCCCCCACCCTCTGGAACTCATCCCCACACAGACCTGAAATGCTCCCTGTCTGGACATTAAAAAATCTACTAAAAACCCAGCTCTTTACCCAGGCATTCACTCCTGAATGACTTTTTGTTGTTCTGTCACTGTAACTATGTATAAAGCGTCATTGGGTCCTGTGAAAGGCGCTAAAAATATTTATTTATGTAATGTTAGCTAAATTAGTAACGAAGTAACATTAATTATCGGCTGTATGTCAGTACTAACTAACCAACTAGTCAAGGGTTGAGAACATCTGGTACAAGCTTAGACTAAACTGGTGTACAGCTCTGTCCTGTATTGGAAATCCTGATTATTATTTTTCAGTTTTCAGAGGAGTCTGACAACTGGTTGTTAATGAAATGAGGGACCATGGAGCCGAGGTTAATAAAGTAGGGATGCAAACTAGTCCTTTTAAGCTAATTAGCAGATGTTTCTTTTGGATGTTAAAGCTCAAATTAAATGCTTAGTAATTATCCAGGGATCCTGTATAGAAAAAATGATGCATCAAGATGTAACGATAATCGTTTTATAATTGAATCGCAGCCCTCTGTATAGTAATCGAATCGTGAGGTGCCCAGAGATTCCCACTGCTAGTATATAATGTACATCTTGTTTTTGGCTATCAACTGCCTGTCAGTGCATATACTGTACATATCTGCCTTTTCCTCTCCTATAGTGGGCCTGGACATCCAGCAGAAGTTCAGTGTGTACTACTCTGGAGCCAGGAGGTTTGGAACTGATAATCCATATAACATATCATATGACCGTACCAGACAGAGACCGCAGCCATCTGCACTGAAACTACAGTCTACATATCAGGCTGCAACTCCGAGGGAAAATGCCACATCTGCTACAGACCAAGGCACTACACTGGAGCTTTGTTACTGATGATTTTGTTAATGCTGAAATATAAAATAATGTATATTGAGAGTAGTTTTTCAAAGGCTTTTCAAAGGTTGAAATTAGATGTTTTTTGTTCTCTGTTCAAATAATAACAAACAGATTTAGTCAATAAACGACAGTGCAACCACTTCTGCAAGAATAAGGATCTCTGTGGCCACGATTGCTGTGAGTACAATCACGTCTTCCACTGTGTACATGTCTTTTTGTACACTCATGTATCTACCATGTATCTGCTTTGTGTGTCAAGATAATAGATAATTCATGTGTGTCCATCACCCTCACCAAGGTAAAGTAGGTGTAGCTGTGGCACGGAAGAGGTCAGCAAGTCAAGAATCCGGCTTCTCTTCCTATTTGAAAGACCTGAGGAGCAGGTGTGACACACTCGCGCAGACTCCTGTCAAAAGACTCAAGGTGAGAAAGAAAACAGGTATGTCTTTTTTTGCCCACATCGTATCGTCTAAACATTGCAGCCATCATACAAAAAACAAAGAGTTGTTGAATTGAGACCGTCACGATTTCACGTTAAATATATGATATAGACCTGAGGTTGTGTTATCCTCAACCAGTCTCATCTAATATATCACACACAACACAGTAGGATTAAGTCTGCTGAAGTCAGAAGATGCTGATGAGTCACAAGATTATAGGAACAGCACAATATCTATAACATATAATATGACTATATATATTTACAGGTACTATACTGTATAGTATGAGGATATGAGGATGAGAGTCTATGTATATATGCACTTTAGACAAGATATTCAACCCATTATTTAGTTTACAGGTGTAGAATATGCAGATTAGGTACAATGTCTGCGTTCCTATGTTCAAATCCAGATGAGGTCATAAAGATCATGCTGTATGGATAAATGTGCAGGCTACATGTGCATTGTTGTTTTAATTCTACTGAACCAAATGAGAATAGCAAATAGAATCTTTGCGTGAACTAGACAAACTAGATATGTGTCTTTCTTGTGTCCACATCTTTCTGTATAACTAAACTGAATAAATCTGTGTTTGATGCTCTGTTTTTATTTGCTCAGATGAAAATGAGTGAGGAGTCGGTGTCTGTCAACATGCAGGAGTTTTCTTACAAACCCAAAGAGAGGCTACCTACTGTTTCCAGGTATTCACAGTTACATTGACATTTTAGACACATATTTAGACGGTATACAGTCCCCTCCAAAAGTATTGGAACGGTAAGGCAAATTCCTTTGTTTTTGTTGTACACTGAAGACATTTGGGCTTAAGATCAAAAGATGAGTATGAGACAAGAGTTCAGAATTTCAGCTCTCATTTCCTGGTATTCACATCTAGATGTGTTAAAACAACACATCCACCCGTTGTTTGAACCCACCCATTTTTCAAGTGAGCAAAACTATTGGAACATGTGACTGACAGATATTTCTTGTTGCCCAGGTGTTGCCTTTTAGGTTGATTGTCCAAATATTAAATAGCTCTGCATGACTGGTCTAAGTTTTCAACCTTGGTTCAAACCTATAAAGACTGCATTTCCTGTTAAAGAGGATAAACCAACATTAAGACCAGAGAGCTTTCTATGGGCGAAAAGTAAGCCATTGTCAAGCTGAGAAAAGAGGGAAAATCGACCAGAGGCATTGGACAAACATTGGGCATAGCAAGCACAACAATTTGGAATGTCCTGAAAAAGAAAGAAACTACTGTTGTACTGAGCAAACAGACGTCGAACAGGTCGGCCAAGGAAAACAACAGTAGTTGATGACAGAAATATAGTGAGAGCTGTGAAGAAAACCCCTGAAACATCAGTAAGTCGCCAACAACCTCCACAGTGCAGGGAAGAAGGTATCACAATGTCCTGTTTGAAGAAGACTCAGACAGCCGAAATATAGAGGCCACTCCACAAGATGCAAACCACTCATCAGCAGGAAGAATCAGAAGGCCAGATTGAAATTTGCAAAGAAGTACAGAGATGAGCCGCAAAGGTTCTGGAACACAATCTGATGGACTGATGAGACCAAGATTAATCTCTACCAAAGTGATGGAAAGGCCAAAGTGTGGAGAAAGGAAGGAACTGCTTATGATCCGAAGCATACAAGCTCATCTGTGAAGCATGGTGGAGGTAATCTCATGGCTTGGGCTTGCACGGCTGCTTCAGGAACAGGCTCATTAATATTTATTGATGATGTAACTGATGATGGTAGCAGCAGAATGAATTCAGAAGTGGACAGAAACATTTTGCCTGCCAATTTACAGAGAAATGCATTGAAACTAATCGGGAGGAAGTTTTTCATGCAGCAGGACAATGACCCAAAGCACACTGCCAACAAAACAAAGGACTTCATCAGGGGGGAAAAGTGGAAGGTTTTAGACTGGCAAAGTCAATCACCTGACCTTAACCCAATAGAGCATGCATTACACCTCCTTCAAGCTACACTGAGCAACTTTTAGAGCAATCGTGCAGGGCAACGTTGCCGTCAGTGGTAATTAGTAAAGATTACTACCGTAATCCCCTTCCCCCATCACTCCGCCACCCGCCCCGAAATGAGAGCTGAAATTCTGAACTCTTGTCTCATACTCATCTTTTGATCTTAAACCCAAATGTCTTCAGTGAACAACAAAAACAAAGGAATTTGCCTTACCGTTCCAATACTTTTGGAGGGGACTGTAGGCAATAATCCAAAGTCCATAAGCCTAAATAAGTGTGAAAAACAAAGACAGGAACAGAAGTGAAAAGAATTTGTTAAAATAAGTTTGGTTTCAATTAAATCTGATGGCCTGACGCTGAATTACATTCATCTCCTATTTTATTTAATGAAGTTATGGTGGGAGTCAGTATGGAGCGTCAGCAAGACCTCACATTGAGATTGTGGATCTGACCGGAGAAGACTGGGCTGAACTGCCTGACACAGTTCATCTGGACGATGATGACACTGGTAAAAAAGTGGCATGTGGAAGATTAACTCAACACAATCCCCATTGTTGAGTTTTACAATCACATGTTCTGTATTTTTCTGTCTCTCACGCTCTGTCATTTTCTCTCCTTTTGAGATTATCAAACAACTTAATTTAAACTCATTAGACAAACGACCCTGGTGGTGTTGCATGTTTTGGCTCATTAACTACAAATCCCATATACTTTACAAATTGCCAGTTATTTTTCTGTGTATGCTATGTGATTCCCTAGCCATTGTTATCAGCTCATTTCAGTAAACTACCAGTACATCATCTTGAAATGTACACTTCGAGCACAGTACAGGGATTTATAAGCCATGTTCTCAGAGGGAAAACCTCTGGAGATAAACAACAAGCACACAAGGACATTGTCAAAAGTATAATGTTAACATGGTTCATGAAAAACATTTTTCATTGGCTATTGATGTTTCATTTTAGGTGGCAGAGGATTTATTAATCCACCAACAAAGAGAGAAGTAATGCACGCTTGACACAAAAAATAAAGGTGATGAAATGTTAAAAATATTCAAGGATCAGGTATGAAAATCAGTCTATGAATTTGATGATTGGCCAACAACTAGGAAAATGTTTGTACATTACAATGTACATTACGGAGCGACAGTGAACGCACCACTGCAGATGTCACTCAGTACCACGTTGGTTTGCAGTGAGAGAGCAGAGGTGGGTGTGTGTTAGTGAGGGGAAAAGTTAAATGAAGGTGAAGCAAATTTAATTAGTGAATAAACAATAAAATAAGGTGGAAAATGACCTAGAATAACCTACTATCAATACAAATACATTATACACCACTACTGCCCCCACCGGCCGCTGCCGCCACAGTTACACTGTCTTAATGAGAGCTCAACAATCCGGGAGCGGGTGTGTTGCATCTGTCTCTCAGAAACACGAAACAAGACCATGGACTTTTGTGTTGCGGTTTCGGTCTCGGTTTCAAAACCGTTACAGCCCTAATCATCTGGCCAAGATAATCGCCTATACCAGGGGTTTTCAAAGATTGAGACTGTGGCCCTTCCGCTACCGCCCCTTAGTTTACTTGCTTAGTTTTGCTTAATTTGTGGATGCCTATGGGATCATGATTACGTTAGTTGATCACATAGACACTCAACTATAAAGCCAAGCTAACCTAATATTGCTGTTTGCCATCAACCTCAAAAGGCATGTATTAGTTTTCATTCGCTGAGCCTCCCCTGAAACAGTTTGGAGCCTTCTGGGGAGGCCCGCCTACCACTTTTAAAACCTCTGGTCTTTACCATCGACTTGTTAGTTCTGCACAAGTTTTTAGTGAATGATAAAAAACGTGCAAAAAGACACCAAGTAAGATCTTTAAAAAACTCTATGAAGGCCCAAAGTGCAGTAGCACTTGATGGTGTAGCTATTCTTTTTATTTAAGTCATCTGTGTTTAGGTTCCTCAATGTGGAAGAACCCAGGAATCAGTGTTGGTGTGAGTCAGAACCATAAACCGCATCCAAACCAGATCAATACAACCAACTTGGCTTACTTGAAGAGGTCTGCTGCTGTGTCAAACCAGGACGAAAATGCTGCAGCCTCACAAATACCAACTGTCAGCTTTGACCTTGGATATGAATGGGACGACTGGGGCGACTTTGATGACGAAAACTTGGTGCATGCCAGCGAGACATCATCGGCCTTGTGTCCAACAAATGCTAAACCTCAAGTCCAGCAGTCTTTTGCCACAACATCAACACAAGTATTCTGCCATCATTTACAAGTCAAACCCTGTATAACCACTGCCAGAACACCACTGAGGTAAGGCCGGACTTGTGTAATTGTGTTAAACATCAAAAAATGTGTGAAACAAATCTCCTTTCAGAAAACAATCGTTCCCTGAGGTTTCTTATTATCATTAGTACAGTAAAAACATTTGTCATATTTATGTGTTTCAGGTCGATTTCACCAACTTTAAGTCCTGAAATCAGAAAACCAGGACTGTCCCAGGTCACAGTCAGACCGCAGAACAGAATCACACTCGCCTGGAATAAAAAGGTGTGCGTGTTTGTGTACAGAGATCTGTGCATGTGCTACTTTTGCAGTTTAGTGGTATCCTAAACAATATGCTATTGTATACATGGTTACTCAGGTAGACTTTGTTGTCGTGAGAGACAAAATTAAGCTAGCTGGCTTACATACTGTACATATTACAGTATTACAGTACCATGTAAACATTAACATCTTACTCCTGTCAATGTTTTCACCAAATAATATTTTAAATGTCTCTCAGCTGTAAAGATACATTGAAATGTCAACAAAACTTTTAGTGACTGTTGCTCTTTTGCTGATGGGATTTTCTCTTTGTGGAAAGAAATATTCTGTGAGTTTATTAATAGCAAAACGGTTACTGACTGTCAGGTTAAGATTAACTGGTGTATGGTCAGTACCCGAGCTAATTGGCACGTGTGACACTTGCCTCTCTTCCTCCTTGTACAGAGACCAAGCATCTTCAGTGAAGAGGTCACAGTAAAAACACCACAAAATCTGCTGAAACAGAGTGAGACCCACGTGGCCCCACTTACCAGAAGGTTTGATTTTTTCTCAACAGTGAGCGTCCCACCAAACACCAGCTCATCTGTCAGCAGAAGGTAGAGGAAAATATGATTACAAGGCTTTTTTGACTCATTACAATATTCAATCTTTAGTATATAATGAAAATAATCATATATTCAATACACTTTTACTAAAGGATGCTTTTTCACCTGATTCAGCTAAATAATTGTTGATTTTTTTTACATCCTGTACACTCAGCACCAGCAGCAAAGAAGAGGAAGCTTTCCTTGGGATATTTGATGGAATATTTTAGAAGTAATGCTTGTCTGACATGAATATGTTATTAACATGAAGTGTTTTCTTTATGTTTGTGTTAATTTTTCATTAACCTTATAGCTTCACATCAAGATTTGTAGACTGTTTTGAAGTCAGGTTATTATATATTCATATTGTAAATGAAACAAATTGTTTCTAAAGTTCTAATTATTACTAATGTTATTTATTTATTTATGTATTTATTTATTCAATAAAGTTTGTTTATTGGATGATTCAGTACAGTCAAGTAGTAGCTTTGTGATTGTTGCCAAGTATTTTAGAGACGTCTGTGGTTCAGGGGGTAGAGCGGTCGTCCACTTATCAGAACATCAGTGGTTCGCTCCCCCAGTCTGCATGTCGAAGTGTCCTTGAGCAAGAAAAGTGTGAACATGTATGAATTAGTTAATTTCTGTTTCTGGCTCATCAGTGTGTGAATGTGGTGTAGTGTAAAGCGTTTTGAGTGGTCAGAAAGACTAGAAATGCGCTGTACAAATACAGACCTTTTACTGTAGATGAGAGGCCCATCCTTTGAGCTATCGTGTATAATGTATATGTATTTATCACCACTCTATACAAGTCTGAAAATCTGTCTTATTTTACCATTAGGAGTCCTGCTAAAAAGCACTAAAAGTTCCTTGAGTTTCCCTTTAAGAGCTTTTCATGAAGCTGCTGAGGGCAACTTTTACTGAGGAACTGAGAGAGCTCAAGTAATTTACTCACTTGTCTACAGTGATTGGTTGACAGGTGACCAGTCTGTGTCAATGATTGGATTAAATTAAATTAGATTATATTAAAAAAAGTAAAATTAAATTTACATTTAAAAATGTGATCAAATCATTCAAATAAATCAATTAAGTTATTTAATGAAATCACATCAACTAAATTATATTTTAAATATTAAATTAAATATTTTTAACAAATGTATGTTTTAAACTGCATCAAACAAAGTAAAATATGGACTTTTTTTTTGCCTCCCTCCTTTGACATTCAGCACATATTCTACAGCTACCCTAATGCATCGATGGCCATGAAACCACTTTTATTTATTTAATTTGGTGATTATTTACTGTACACTTAATGTTCTGTGCAACAAATGGATTACTGCATTTTTCCAGTGTTGGTGTAAATTAGTGGAGGAGAGTTATGAAAACTGTCATCTTGGTCGGTGAGCGGATTTAACTCACCAGCAATCAAAATATGCTTTTAAATTAAATTAAATTAAAAGAACTGATGCAATGAGACAGACTGTGAGCAGGACACTTGGGATCCTGTACTTTGTAACCTGAAGTCAGGACTGACACAGGTGTTATTTGTTGGAGCTACTTGAGGATGTTTTGTGAATACGGCTTCTGATGTTAGAGGAAGACGTTACATTCCCTTTTTATTGTGTGTAGGTTTAGGTCTGGCCCATTGACTGTATAAAATTAAGGTTAGGTCCCATAGTTCCTTCTTCCGGACAGTGCTGGTTGAAATCGCGTGAGTTGGTCAGCTGATAGCGCGAGATGTCTGTGACATCACTTTTAGCGCGGAGTTTGTTGTTGGCGGAAAAGCTTCAACCTGAAAGTGTGAACACTTATTTTTTCTGTGAATTGACTGAGGGACAATTATATAAGTTTTAGCAGATGGAGCATTAGCTCATGACTGTATGGCGCGTTTATGAAATGTTAATTTGAGAAGCTGTTTCACTTTACGACCAACTAAAGCGGTGAGTTTCTTTTTGTTTTGCTTCCAAACTGTAACGTTAGCCAGCCTGACAGACCGTAACTAGCAGTAGCATGCTAGTTTTGTTGTAATTAGGGAGACAAACAGATCGTACATTAGATTAGACTACTTTCTATCCATCAGCCAATTTAACCAGGTGAGCTAGTTGGCCAATAATCAGTCGCTTTATACAGTAAATAACGTTACACACACTGTATCTAAGTTAACAGTGAGTAACCGTATATTATTTATAATTTAAATGTTTCCTTTGAGTCATTTAACGTTACGTGGCCAGCCCTTTAAGGTTTCTTTCCTTATTTCTCTCTCTCCGTCTTTTAGATGGAGTTGTCTACTGTCTGCACTGAAGGCATCAGCACAGACGGATGTGTTATTAAATCTGACAGGAGTCACAGGAGAAGCAAAGTCCCAAGTAAGTTGGAAGCTTTATGACTTTTTGAGTAAACATTTGATTAAAGATACATCATTAGCGTGTTATAGTTAATGCAATATTAGGTTGAGGAAGCAATATTTGCAGGAATTTACTGTCACTTTTTTCAGAGTGTATTTTGTTTTTTAATTCTGGCATATGTCACTGAACAAATGTTAAATTAGGAACAGAATAAAATAATTGTATTAAATGAAAGCCTGTAACATAGGCATGTCTGAAAAGCTGTGTCATTCTTGCTCAGTTTTTTTGCACTACAACCTGTAACAGATTTGTTTTTGTTTTTTGCTGATTGAAAATGTGCGCGTCTTTTCTTCCAGGGGATGTGGAGATGGACATTGAGTTCCTCTACAAAGCTGTTCCTCAGCTGGCCAAGGTTTTCCGCATCATAGACAAAATCGGAGAAGGTACGCACTCTGCATAACTTTATCCACGCCATAGGAGTTTAAATACTATTTGTTTAAAAAAAGCATTTGTTAAATATTAATACATTAGTCACTCATTCACCTCATTGGATTTATTGTAGCAGAAGAGGTGATGTGTTCACTATTGTAACTACCTATGTACCTTTCCAAACCAGAAATCAATTCAGTGCCTTCAATTAGTCCAAAATGCTGAAGCTCGACTTCTAACTCAGTGCAACAAAATGACCTTATGACTCCAGTTTTAGCATTCTTGCACTGGCTGCCTGTTTCTTTTGGTATTGATTTCAAAATTATTTTATTTACTTTCAAGGCCAGACGTGGGCAAGCACCATCATATATCTCTCTATAGCTTTTATCCCCCTATGAGCCAGGATGCAGACCGAGATCCTCTGGTAGGGCGTTGCTAACTATTCCAAGGTCTAGGCTAAAAACCAAAGGAGACCGAGCCTTTGTTGTCGGGGCTGCTACACTGAATGATTGTTGTTGTTCATGACCTGTATCTGTTCATCAGGTACGTTCAGCTCGGTATATTTGGGTGAGGCTCAGATGCGGGACGGTAGGAGAGAGATGTTTGCCCTGAAGCACCTCATCCCAACCAGCCATCCTACACGCATCGCTGCTGAGCTTCAATGTCTCACTGTTGCTGGGTGAGTCCAATACTGCCTTTTTAATGAATTGAAAGTGCAGTGCAGGTAAAATTTCCTCTGCAGAGCTTCTCTATTCTTGTTATCTGGCTGTTTATAACCCTTATACAGCAGGGGGACATGCTGTATGTACTGCAGTTATAGGGTTAGAGATTTTTATACTTGCTACAGATGTGTTGCAATGCTGACACATACATTTTTAAATAATGAATTAAAGAACTCTTGTTATATCATAACTGTTTAATCTCTTTTTTTAAAGGTTATTTTTATGCCGTAGCAAATTGGTGTGTGGGTTCCTCACTTGTCTAACGTCGTATGATTCAGCTGAACCTACGCACCTCTATACAGTGATGGCTGCTTTGGCAAGACACTAATTTGTGCCCGGCCAAGAGTGACACACGTTGAAATGAGTTCTGTCGTCTCACTGAGTCTTCTTCACTTTACAGAGGCAGCGAGAATGTAATGGGGGTGACTTACTGCTTCAGGAAGGAGGACCATGTGGTGATTGTCATGCCCTATATGGAGCATCAAGCTATTGTGGTATGTACATTGTCACACAATAGCTTCTATCAAGCATGTGACTACTGCTTTTCAGTGACACACTGATTTTAGCATGGACTGGCATAGATCTGTAATGTAATCCCTAAAACATGAATCATTTTTTGTCTTTCTTGATGTGGCTCTCTTGTCTGTGCTTACTGAAATGTGATTTAAAATTTGTGATCCAATCAAAACATATTTATCAGGACATCATTGGCTCATTGAGCTTTGAAGAGGTCCGTCTGTACATCTATCACCTGTTGAAGGCCCTGAGGCACATCCACCAGTTTGGAATCATTCACAGAGACATCAAACCAAACAATTTCCTTTACAACAGTAGAACCAAAATGTGAGTATTTATCCCCCTCTGTAATAAGTGCCTCCGCATACTTTCATCTGATTGTTTCATTTACTCTTTTAAAAATATATATAATTCTGAATGCTGGTGATTTGGTCAGCAAAGTGTCCGACTGTTTTGGCATCTTAGTTGCCATTTTATCTGTTAATGGGAAAATTCTGGCCTCCCTGTGTAGTTTGGGTGCGAGGTGAGATGGGTGTTCGGAGATTGCTTTGGAAATGCTGAATTTCTTGATTTAAATTGTGTGTGTAGGTATGCACTGGTGGACTTCGGCCTGGCTCAGGGCACTGCAGACACCCAGATTGAGCTGCTGAAGGTGGTGAGGCAGAGGCCATCGCACAAAGGTGGCGGGTCCACAGGGAAACAAGACACGACACAGCGGAGCAAAGCACTACCTAGACTCCCCCCCAAAACCACCACCACAGCCTCAACCTCGTTGCCTCTGCCTCCACGGCAGTCCACAACCGTGCCACCTTCCTCCTCCTCTTCCACGTCATCTTCCTCAGCTTCTCGGAAAGCACTGATCAAAAAAACACGTTCTGTCACCACCGCTGTCACCACCTCCAATTCTCGCACAAAGCACACAAAGGTGTCTGCACTAAGTCAATATAATACCTTTTTCTGGTGTTTCGGAGTTTTTTTTTGTCCAGTTAAAGCAGAATTGTAAATGAGTGTAATTAGGTTTCACTGGGTAGCACAAACCTTAAGTTGGTTAAGAATTTCCTTTGCGAATATGTTAAAGTGTCTGTGTTTATCTGTTTGTGTTCTGAACCAATGTGTTGCTTTTAGCTAAATTCTTATATCCATGTTTGTTTTCTCTAGGATTTGACAGGACTACGCAAAGTGGCACGGCCTGTGTTTGGAGAGAGGAACCTGAACAGCTGCACTCCTGCTCCATCCACCACCAAACAAACTGCCATTAAGACACAGGTAGGGACAGTGGAAAGTAAAGTTTTGGAAGAATAAGAGCTTACATTATTTCTCTTTTTATTATCAGGTATAAGAACACTGAATAATCACACCAGAGATAGATAGCAATTACTAATATTTAAATGTTATTTATCCTTGCATTGTAAATGCATTTATTTTTTGTTTTAGCTTATTCCTAAAAACACTGTTTGTTTTAACGCTTTAACGCGATATGTTATGGTATTAAGGGTGTTTATCATTATTGTGCTTTTTTTCTTCATAAATTATTTTATTCAGCTGGTGAAGCCCGGCAAAGCAGAGGACCCAGCCAGCCGGAAGTACTCTTCAGCCAGTCGGGGCCCGCTCCCTGTCAGGACCCAGAGCAGCAGTCAGAAACCTCCAAGGACTGTGCAGCAGGTCCTCACTTGTAACTGCTACCTGACTGACCGTGTCTGCAACATCTGCATGTCCAGGTAAGAAAAGAGATCGAGAAGAAGAATGGAACCCACTTTTACACACAGTAACACACTGTAAAATATCTCTTCATTATAAATGAGATTTAGAGCTTTTTAGCACAAGACATCCATTTAATTCCAGTTTTCTCTCATTGATTTATGTGTTGTTCCTGCTTCATGTTGCTTTTCTTAATAAAGGAAGCAGCAGGTGGCTCCCAGGGCTGGAACACCAGGCTTCAGAGCACCAGAAGTCCTCACAAAGTGTCCCAACCAAGGAACAGGTTGGTACCTCAATGACTACAGTATTTATAACCAAACAAATATGATGACAGCTGAGCAAAGATTTGGAGATGCTTACTGTTAAACTCGTGCAGAATATGTTCATACTATACTGAAAATAATTACTGAGAGATCTAAGACTTTCTCTATGAACACAAAAGGCCCATTTCTCTCAAATATTGTTTACAAGTCTGTCAAAATCTGTGTTAGTGAGAACTTCTCCTTTGCAGAGATAATCCATCCACCTCACAGGTGTGGCATATCAAGATGCTGATCAGACAGCATGGGTATTGCACGGGTGTGCCTTATGCTGGCCACAATAAAAGGCCACACGAAAATGTGCAGTTTCACTGTACTGGGGGGGGTCCGGAAACGAGTTAGTATCTGATGTGACCACCGTTTGCCTCACACAGTGCAACGCATCTCCTTCACATAGAGTTGATCAGGTTGTTGATTATTGCCTGTGGAATGTTGGTCCACTCCTCTTTAATGGCTGTGCAAAGTTGCAGTCAGGTCAAGATCCCGATGAGGACGACGAGCATGCAGATGAGCTTCCCTGAGATGGTTCCTGACAGTTTGTTTGCATAACCAAAACATTTCTGCAGATTGTTGAAGCAGCTGTCTGGGTGGCTGCTCTCAGACGATCTTGGAGGTGAAGATGCTGGATGTGGAGGTCCTGGGCTGGTGTGGTTACACGTGGTCTACGTGTGAGGCCGGTTGGATGTACTGCTAAATTATCTCTGAAATGCGTTTGGAGATGGCTTATGGTAGAGAAATGAAAATTCAATTCACGGGCAACAGCTCTGGTGGACATTCCTGTAGCCAATTGCACGCTCCCTCAAAAATAGTGACATCTGTGGCATTGTGCTGTGTGATGGAACTGCACATTTTCGAGTGGCCTTTTATTGTGGCCAGCCTAAGGCACACCCGTGAAATACCCATGCTGTCTGATCAGCATCTTGATATGCCACACCTGTGAGGTGGATGGATTATCTCTGCAAAGGAGAAGTGCTCACTGACACAGATTTTGACAGATTTGTGAACAATATTTGAGAGAAATAGGCCTTTTGTGTACATAGAGAAAGTCTTAGATCTTTGAGTTAAGCTCATGATGAACGGGGGCAAAAACAAAAGTGTTGCCTTTATATTTTTGTTCAGTGTATAATCATGCGCTGCAGTGACACATCACAAAATGGTATTTCAGGAAAAAGAAATTTTTCCCCAACTGATGAAAAGGTGCAGTATCTCTGACACTTTGTGGTGGCTTTCCTAAACGGAAGAAAGCCAAAACTGGACTCTTCCCCTGCCACTAATCTAATGCTGCACCCTCCCCTGTCTTATCTTTCTGTTCTACAGCCATAGACGTGTGGTCAGCTGGCGTGATCCTGCTCTCACTGCTCAGTGGCCGTTACCCGTTCTTCAAAGCCAGTGATGACCTGATCGCCCTCACTCAGATCATGACCATACGGGGCTCCAGAGAGACCATCCAGGCTGCCAAGGCATTTGGTGTGTATCAATAAGTTTTACTCCTGCTTCTGTATTATGATTAATCCAGCAGAACTGAATTCAGCCTCACTCTGATGTATGGAAAGCTCTGTGTAGATAATGAACCTGTTTTGTGGTTGAACTTCAGGTAAGGCGGTGGTGTGCAGTCGGGAGCTGCCTCGGCAGGACCTCAGGACGCTGTGTGAGACGCTGAGAGGACAGAGGCTGTCACCAGATGAAATCACACCACTTCCAGAAGCCAACAAAGACTCCACCGCCACCCATCGTCACAAGATCCAAGATGACACGCCTACACATCGTTCCACTGAAGGAACATTCAAGCAACACAATGATGGAGCAGGTGACACTCCTTCTTCTCTCTCATCTGCTCTCCCAAAACATGAACATTCAAGGAGCACAGAAACCACTGGCCTCACTAAACAGAGCTCAGAGACAGACTGCAAGGTGGAAGATGATGAGCGAGGCTGGGACAGAGTTCCTGATGAGGCCTACAACCTGCTGGACCGGCTGCTGGACCTGGACCCTGCCACTAGGATCACAGCTGCTCAGGCCCTGCAGCACCCACTGTTCAAAGACCTGTGAAACCAGACCAGGAGGCTCACGTCAACATAACTGAACTGACAGCATCCTAGGCTTTGGTTCAGATTGAATAAACTGGTCTGCAAAGACAAAAGGATGAGATACTTTATGTATTTATCTTAGAAGTTGTAACCCAGCAGAGCAGTCAGTCTGTCCCCTCGTGAGAAAGTATTCTGCTGTACACAGGATCAGACGTTTACATCCCTGTGTGGAGAAATCACCTGAACCAGAGAATAGAAGTCTGGTACATTTCTGTAAGGGGAGAAGTTGTCTTTCATTGTTCTCTCCATCAGACACTGTTATATACTTCATTTATTTTAATATTAGTAGCCATTCAAGACAGGTTTGACTTCCTGTTCACAGACCTCCAGTTAAGAGTTAAAATCTGTTTTTGTTTTTTTTGTTTGTCTTTCATGGCAGCTGTACTTTGAGAATGGGCATTTTAAAGGGGGTGTAGATGTGCATTAGCGATAACGAGACAGGAAAAGTATTGACTTAAGACATTATATTGGCTGTTGTGTCAGTAGTTGGACAGGTTTACAAAATCTGTAAAACAATCCAGCTACAAGCTGTCTGGTAAAATAAATATTTGACCCTGAAGGTCTCTGATCTCTGAAGAATCAGCTTAACTGCAGTTGAGTATATGGCTTTTTAATTTGATGTTCTGTACTTTTATACTTTGTAGACCAAAAGAGAAAAATACCAAACTTAAGGAGTCTTGCCATTATGTTGTCTACCTGCTGTAGACTTGACAGATGCCCCAAGCAAAGATTAGCCTTTTTTATAGCTCCAAGAAAACCTTGTATTTAACACATCTTAAGAACGTGAAATATTATTGTCGTCTGAACTGAGTCTTGTCAAGAGGGAATAGTCTGTATGTCCGCTGTCGTAACGCCGTATTACCGCTTTATGAAGTGACTATTCCTACAGTATGTAACAGCTTTAAAATTGAAGGTGCACATGAATTCCATCTGTATTTTATGAACGAGTGTATGATAGCTGCTGTGTGAGAATATGTCTGTGTCAGTTGTGTTAATTTATAACACTGAAAAAGTCAAGTCTGCCTTACTCTATTTGAATTTTCTAATAAACTGAAAAATGAAGCAAGTGGCTGTCATTTACAGAAAAGTCTTACATATGTGAGGCATTATAATTCACATTTAAAATTCCTTCAAAAGGGATCGCATTAATTCACATTTAAATGTCAAATGAAACTGCAGATATAAAGTATTTGTTAAATCATTAAAAAAGGTAGTTGTTGCTAAACCAGCATTTGGTTTTCTATCTTCTAATGTAAATGGCAACAGTTGTATGTGGGGTCAACAATAACAACAGTAATTACTCATAGTTGATGAGATTTCTACTAATAGCTTTGTGCTAGGCTTTTAGGTGTGAATTAAATAAATTGGTTCATAAGCTTAAAGTGAACAGTCTACTTGTTCTGTAGGCACATTACAGATGCCATATACAAAATTTACCAAACCACAACTTAATAATGGTAGTTACAGAACACATCACACTTACAGAATAAACAGTACAGCACATTATTTAATGCGTGTGTACAAAAGTTTGAAAATGTATTACAGAAGGGAACCTTCCCAGCCACAATTTGGATGTTTTATAGACGCTGTATGCAACAGATTCAAGTCATACTTAGTTCTAAATACCAGCAGACCTGCTCAAAACAACTTGAAATATGAAAACAAAAAACACTAGCAGTGCACGATTGGCTTATGGTTTGAAAAAAATGTACCCACGACTGCTCTTTCTTTTAACAACATTCAGCAACAGAACAGGTGAAGGCTTTGTTTTAGTTTGCTTGGCCCTGAGATGATGAGGATTTCTGGTAGAAGAACTCCTGTGCTCTCGGTCTAGAGATTGTCCTTCACCTCCACGAGTTCCTCTATTCGCACCAACACGCTCTCAATCATGTCAAACGTATGCAGGGCTGAGTGCAGAGCCTGAAAGGACACCATTCAAATTCAATCAGGCCATCGCTGCTCTTCGGCCGCGCTGTGAGAGACACGCAATTAAGTGCAGTTTGATTGTCATACGAACTTGAAACAGTCACTGACCTGAATCTGTGACTCTGATGTCACGTTCGGCAGCTTCTTGTCACCAACGGACACAGAGAGCACCGGCTCCTCTGTGGAAAACACACATTTGTGCTGTCAGAACACTACAGTACCTATAAAACCATTATAGTCATTGCAAGAAACACAAAATGTGTGAAAATTAAACCAGATTTACAACTATAAAATATGGAAGCATTCATATTTTTCTATACTCCTGTATATGGTTTTCTGCAAAAACATTTAGAAATCTGGAAATGAGCAGATGTATAAAAACAATACAAAAGAAAAACAACTTTTATGGACTTTTCACAGGCTTCTGCGGTCACGCTGTTGTAACGCTTTTTTACCTTTGCAAACTTAATGAGTGTTTGAGAAAGGTGCCGACCTTTAGCCTTGCTCTTCTTGGTTTCCATGGTGCTGTGGAGCTCCCTCTCATAGTGAGCTCTTGACATGTTCACCCCAACACGTAGCGGCTTTATGAACGTATCTTCTATTTTATACAGCTCCGTCCAGATCCCTGTCTGCAAGATGTAAACAGCAGCAGGAAAACACGAGGAGAGTTTAGTCAGCTGACGCACTCCGGACGCTGATTTTGGTCTTGAGGCTGGAAGGCTGCACTCACCTGGTTCTCTGTCACTTTGTCTCTGATGACGAGGTACCGCAGCAGGTTCAGAGACTCCATTATCCTGTTTAGAACACAAAAACAATGATATTGGAAATAGTACTACAAATCAGACTCAAGGTCCACTGACTCGCCTTTTTTGATCATTTTGATCAGTTGAAAGCTTCAGCTCCTACTTAAAAAAAAATAATTCTCTATTTTAAAAGGATTCTGTCACATTTTATTCACTTCACAATGAGAAAAAAGCTTATTTCCATTCTAGTTTATGTAAAAATTTCATTATGCACAGCAGTGCTTCATACTGAAATTAATTAAATTATTGATTAATCATCGCACATTATATTCAAATCACGCTGTAAGGAGAAAGAGGCTCGCTTTGGCTGTGACATTTGTCTTTAATAGTATGTCTCAGTCACTGGCAATGTGTTTGTGTCCTCTGCCTCTCATACAGTGCATGCTTGTTCCAGTGACTTGCCCCTCTGAGCAAGATAAGGAAAATAGATGTTCTTAATCAAATTATCGATTAGTTGTGAACTATTCATTCGCCAGCTATTTTGATAATCGATTAATCTTCAGTTTGAGAAAAATGATTCCATTTGAATGTAAATATTGTTTCTGGTTTTTTTACTCCTCTATGACAGTAAAGTGAATATCTTTGAGTTGTGGACAAAACAAGACATTTGAGGACATTTTCTTGGGCTTGGGGAAACAGTGATCAACATTTTGACAATTCTCTAACACTTTATAGACCAAAAAACTAATCAGTTGATTGAGAAAATAATCGTTAGTAGCAGCCCGAGTTCTGTTTGTGCTGACCTGTCCAGGTACTGCAGGAGGTCGGTCTCTGGGCCGTCTGGCAAACTGAGAACTTTACGCAGCAAAGGCAGTAGGTGAACTCCCTCAAACCAGGCGTTATTGTTACCTGGCTGAGGACGGGAAGACACAAAGACAGACTTTTAATTTTACAACAAGCCCACTCTGCACAGACCCCGCTATTTAGCTCTTAGTTACTGCATCAGAACCTGTGGAAAATACCATCAGCCACCAATAATTTAAAATGTCATCTCACCTGCAGGGCCACGTCTATCTGATTCTTGATGTTTTTGATGACGTAACCTTCGACTCCCGAGTGGTTACTTGTTTTCAGCATGTACCTGAAACGAGAAGACCAGTGAAAAGGAGGGCGGAACAGAAAGAGAGAGGTTTCTCATGACTTTCAAGGAGGAAAGGTGGAGCTCACTGGAAGAAATTGTACTTGGCCTCAGTGTCAAACTTATCAATGCTCAGCTGGAACACCTTCAGACCCCTGGTTCTCTGTTGACAAGGAAGCAAATATTTAAATATATCTATTTTCAGTTGAATCTACAGAATCTGCAGAAAAGATTCAAATGAAATCCATGTGAATTCATTTCAAAGCTACAATAAATACAAATAGTAAAAAGGTCATTAAGTCCATTATCTATGGCATTACAATTACACCTAAGTAAATACACACTTTCAGCCCAGTTAATTTTACTTGTTGAGCAAAATTTCAAAATGATCTACTAATGTGAAAACTTACCAAATCATGCCTCGGACATATCGTCATGACTTTCACCAAGTTCTGAAAAAAAAAAAAAATGAAATCAATGACTAAGCGTGACATAAAATGCACATCAGCGAAGTGTCACACCGACAGAAACCTCAGCTGAGGTTTGGATGAATAACTATTCACCTGAGGGACTGTGAGGAAGGTTTTGATCTCTAGCAGATCTGCAGGGAGACTGCCATCCTCCACCCGCACCAGACTCTTTTCGTACAGCTCCTGTGTGACGGTAAAGGCACATACATCACACTAAATGTCCCAGCTTGTGTGGATCTAGGGATGGCAATGTCTGTCAGTCAAACGGGTAGCAGGGCAAGTACAGCTAAGGCTAACAAAGCACAGTTTACACAGTCTGAGATGAGATTAGAGAGAGTCTGAGATGTCTCAAAATGATTTAGGCAACAACATAAGGATCTAGGAACAGCAAAGTTCTCTCCTTTTCATTGGATCAACCATTTTTCTAGGGGTTAACCCTAACCCTCTATATGTCTGTCTCTTAATACACCTTTAAACCTGTTCTCTATGAGGAGGAAATGGGCTTTTAACTAGTTCTGAGGACCCTCCGTCAAGGCAAGGATCAAAATCAAGTTTATGAGCTACTGTATGTCAACTAGAAAGTTCTTCAAAACAGCAAGAAAAAGTCTTGTAGGTCACAAGAAACACTCTCTCTGAGAAATATTTGGCAAACCACAATACAAATCTCCAGTGTTTCAGTTTGACTCACCAGGCCTTTCTGAATCCTGGACTCCTCAGTTCTGTCAAAAAAATATGAGTTAATAATAAGTAATGAGGGGTTCAGCCCAAATACACAAAACACACATTACACATACATTAACCATACATCAAAGTCTGCATTCATTCACTAAGGCAGATAAATGTGGTTACATGGTGTGGGAGTAGTGGAGACTTAAAAAAACTCATTGATGTGTTTTGATTAATTATACAATGTGGTTTAACGAGATATTCTGTCACGTAAAATGCTTTTTGTCTTCTTCCATTTAAAATGATTAGAAATGTTATCCAACACTTATGACATAATATTCTATATCTTCTCTGATAACTCTGATGCTTAAAAACTCAATTTGAGTGATGATGAACTATCAAACAAAGGCGGTGTTTGCCAAACTATTTTTTTATTATTGTTTAATATATTGTTTCATGAAAGCCACCTGAGATCAGAGCCGCCATCGGTGTGCCAGCACAGAACACATATAATAATAGTGTGTAATGTATTCACCTGGACAGGAGGAGGCAGGTGTGCTCCATATTACACCGAAGACAGAACACAGGGCTGTGGACACGGAGAGAGACAGGAGGATTAACGATGTGTTCAAACAGTATGAGTCCTCGTCAGTATTGTCCAGCACTAATTCCTAGCCACATCTGAAGAAACTCGTGCAGTACATCAGAGTCTCAGTACTTGTGTATGATAACTACTTTTTCTATCTTACCTGAAAATACTTGGGAATGTATCTGCAGCCAGGTGATGGACAAACACTAAGTGAGCCAGGCTGGCCAAAGACTCTTTAGGATAACGCACCTCCTCCTCCAGAAAGCCTGGAACCAGTTTTCTCTTCAACAGAGGCTGGTACACAAGACTGGGGAGGGACTCTCCGATAGAACTGAGGGTGTTCTGTACAAAACACACAAACTCACCGTTAACATTACAGCTGACAAGGTAATCTGCCAGCATCTTCAGATTTTGTATTGACTAAGAAAGTCAGTAGAAATACCAAGTGAAAGTTCAAATGACTATGAGCTCATAAGTAGTGAAACTCATTGAGAACATAGCAAGCATCCACAAAAAACTGTGTTTCACTGACACGTTGCTGTAGAAACCAGTCAAATTTGTAGGACCCATCTCTACATTTACACTAACGTTACAGGACAGCATCAGTGGGGATTTGCCGTACCAGAATGTCTGTGGCAAAATTCCTGAGGGGAGACACAGCAAGTGTCTCAGGATCTTTGAGTTGTACCTCCAGCAGAGGGCGACTCAGAGACTTCATACAGCTGCAGGACAGAAAAACAAGAGCCAAGATGAGCATATCGGGGTTCTGCTCCTTACCAATGCATAATGTGAGATAACATGTGGGGAAATATTTTAAAATCATTTTTCACTCACAACTTTAGCAGTTCTGTCTGCAGCTCGTCCTCTTTACCCCTGTCCTGTCCACACGCCATCTTGTTTGTGCTCACATTTTCTTCCTTACTGTTCACGAGGCTTTGCCTGGCCTCGCCGACAAAGGGTCTGACAAAGTCTGACAGCTCGGCGCAGCAGCGACAAAGCGAAAAGACGTCATCCTCCTCTTGCTCCTTGGTGTGAGGTAGAGGCAGTTTGGCCACCTGGTCCAGCACAGAGGACAGGGTCATGCCCAGTGACGACGCCTTACGGCTGCCCAGACACAGCAGCACTGAGAGGAAGACACCGATGAGGAGAGAGGAGAGAAATGGCTCTATTTGAGCCGATTACAAGTGCAGTGGAGTACTTAAAGAAATGTTCTTTACCTTTCTGTAGAGGGTTCAACAGCAGATGGAGGCTCTCTGCTATGGTGTCAGGGTCATCCTGCTCCAGCTGTTCCAACAAGCCAATCAGAAGCTCTTTGGGTCTGCACGTCTGGAAAAACCACAACTGACCCTTAAAAGAACAATTTCATCCCGACACTCAAGACATTAAGCATCTATATACACTGCGAGATTTGTCAGTGGGTCATATTAAATTATAACTAGTGTTTAATCTTATATCCAATCCTGTGATTTTGAACTGGAACTGGGCTGCAATCAATCAACACTGTGATCTGTTGAGCAGGTGAGCAGACCTGTAGCAGGTGGTTGAAAACGGCCAGGCAATGAGAAAGGTTCTTGTCTTCTTTCTTCAGCAGAACCTGAATCAGGGGAGGCAGCAGATTCCAACCCATACATCTCACTATGTCCTACAGAAAGAGGGATAGAGGAGTGATTGCAGGGCAGTATGCATCACACTTATGAACAAGTCTACGTGCTGAACCAATGGTCAGCTTTGAGTAGTGTACCTGATTCTTTTCATCCAGGACTATGCTGAGGACCTGTGCTGTGTTCCCCTCCTCGATGCAGGCCCGCCCAGCAATCGTGAAGACGTCATGATCCTCGGTGGTGTAGCTGTCATCAGGGAGGGCTTGCTGTGGGAAAGAGAGAAAAATAAAGGGATTAAAAGAGAGCAAATCCAGACATTTTATTAAATAAAATTTATTAGAAAATTAGACAGAGCTATATCTCAAATAAGACAACTAATCAACAATAATTTTAAGGCAAACATACCTGTTTCCAGCTTCTCAATGTCACACTGAGAAGCTGGAAAGAGGCATGCCTTTAATTAATTGTAAATTGAAATCATTTTGGACTTTTGGTTGGGAAAAAAACAAACTCATGTCACTTTAGGATCTGGGAAAATGGGACTGGTATTTTTCACACATTTTATATATTTACAGTTAATCAAAAACCTGTTGGTAATCGAAATAGCTGCTAGTTGCAGTCCCACAGTCTTTCAATTAGGGCTGGGCCACATGGCAACCAAATAAATATCTCAATAGAAAAATGTGCTAATTTGTTTGTGATTGAAATTAAATAAATCAAACATTTATTGAACATTTATAGCCAAGCCCTACTTTCAATTTAAGATACTTAAGGCTAGTGTAATGTGGCATAGACAGTGTCAACACACTGTAAAAATGTCTCTCTCACTTATGACTGCAATGTCAGAAAAGGTTTTCTGAACTGATTGGAGCAGACTGAGGGCCGTGCTGTGCAGCTAAAACAGAGCTGAGAAGCACCACTATTGCTCTCTGTATAAATACAGATTACATGTACCACATAAATCAAATCACTACCCTGAATAACATGTCTGCAGAATCCATGATGGTGAAATGTGGAAGGTGTGGATGCACGTAAAATAAAAAGGTGGGTGTCCCCTGAAGCACTCACACATCTCTGGACCACATCACTGAGCTGCTCCAGAGCCATCCCTGCAGCTGTCCTCATGTGGGGTTTATCTTCACAAGGTAGTTAACTTAGTCCTCCAAAGCAAACAGGATACTAAATGTCAACATAATGCACACCATACTACTTAATGAAGACGTTGTAAGCGTGTTTATTCCTCATTTATATGCACGAACACCCGGGTTAAGTTAAGGTTATGGTAAGGTAAACCTGTGTGGGCAACAGAAAACTGGGCAGTCTGCTATAAACAGAGGGGAGCAGAAAGGATGCTAGCTTATAATTCTGAATTAGCTTAGCCGTTATACTGAAAGAAAGCTTTTCTTGTGCTATCCTAGCTATCCACACACAGCCACAAACAGTGAGCACTGTTGCCGATTACAAAAGTGATAAACAGGACAATAGTACAGGTAGATACCCACTTATGATAACTACATGCCCGGTGAAAAGCACCACGCTACCTGCTGAACGTGCTAACGCTGGATTGTCCACTGGGGCTCGCCGTAGAAAGAAATACGTCATAGGTCAAAGTTGAAATGAGGGAAAACAGAAACAGCATGGAGACGGAGGAGAGGAGTGGGAGCGGACCTCCCGCTGAAACCTCAAAAAAAGGTACGTTCACATTAATAATTACTTCTCTCGTGTCAGTATCAGGCTTTCTGAACACGTCTACACCCCGAACAGACGCAAGAAAGGAGTTTAAACATAAGTTAATGTTGCACACAGGTACTTTGTGTAGTTGCTCATTGACTGGCTCATTGGTGTAACGTTAGCTTGCTGGTTTCCACCTCACATTGATGCTGATTGATGATCTTTTAACAGTGTTGTTGTTGTTTGTGTGGCAGGTGGGAAACGCGTGAAAGCACTGGCCGCTAAAGAAGCAGCAAGAAGGTGTGAAAAAGGGCATATTTTCAGTGGATGCTAACGTCCAGCTAATGCACAAACACTTTACAAAGATTGTAGATTGGTTGCAGAATATTACGGAAGCGCATTGCATTCACCAAAGAAAAATAAAGTAGACACCTTATCTCGTGATTATGAGAAAAGAGTCATAAATACTACTAGTAATTATGATATATTTTCTAGTACTTTTGTAGTAAAACTGTTATCCATAAACCTATGAAGTCTTCTAGCAAAGAAATGTATGTAAACAAGTTTCTGCATTGGAAGTATCAAACTGATAACTTACCTTTCTGCTGCTGTCTAGTGGTTCTACTGAGCAAAGCAGTGGCCAGTAAGTGGCACCTTTCCAGTTGTCTCATAATTACGACATCCTGATTTAGTAATTATGAGATCATTTCTCATAATTACGATATAAGAGGTTTAAAAAAAAAAAAGAAAAATCTTAGTTGAATGCAATGCGCTTCTGTAGAATATTTCTCCCTCTCGAGTTTAATCAGTTTTCTAGAGATAGTTGTAGTAGTGTCAGTAGGTGACAACCCTTCACCCCAAATGTGTGTTCTCTGTCTTGTGTCAGGCGAGAGGTGGTTAGGGAGACGTTATGGCAGAAGTTGGACTTGGAGAAGAGAGCCCTGAAGGTAGTGGAGCGTCTTCAGGAGGACAGTGTGGCCGAGGACTTCCTGATTGATTGTGTATGTACCATCTGAGGCCACTTTTGCAGCACACCAACAGAAATCTATGGGATTGTCCATGGTCTACAGTCAGACTACAGGGTGACTTGAAAGAGAAATTTTCTTTTCTGCCTGTCTGGTTCGGTGTCAATTTCATTTGCTGTCCATTAACATCCTGACTAAGGCTGCAACTACCGAATAATTTCATTATCAATTAATCAGTCGATAGTTTTCATGATTAATCAGTTAGTTATTTGGTGCATCAGATGGTGAAAAATGTCGATCAGTGTGTCCCAAACCCTAAGATGACATCACTAAAATGTCTTGTTTTGTCCACAACCCAAAGATCTTCAGTTTACGGTCATAGAGGAGTAAAGAAAGTGTAAGTATTCGCATTTGAGAAGTTGGAATCAGGGAATTTTTTTGTTATTTTCTAAAAAAATCACTCAAAACGAATAATTGGTTATGAAAATAGTCGGCAGTTAATTTAACAGTTGACAACTAATCGGTTAATCATTGAATCTCTAATCCTGACTGAGGAGCCTTTCCCATGTTGATTGTTAAAGTGTTTCTATCCAAAGGACATGGATCAGACTACATTTTTTTAATTTTAATTATAGTGTTAACATCAGTACAGGTGAGGCTTAAAAAATTGTGACCTAAAGTAACAGTGAGATAATAACATTTTAAATTTTAAATCCATACTCTTACATCTAAGTTTTCTCTTCAAGACGCAGTGAAGTCTTTTTCTGTTCAGATGTCGACCAACAAGTAATTTCCCCTGTCAAGTACTGATTTTTAAGGTTTCTGCTCACTCAGTGAGAGGCAGCCATGACAAGACAGATATATGTTCAGTTTTGGAGGAAGCTGCCCTTGTGCTGTGTTTTTAAATCACCAAGAATTTAAATACCATGGAAATAAATACTTTGAGAATCTTAGGTTTTCACTGTTGAGGTTCAGGTTTGACCCTCATGTCTCCTTTCTTCACAGGTGAAGTTCATTACTCCTGCAAATTACAAAGACGCTATAGAGGAGAGATTCATTTCTAAGCTGTGTGGTTATCCCATATGTTCAAATAAACTGGGCAAGGTAAGACCCTTTCTATCAGCCTTTATGGTCTTATACAAATAATAAATGTCCTTGTGTCAATATATATTTTATGCTTCTAATGTGTTTTCTCAAGACTCTCTGCTACTGTTCATTTTCTAGATCCCAACTCAACGGTATAAAATTTCTACTAAGACCAATAAGGTGTATGACATTACAGAGCGCAAGGTAAGTGTAACATTTACACATTAATCCATTTACTTTTGAAGAAACAATAAAAGATGATCAAATAAAGATTATTTTGCATTTCTCTCTTGTGATTAGTGTTTTTGTAGTAACTTCTGTTACAAAGCCTCCAAAGAGTTTGAGTTACAAATACCGAACACACCTCTTTGGCTCAGGCAGCATGAAAGGTACGTATGCTGTTCGTGTCTCGTCCTAAAGCACGATGAATTTATCACTGAAGATTTTTATTTTTTAAAGAGTATTTACTTTATTTCCCACTGACAGTCCTCCAGAAATTAGATTGATGAAGAAAGGAGATGGGTATGTATTAACTCATTTTAAATATTCCATTCAAAGTAAATAGCAACATATCGGATATATCTGTTTTTTAGAGATGATTCAACTAAATAATAAATAATATGCATTTTTAGGTGTTTGAATTTCTAGATGTAATATAGGTTTTATAATAAATAGACTGATTTATAATAAATAGACTGATTGAGTGTAACCTCTGTGTCTCCAGCGGGAGTTCTGGTGAGGAGGTGAAGCTGTTGGAGAGGCGTCTTCAAGAGGAGGATATCGACGACCCGCTCTCTGCTCAATCTGAGGACCCTCCCAGCTCTCTGCAGCATTCCGCAGCAGCAGACCTAAGCCACAGTGAAAGCAGTGACATTGAACAGGAGCAGGACTTCGTCTCCAGCGTGGTTTCCCAGCATCAGGGACCCAAGGTGCACTGGGGCGAACTGCCTAAACGTAGAGATGAAGACAAGAATGGTGAACGAGGGAAGACAGAGAGGCAAAAGAAACAGACAAGAGAGGGAGATGAAGAGGAGATTGAGTGTCATCAAGGAGGGGACCCAGAAAGGGAGGGAAAAATGAGAGAAGACAAGAATAGACAAGAGTCACTTTCAAGTCAAAGAGAAGCTGGAACTGACTCTAAAAAACCCCAACAGCTGCTCTTATTAAACAAAGACAAACCATGTGCAGAGCAGGGGCCAGAGCAGAAAGGCTTGCCTCAGGAACTCAGTGTGGAAGAGGCTGCAGCTAAGCTGAATTTGTGCAGTTTATCTGGCACTCGCACTGCTCCCCTGCCTGTTGACTCAACAGCCACACAAGCAGATCTACTCACCTCTCCAGTGTGTAAAGACTCAAACCCCTCAACAGAAAGCAAACCTCTCCCTTCTTCAACTCCGATCAACGCGGAATGGGACGACCACAAAACCGCATTGACCAGCCAGCCAGGTCTCAACATCACCCAGGTGGGAATGAGCAAGAGAGGGGCAGCAGGGCTACGAGATCTGCTCAAGAACCACACCGCTGGAGCCGAACCTGAATCTGTCCGCCTGAATCTCCTCGAGTGCCTGAGAAGAACGTTAAAGGACTGGAGCACTGACGAGACCCTGAAGTTCCTGTACGGCGCTAAGCATTCACTAGGCTCTCCTTTTGCTGACGTTAAAGAAGACAAAGAAGCTGAAGAAGAGGAGGAGCTGGATGAAGATGACCTTGAGGATGAGGTGACCGATGAGGATGCAAAGGGGGATGATGCTGCGGTGCAGAAGAGACCGTCTGCCGCAACTCCAGACTATAAGACTCTTCAGGAGGAGAACCGGCAGCTGGAGCTAAGAGTCAGGGAGTTTTATAAGGGGACCTGGATCCTGCCTGAGGGGGTGGAGGAGCCAGATGGAAACAAGGTGAGTGGAGGAAAAAGAGAAGAGGGTTGGAATGAAGGGACACGTGGAGGCACTATATTAAAAATATTGATTGGAACAGTAGAAAATGTGTTTATGCGCTCAGGTTTGCTTTTCCAACACTAACACATCTTGTTCGTTCCCCCACCAGGTGAAGGACCAGAGCCTGAAGGACCCGGTTCTGCCACTCCTTGACTCTCATGCTCAGCACGTCATCCGGAAACGAATCACAGTGGAGAAGCTCACCAGCTGGTGTGTGTGTGTGTGTGTTAATTGTGTTTCATGTTGTGGACACCTACGTACATGTATACCCAAAAAACTTCTGTCTATTTATTTATTTATGTGTGTTTTCAGCTGTGAACATATACAGTAGGTCATGTTTGTAGCTTGGCTGGTAAAACATAGCTTTGCCAATCCAGAGATACTATGTTCAAACCAATTTACCATGTAGTTATTAACGTGTTAATCGAGCTGTGAGCCCTGGCAGTGACATTCTTGAATTTCTATTGTATTTGTCACTCTTTGTCCCCTATCGTTTTGTCTCTGTGTTGTGCAGCCTCAGAATCATCGTCGGTTCTCTGGGTCTCACCATGAGTGACGTCTCCACTGACCTGAATAACCTGGTCAGGACTTTCAGGTTAGTGCAGCACACACAAATACACACTACTCTCTGCAGATCTGCTTGCAAAACGTTACACACACACACACACACACACACACTCATCATTTTCTCATCTCATCATTTTAGCATGCTTACACGGCATGTGTCACAAAAAATTGTTTTTAACGTCTTGTGGAGGCAGACAACTCTACGTTGACGGGGCATCATGGTTCACATCAACACATTTAAAGGTACAGGACTAGAGCCAATAGCTGCAATTGAGGGTGACATTGAGGATTTTCACTCCTGTTCCATTCCACTCCCACAAAAATACTACTGCCTGTCCCAATCCTGGAAGAATGACTCCTGTTTCCCTGTCCCAGAAAATAGCGTTTATTCATGTAAGAAATGCATATTCATATATAAAAATGGACCTATGATACCCGTCCCGCCTTATTGACTCATTCCCCGGTCCCCTCCCAGTCCTGTAATAATTAGTGAAACTGACTTCCATACCATGACCCACAGGACAGACATCTTGTTATATTCATGAGATGGGGACTTTATAGTTATTGTATAGAAATTAGTAAGGTGGATCCCAACATTGGATTTGTTGTGCTGTCTTGAGAGCAAGATGATTGAGAACCTTCACTGACATCTTGGAAGCTTTTGGGGGATTTTGTCATTCCCTTATAATGTATGTATCATATAAGCATATGTAGGCTTTATTCTTAATTTAAATGATACTAATAAGTAAGTAATTGCAACATTTAGCCTACTGAAACTCGTTCATCATTGAGGAAAAAAAACATACTCTGGAGAAATAAGAAATATTTCTTATTTCTCCAGAGTATGTTTTTTTTCTTCTTGGTGCAGAGAAAAACAACTAATCTGCCAACCAGCGTGATCTGCAACCTTCTGCTAGCACTGACACAAACATGCAACTAATCTCCATGAGATCCCTGTAATAGTCTGAGAGAAAGTAGAGTGTACTAAAAAATAGTTTATTTAAATTCCATGACATTGGGGGAAGATTTGATGAACGGTGGTGCCCCCTAAAGGTAGGCATGACACACGACAACAAGAGGAATTTAATTAACTGTCTATAGACCTTTTTCACAGCAACACCTTGAAATGTCATAGCAGGAAAAGCGCAGTTAAAGTTAATAATATTAATTATGGCTATATTTTATTTAGGTGCTTTAGTGCATGCTAGCTAACTGGGACACTTAAATGTAACACAGCCATCACTTAAAGTGATTAGTAACTCCTGTGGTTTCCTTGCTATGACAAGTCAAAATGTCTGCTGTTGGCTAATCACATACATTTCACATTTACATCCATACATCGTATCATTACACATAAACCCAGCAAAAAAAAAAAAGAAGCATTCCTTTTTCAGGACACTGTATTTTAAAGATAATTCTGTAAACATCCAAATGACTTTACAGATCTTGATTGTAAAGAGCGTCAACAAAGTTTTTCATGCTTATTCAATAAACCATAAACAATCATTGAACATGCACCTGTGGAATAGTCGTTAAGACCCTAACAGCATACAGACGGTAGGCAAGTAAATCACAACTAAGAACACTAAAGAGACCTACTCTACTGACTCTAAAATACACCAAAAGAAAGATTCCCAGGGTTCCTGCTCATTTGCGTGAACGTGCCTTAGGCATGCTGTAAGGAGGCATTAGTACTGCTGAAGTTGCCAAAGCAATAGATTGCAATGTCTGTACTGTAAGATGCCTAAGAAGGCACTACGGTAAGACAGGAAGGACAGCTGATGGTTCTCACAGTGGCAGACCACATGTGACAACACCTGCACAGAACCACAGGGCCACACCAGATACTGATTGTTACTTTTGATTTTGAGCCCTCTTTTGTTCAGGGACACATTCTTCCATTTCTAGGTAATTTGTAGTTTGTTGCATACACTACACACATTGTTACAAATGTTTGTTGTTGTTTTTTTAAAGGCACTGTACACCTACACAGTTGTTACCACTTTACTGATCACTTGATTACACCTCAGCTCAGGTTCAAGATGGGGAGAGCTATGCTGGAATTACATGAGGTCACCAAACTTCACGAACCAGTAATACATTGAACAAAATTATAAACTCAACACTTTTGTTTCTGCCCCCATTCATCATGAGCTGAACTCTATCTAAGATCTAAGACTTTCTCTATGTACACAAAATATATAACCACGTGTAACCACACCAGCCCAGGACCTCCACACCCAGCATCTTCACCTCCAAGATTGTCTGAGAGCAGCCACCCGGGCAGCTACTGCCACAATCAGTTTGCATAGGGAAGCTCATCTGCATGCTCGTCGTCCTCATCGGGATCTTGACCTGACTGCAGCTTCGCACAGCCATTAAAGAGGAGTGGATCAACATTCCACAGGCCACAATCAACAACCTTTATTGCACTGTGTGAGGTAGATGGTGGTCACACCAGATACTGACTGGTTTCCGGACCCCCCCGAACCCTCCCCATAACAGTGAAACTGTACATTTTTTACACATGCTGTCTGATCAGCATCTTGATATGCCCCACCTGTGAGGTGGATGGATTATCTCTGCAAAGGAGAAGTTCTCAGTAACACAGATTTTGACAGACTTGTAAACAATATTTGAGAGAAATAGGCCTTTTGTGTACGTAGAGAAGTATTGTGTCTTTAATTTTGTTCAGTATATTAGACAAAATAAGTGAAACACCAGTGTGGGTGGGCCAAGGTTTTTAATTTCTGCCCTTTTTGTGTGTGTGTGTGTTTTTACTATAGCGTTTTGGTGTAGAATTTGTTATATAATATAAATGTAATAAATATTTTCCTTGCCTGGTAGAAGACACTATAGCAGTTTATTAAAAAAACTTGTACCAGATTGACCATTTCCTGCCATAGACATTCTCTGTGTTCCCATTGGCTGGTTAGGATGTTTTCAACAGGAGTGCTATTAAATCACTTTGTGGTGAGCAACACCTCCTGAATCCTGCTTCCAGGAATTCTCTTTTCTGCTGTCAGAGGCCCCGTTGACAAGAGGCTCAAACCAAAGAATATACACAACACTCTGGCAGAAACATACATCACTGCACTATTGCAGCCAGTGTTTGTGGTCGTTGGTCCGGCCTTGTGCACATTTTATTTCCCTGGTTTACTTATCAGGTGATTTTTGACACCTGCCCCAGAGAATGTTGCTCACTTTTGTTTTGTTTTTTCTTAACGTCACAGGTTAACCAACACGAACATCATCCACAAAACTCCCGAGTGGACCCTCTTAGCCATTGTGCTTCTCCATCTGTAAGTTTACAGTGTGTGTGAATGTGTCAGGTGTTAAGAGGATACAGCGGGACAGTCTGCTCCTCAGCCAGCCAAGTTGTAGAGGAGATTAGTGAGAGAGGGGGGGAAATATGACATGGAAATGAAAGACCATTGTTTCCTAGGAAATACATGCTGTCACCTGGGTGTGTAACTGTTTGTGTGTGAGTACATGAATAAAGTGTTTTCCCCATCAACTGGAGCTTAAGCTGAAATAAACAGCAGCCACAACTACAATGCAATAATTGCTTTAAAGATGCAAGACATGATGGGGTGAAAAAAATCCATATATACATATTGGAACTAAAGCTGACATTATATTGGTATTCTGCTGTAGGTTTCTGATAGATTAACAGACTGATACTGTGCTCAAATCAATGCAATCAAGCATAAACTACTCTGTTCTTCATTCAAATCTGAAAAAAAGTAAACTTCATAAACTGTGACTTGGGTTCACTTTCAGGTTCAAAGCTTCATGGTGAATTGACAAGAGACTATATGGTGTGTGTGCGTGCGTGTGTACGTGCAGGCAGTTCATGGACAGTTCCGTGCTGCTCCCGTCTAAGTACACACAGACGCTTCATGGCCTTATCTCCACCTGATTGCCCCTCTCCAGATCCGTGATGCAGGACAGACGGCACACACAAGCAGCCCTGTACACACTCAAGTTAAACACACACTAGTTCCACAGTATACATCCGAGTTAAATGAGCACTTTAACATGCCCCGGCTGGGAAAACTTTCACCTGATGCCCGACTAACTCTGATTTATGATTCCCTCAGTGGCCCCAGGTCAGTTTGCATCAATGTCATAACTTGCATTGTGAGCTCTCTTGAACTTAACAAAAGAATAGAGTGTGTTGTTCACTGTAAGGTGCACTTGGTAACAAACTCTTAAAGCAATGCAGCCTTGTGACTGCAAAGTCCTCCCTAAAACAGCAGTACATATAAATTATTAGTTTGCAAAAGTGAGATTACTGAAATTACCTTTAAATTATTCAGGACAAACTGGAGTTTTTCAGTTAAATGATATTGTCATAGTCAAATTTGGAAATACCTCTGGTTAAATTGATTATGTAAAATCATCCTAAATGCTCAGTAATGTTTGTGGGATGAAAATATTTTGAAAAGAGTTTGGGTTTTAAACCTATTTTGGAAACAGGAGACAGGATTTGTTTTTCTGTGCACTTGTAATGATGGTTAATGATCAGTGATAAAAGTTTAAAACCACTTCTATGTAAGATTTGATTTTATCTAACCTGATGAACCACGTAATTACATGTATTTAGTGCATGTTTAGATAATGCTGTGAATGGTTGCACAGTCTTATGGTTTTATTTTTATCTTTCTTTGATAATTGGCCCTTTTGGAAACATTTATTCTCGTTGTCACAACCCACGGGCACTCTATGATTTCATTAGCTCCCATTTAACTTAAAGCTTCTCCATCCTTCCATTCCTCCATCATGAATAATTTGGTGTGCTGTCTTATCTATCTGCTGCATGGCAGCTGTGGAGCTAGTCTGGCCTCTATTGTTCAGGCCACCTGAATAATGGATGCACCCCCTGAAACACTAGACCTCGGGGTGAACCGGAGATTAACCAGCAGTGCACCTCCACACAGGTAGACAGGACAGGTAGAGGAGGAGGGATGAGGGGGAGGGAGGAGGAGAGGGATGGGGGTTAGAGAGGTGACAGAGATCAGCTCAGAGGTTGCAAGCAATGGATTTAGAGCTAGAGGTGTACACTCTTCCCATTGGATTGTTGGTCTGTGCTGATTTGATAGCTCCTGACACAGTTTCTGTACTGATGTGAAATTCAGCGTTACTTCATAATGTCCAGGAACATACACGCAGATGATATAAATGTGTACAAAATATTAGAAAAACCTCTGATTATAATACAATACAGTTCACCAGACTTCAGCCTCCAACATAACCCTAAAGTTGAATCAACATTATCTAAATCTAAAACATTATTAAATCCATGAAGGTAGGATTTATTGCAGCACTGTGGCTAGGTGTACCTAATAAATTGGTAACTGATTGTACTCTACACTTAGTAGCCAAAATCACACTCAAATCTAAAACATACACTTGGCTGAAGGTGAAAGTGAAGTCAGCCTGATGTTGTGTGCATGGGGCATTGTCAACGTTTTAGGTTATTAGAAGAGAGTATTTAATGTGCATCTTTGTGAGGATTTTACAACAACGAAAAATAACAAATATATAAACTTTCACTGCTCTCAGTCTGTCAGGTTTTTGGATGAAGTTTAGATATTACTGGATGATTCGGGGTATAACAAAGCAGGTTTACTGAGTTATCTGGATATCTTGGCTGAGTAAAAACTTTCATGGACTGGTCATTTTGAAAAGACTTTATGTGTTTTACTCAACAAAGTCATCCATATGACTCCGTAAACCTCTTTTCTTTTGGAACAACATGAAACCTGGTCAATACAGTGACAGAACGTGTGGCTTAAATAAGAACATAACAGCTTAAAAGTCTTGATAATCACTGTAGAAGTGTGTCCTTGTGTATTCAGTGAAAATATATTTATGAGCGTACGAATGTTCTATTTTTGTTCTGGAGTCTGTTATGTTATAGGAATCTGTAACAACACTGGCCTGGTCAGACTGTGTGTGACTTTAAGATTTTTTGTCTCAGGTTGTCAGAGGTCTCTCCGGTGGTGCAGGAATCCTTGAAGACGCCAGCATCAGTGGAGTATTTAAACACACTGATGGAGGAGCTCGGTCTCCAGGAGCAGGACCTTCTGAACTTAGTCCGGCTGTTTAAAACCCCAGCACTCTGACACACACACACACACACACACACACACACACACACACTCTGCCAGACATGAACACATGAATGATGCATATACACTCAGGATCTCTGACTTAATAAAGTAGATGTGGGTATGCTTGTTTTCCACAAATAAAGTTGTGTATATATAACTTTTAAAACAAAAGCTCATCTCATTTGTATAAGTGTTTATGAAGTTTAACTTATAGGAGTGGAGTCCACATGTCCTTTTGCTGCTGACATGGCATGGCAGCATTACTGCACACAATCTGTGGTTCGATATCTCCAAATCAGATCCTTGAAGTTTTAGAGCCCTGGATGTTTAACCAACCAAATAAATCACACCCAGCTTTTCCAAGTGAAAACGGCATGTGGACATGCTGGTTATTATTTCTGCAAGCTGGAAGATCTGTCATAAAAAGGTGAAGCGAATACACCAGACTTCCTTCACATGCAGCTTTATGGCACCATAATGTCACTTGTTATATGGGTATGTTAACAATGCGCGTGTCTGAAAATATTTGGCTTTGACCAGATGGCGTGCCCAACAAAACGTTTCTATTTAATATTGGTGATATAACTGACCTGTCATGCAGATTGGGGACGTGATTGATGGCCTGCATGGCTTAACACAGCTTCTTGTTTTTCACAGTGTACCAACAATCAATGAGCTGAGGGAGAGGGATTTTTTGTTTTTAAATGTGTTAAACTTTAATAAAAATTATCATGAGCACTGTTTATTATATCATGTAGAAAGGAATGAAATGTAGATGGATTGAAACCAAAGGTTGGTCAATTCCTAACTTGAAAAAACTGACAGCTGAGCTCTAAAAGTTAATGTATAAACCCTGATTACATAACAAATTGAATAAGTTGAAAAAGCAGGATGTCTACTTTCTAAAAGAAGGATTTGGTTATTTAAAAGTGATATTTCATTTCAAATTGTATACAGGCTATTACAAAAACTTTCCTATGGAAACCAGTAGTTTAGGGCATTTGGCTTTTTCATTTTAATAATAATGTAAAAGCAAACTCGATAAATAAACTTTTATTTCCATAAACTCAACCAGCATATCTCAGGCTAAAATAACAATAGAGAAAGTATAGGCCAATGCAACAAACAAACAATAGAATAAAATAAAAACACTAGCATAGTCGGGGGGGCTTTAAAAGTGCAGGATTTTGGGCGCAATCATCGACGTCTGCTCATTTGAGTCCGTGCTGCGTCTCCTTGTGTCTCCTCAGGTCCACTTTCCTCTGGAAACCTTTCCCGCAGAGGTCACAGCCGAAAGGTTTGAAGCCCGTGTGTTTCCTGCTGTGCGTGATGAGGTTGGAGCTCTGACTGAAGGCCTTCCCGCACACCTGGCACTTGTGCGGCTTCTCACCTGCAGGAGAAAACGAAATGTCAGAGCAGAGCCATTTATACGCATTACGCACGGAAAGGCCTTTTTTGCATTTAGGCCTGTCGATGCTTTCAGTTTGCACGGTGTCTCACCTGTGTGGATGAAAGTGTGCTTTTTCATGTCTGACTTTTGGTGGAACCTCTTCCCGCAGTACTGGCACGGATAGGGCCGCGTGTCCGAGTGGATGAGCAGGTGCGTGGACAGCGTGGAGGAGCGCTTGAAGCTTTTGCCGCAGATTTTACAGCTGAAGCTCCTTTCCTGTAAAATGTGTAAAGTGTCAGTGTGGAAGGCCTCAAAACATTAGGCCTACATTAAACCGCAGAAATAAAGCAGGCCTGAAAAATCAGACTGGAGTTGTGGTGGCCAAACCCCAGTTATCCGGGGCCTTGCTTCCAGGATGTGGGCCTTTGAGTCTGCAAAGCAACTTATGCAACAGTTTATTTTCAGTTAGAGGCCTACCTGCGAGTGAACCGCTCTATGCTGATCCAGGCTTACGGCGTGTCCGAAGGTTTTCCCGCAGATCCCGCACTCAAACGGCCGCGTCCCGCTGTGCGACCGACGCACATGAACCTCCAACCCGTGAGGTGTGGAGAACACCTTTTGGAAAAATAGATATTAGACATTTTTACTTCGAAATTCAACTCAAAATTTTAAAAAACGACTATTTATTTTTCAATTTGAGAACGATTTACATCTCATTCCCAGCCACTAAATATGGTTTAAATTTAAGTTAAACTTGATGTTATGCCCCGATCACCAATAAACACACTTACAATCACTAAGATCATTTGTAACATCTCTGCAAACTCAAAAAATATTAAAACAATAGAACTTTTACAGGTTTGGTAAGGTAACGCCGCAGTAAACATTGGTAAACGTACCTTGCAACATTTAATGCATTTATAGGATCCGCTTGACTCTATGTTAGAGCAAATTAAGTCACTTTCAGACTTGATTTCCGCCCGGCGGGGCTTCTGCTTTACATCCACATACAGCTCGTCTCCGTCCCGCATCCTGCATATTTGGTGGACCGTTGAAGAATAATCCTGGTAGGATCCGGACACCGTGCCCCGCTGTGCGTAAAGCGGCTCGGTGCCGCTGTCCTCCGCACCGTAGATGCTGACAGGTGAGTGAACCTCCCTGTGGCCCTGGAGGTGGTGATGATATGGCCCCGGAACCAGATTCCTCAGCTCAGAGCCGGAGTACGCTGTCCAGGAGTAAGGAAAGAGCGGGATGTTGAAGTGCTGGCCGTCCTCCGCTGCTGTAGTGGGGCATTTCTCTGAATCTGGAAGTTGATTTGGTTTGGACAAATGAGTGCAAACTGCAAATGGGCCTTACTGGAAATGATTAGATGACATGCGTAATAGTAGCCTAATTTTAGACTAAAATAACCAACTGAAACCTTGAAGCGCCCGCATCAAAATGATGAACCTTACATTTACAAAATAGTTATTTGTGTGTAAGAAATGTAATGACCGGCGAGATATTTTACTTTTTTCTCAGTTAAATAAATTAGTACATGCAGATTTCAAAGGTTGGCCTATCAGTGAACATAGCATATTCCTGGATGCCCCTATTTTGACTCCCAAATCATGACAATGCGCTTGATCTTTGTTCTCCATCATGGCAATCAGTCGGTTACATGAGTGTTAAAAGTGATGAAAATAAATCATGAATCTGATATGGATAAATGGCAACTGTTGAAAATTACTTTTTAACAAAAATTATATAAGCTCACTGGTCCAACAATATTGACACTATCATAATTCAAATAGGCCTAACAATAACAGACTTTGTACTTTTTAATACTCCTCTGACACAGACCTGGTGATGAGGAGGGAGACGGGGGACGCCAGAAATCACAGTCGGAGGATCGGTCACACACGCTGCCTTCACAGCTCAGCGGCGAGCTGGAGGACAGCGACCCCGGGGACAGCAGCCTGGACCCGAGGGAAAGTCTGTCAGCGCTTGCGGTCACATCCTCCTGCGGTTGCAAGTTGGAGTCAAACTCCCTCTGAGATTTGGTCTCTGATGGCAGCAGAGGAGAGCAATGTCACGGACTGACTGTGAAACTGATGTCTAAGTAGACGAAATTAATTATACCAAAAACGGAATATTTTCCAAGGGGTACGAATCGCTATTGCTAGCGTTGTTCAAACATTTTCGTGCGTAATTACGCACAAATGAACCTACCTGTGCACACGTGAGCCAGAATAGTGTCCAGTCTACTGTAGTCATCCTCTAGGTACCGGGTCTGGTGGTAGCTGTGGGCCCTTTTACTCTTCACCAGGAAAGACCTCGGCATGTTTTCTTTCTTTCTCTCTGACGGTGCTGTTCTGGTCTGAAATCCTCCACTTGACTTCACTCCTCTCCACGCTGTTCTGACTTTATCTGTGGACAGATTGGAACACTATTGGTTGACAGGCGATACGGCGTTGGGATTTTTGGCAGGCTATTACGCAGGCGCAGAGGGGCCGTATCGTTTACCAGGTGTCGCTGGGCAGGTGGCCAAAAGCGGGACCACCGTTCCCCACTAGGATCCTGGCAGATATGGGATTGGAGAGGACATATTGTATGTCCTTAATGGTACATACGTGTGACGAAGGCTGAATCACATAAGAGGAAGTTTAAAAGAAGCTATAGTTTAGGCTACTATAGTTCGCTTAGTTTAATCTAGCCTAAATTATTTAAATTGATAGAGTTATATTAATTAACGGGTCATATTATCAAAATGTGGACTATTTTTAAACTAAAAAAAGTTCAAATAAATTCTCAAACGATAGCCTATGTGTTTATACGGATAAACACATTATTATGCTTTAGGCTATTAATGTCCAATTGGTGTCCACAGC
Organism: Micropterus salmoides; assembly: GCF_014851395.1. Classification (NCBI taxonomy): domain Eukaryota; kingdom Metazoa; phylum Chordata; class Actinopteri; order Centrarchiformes; family Centrarchidae; genus Micropterus; species Micropterus salmoides. The sequence goes on along the minus strand of NW_024040485.1, from coordinate 21,713,652 downwards.
TGCGAAGGTTCAGAAATTGCAGGAACTTAGGACAAATTCAGACTGGATATGTACGCTTGCCAGTGTGTATCAATGGTTGAGATTTACATCACAAGTATGAACTCTAAATCAAATGAACATAATAAAACAAGCAGGTCATTTTCGAGTCTCATCAAGCCAGATGATTAAAAAACAGGCCGGTAACAATATAATTTAAATGTAATAAGACTGAATGATAAAAACGTGTGTGTTTGTCGATGGTTACATGCAGGCAGAACAGGCTTTGGTGGATAATGACCTATTTGTTTGACTGGTTGTAAAGTGATCCTGTTAATGAGACGCGCACGGCCCCTTTGCACAACAGCCTGCTGGTGGGGAGCCGAAGTATCCCTTTACAGTTACACTGCTTCAGCTTACCAGCACTGACTTCAGCCTTATTGTTTTACATCATTAAAGCCCCCTCCCGGCCTATCCGCAGGCCCAATTAGGCTGTCCACTGAAATAAATGCAGGGCAGGAATACACAAGTGTCAACCGGAATATTAAAATAAACAGGATCAATTAAATCATAGGTAACGTTTTCGGTGGAAATCTGCCAGGCGCAAAATGCAAATCATGGAGCAGATTCGGGCTCTGTTCAAGGTCGGACCAAAGCAAAGCGGTATCGATTTTTGTCCGATGTGGGAACCGACTTTGTTTGATGCAGCTGCACAAGTTAGAGACCTGCAAGCAAAGCGCAGATAGCCGAGGCATAAAGACATAAACACATGTCCCATACTCACACAGCAGGTACTATATCCCAGCTCTGAGAACACACACTGTCCTGAACTCTGTCCACATTTACTCTCACGCTGCAGAGAAACACACCACAAAACCCTCTGCTGCTCATTCTGAGACACACACAAACTCTCTCTCACGCACACACATGCGCCGGCATGCTCTCTCTCTTTTTCACACACACACTCACCCTTTTTTTCGCCTCCCTCCCTCTGTCAGAATATTTTCATGTTAGTCAGCCATGAAAGTCAAACAAAAACACTGATTCATGTTTTGATAAAAGATACCCATACTCTTTGGACATTTGCATTGTACAAAAATAGACCCTTTAAGTTGCCGTTTAGAACTGAATTCCTTTCATCATTACTTTTATTCCCACTTAGAGACAGACTCTTAGCTCTGTCTTTTTTAATTATCAACATAAAATGCTCTATGCTCTATCACTCAACTTTATCTCATATCTGTGGTTGACAGTTTTCTGATGACTCTTCTCATGCTGACACTTAACTTTGAAATGTTTCACTTGCTGAAAAGGGTCGAAAGGGTCGAAAGGGTCAAAAATCAGTCCATAAAATCTGACAACACTGCAATTTTTACCTCCCCTCCCCACCAATGAGAAGACAGCAATGGTTTCTCGCACATTATGAGCAAAGACAAAACATCAGACATGACTATTCCTGTAAAATTTACAGAATTTCAGACACTGAACTTTTTTTAATGTCAAAATCTCTACCACATACGGCAGCCTACGTTATGGACAGATAACTTATCTAAATTCAACACGTTCCCTACAGAGCGTGGTTGCTCAATCACATCTCATGAAAGATATTCAACCATACATTCGATTAAATGCTTTCGACTGCTTTGACATTGATAGCATCTGATTATTTTCATAAAGAAAGAAAAAAATTAATGTTCGAGATAGACGTAGAGAAGGACAGGGTTTGTGTGACAACGTTCAAACTCAGAGTTACACACTGACTCAGAACAGGAAACCGAGCGCAGAGTCGAGAAGACGCTATCAGTGTTGCCACAGCCTCCTCTTTTGTGTCCCCCCCCCACCACCACCTCTTCCCCCCCACCACCTCTTCCCCCACAGGCCTTGATTCTCGCTCTTTAAGTTTACAGAAAGTATGTGATTGAAATAGAAGCCCAATCGCAGTGATCACAGCCCGGGGAAGAGAGGGGGGGGGGTCATACTTTTGCTTTTCGCAGCAACAGTTGTCTACTTGTTTACCTTGTCAAAGGTGCAGATGCAGTCGCAGGGTTAAATTAAGACTTGTGCTGGTGAGCCATGAGGTTATTTTCTCAAGCTCAGCCTTATGCCCCTTTTCGGCCCAGACGAGGAGAGAGAGAGACTGTGGGGACTCCTCATAGTTTTAAATATACCTGAGGCTGCAGCTTTCATACCACATGCATGTGAATGCTGACAAGAGGGGCAGAGTGCAGGGCAGCTCATCTGTATGTTGTCTTGATGTTGACTCACTGCAGTTCAGTTAAAAGCAGCTAAACAGTGGCCACTGTGGCTACATAAGGGGATAGTGACAGATGCAAACATTTTCACAAGTAAAGGAAAAAGTCAGTTCAGTGGACCAGCTGACTAACGTCTGTTACATAGCAAAATCGAGCTAAAGTTTGCTAACATTAGCCTCCATAGCTACTGGTCATACTAGACCAGATGAAGCTGTAGCAGTAAAAACCCCTGAGGTGCATTGAATTGAGCAAAGGTGCATTTTGTTTCTCATAAATTAAATTTATGTTTGTTTGTAAAATGTGCGGTTTCATAGAAAGAATGTGGTGTTTCTTCTTTCAAAACTTATATAGTCTCACTTTAAGTCATAAAAGTGAAACTAAAACAGATTTTGTTCTGGCAGACAAAAATGAAAGCATCTCATGTGTGTAAAAAAACGACTTTTCTACAGTTTAATAGTTCCAGAAAATCAGATGCAAGATATGTAATTATAAAAAGTGGATTTTTACTGCATGCAATGGATTCATGCCATAATAGCTTATTGTGGCTAAACTGACTTTCTCTGCTTCATGTCTCTGTATAGTCCCAGGCACTCAGTCTGAGCGTTCACCTCTGCACCTCCACTTTGCTGTGGCATCTCAAGGAAAACCACACCATGCTATCTCATCCCCTCACAGGTTCCTTTGGCTCCAAAACTGTAACCACGGTGTAACAACCCCCTCCCTCTCCCTTTTAAACTATCTCTGTGTCTTTCCCTCCACATACAGTCTGATTTTAGTCCTTTTCCTTGGGTTCAACTACATTCATCCACCTCTTGGGAGTGGCTGTCCGAATCTCATAGAGATCTGGCCTCCAACTGGAGCCACCAGATAGGGACAGAGTGTGAACACAATGAATGATTTACTGGGTTCTGCTGACCGCAAGACAGTTCTTCTTTCACACACAGGGTCAACAAACGTCATGTTTTTTTTTCTCGCCTACACTCACTTCAAATCTGCAGCAGTGGGGGGGTCTGTGTTACTGTACATTGATTGTTAGGATGATTATTCTGATTTAACTCTGACTATTGCTATACCATCATGTACCCTAAAGGTACCAAAACCATGGTCCATGGTCAGCATGGCTACAATTGCCATTACAATTACAATATGAGAAAGAAACCTTGTAAGTGTGGAAAACGGAAGAAACACTAAAAAGAAACTTCCACGTTACACTAAACAGATGCTTGGATGTATGTTGTAAACACTCTACAAATCACCTCCCTCATCCATCACTGTGATCAGCAGCTCCCCTTGTTTGCAACCAGCCTGTTTCTGGTTGTAAATTTCTCTCACAAATACTAAGAATCTCATCAGGGACGTTGGTGCGTGGATGTGAAGAAACATGCTCGGTGCTTCCTGGTCATTGTGTCTCTGTCCATGTCTGGGGGGGGTGAGGTGGCCGTTTGAAAGGTCAGAGTTCAACAGGCATAGTCAAGACTAAATAAGCCTGCGGTTTGCATGTGTGTATTTATTTCCTATGTTGGATGTTTTTAATCACTTTTCATGGCTTTCACATTGCTTTCAACTGGACAAAGGTACCCAATCTTGGCTATGAAATCACTGTTTATTTTTGTGAAAATATGTGTGTGTAATCCCTGAACGAAGCTTATGTGTCCCCTGTTTCTGCACAGTTACAAGTGCCAGTTCCTTTTAGCTGATGCTCTAAAATCTGCGGTATCTCTCTTGGACATACTTTCACATAGAAAACACCACTCGGTCTGTTTTTGCATGGGGTGTAAAACACTGGTCACATGGTGGGTGGGCTTTCACACTTCATCTCTGCTGTTCCCAAAATATTTTGTCTGGTGTTAAAGTTAGCAGAATTCAATTTAGTTTCCGCAGAACTGATTTGGTTTTGCTGAGTACTCCATGTGTGTCACTGTATGTCTTCCAGGACAAAGAACTTCACATGTACTGCATATCCATATCATTCTAATACTGAAAAATGTGTAGGAGTTAGAAAATTGTTTTAAGAGGTATGTGCATGTAGCAGATGTAACCACACCTGTTTCTCTTTATGGACTTTAAGGGAAAGACAATGACATTATAAATGCTATTGAGTTTAAAAATGTCTCTGCATGCAAATGAAAATAAAAGCAATCAGCAGTGAGAAAAAGAGGCAGGAAAGACAAGAGTGTGTTGCTTGTCAACAGTGCGCAGTCCTCTTATCTGTGGTGTGCCTGTGAACACATTTGTTCATGTGTGACTTTCTGCAAGTCATTTCTAATCCACCAACCTCAAAGTCATTTTCTTTGAATTCTAAATTGTGACTTTAAGGATGAAAACATGAGTTGACAGCATGCAAAACAACAGTATGGGAGGCAAAATGCAAAAGATCAAAATTTTGGAGGAAAGTCAAGCTCAGAAGTAGCTCAGGAAATGACCATCTAGAGTGGACAATCGTACTACCAGTATTACCCCTCATCCCATCCACCCACCACACCATCCGCACCCTGTTTGAACCATTATGAACTGCTGACCACTGCTGCTGTGGGATGACTGGACAGTTGCTTCTTTTCATTGTGAAATCAGTTCTGCAGAAACTGAGCTTGAACAACTGCAAAAAAGCTGTCCACAAGAGTGACTTTGACTTTTCTTATCTAACATTAAGAACATCTGCACCGAGAGTGACAGTGAGGGATATTATCTATTTCACTCGAACGGAAAAGCAGAACATCACGGTTCCTTTTTTTCATTAGGCCTAGCTGTTGATAGAGTCAACAGATGCACTATTGAAACACTGGTTCATCATTTGACTAAGTAATCGTTAAAGGATTTTTTCCCACTCAACAAAACGTGTCAAATGGATACTTGTCCACTTTATATAACATACTTAATACTTAAGTTGTATTCTTGTTGAATGCTTAGTTACTCCTGTATCAACATGTCTTATACAATAATCCAATTCTAAACTTCTGATTAAATCCCTGGCCTCCTCCTAGCTAGCTTTAAAGTCAGTATTGGCTGGAAACTAAGTACACTAGTACTTTAGGCCTATTTAAGCTTTTAGGTGAGTAATTCCCTTTTGTGCTACTTTGATAGGAAGTTTGAAAATTAGTTGCTTTCTTACCAAGAATTAGTTGAGAAGATTGATTTCACACGTCTGTACATTCAATACATTACATTTACTCATTTGCACTTTTATCCAAAGCAACTTACATTTGAGGAACAACATACAAGCATCAACAAAGTATCAATACAATACGAGAGCTACAACTGACAATACATACTAGCAAGAGCAGCAATAAATACTAGTAAGAGGTAATAGCACGTATGGCATCAGTCGGGTATATACCTAGGGAAAGAGAAGTTCTCAGAAGAGATGAGTTTTCAAGAGCTTCTTGAAGTTAGAGAGGGACGCCTCTGCTCTGATGGCGTGTGGTAGCTCGTTCCACCATTGAGGTGTCACAGATGAGAACAGCCGAGACTGGGATTGCTTTGTGTGAAGGGATGGCAGAGCCAGGCGGCATTCGTTGGAGGAGCCTAGCGGCCGAGAAGGAACGTAAGTTTGTATTATGGAGTTTAGATAGATGGGTGCAGACCGTAGTCACTCTGCATGCAGCATTAGTGACTTGAATTTGGTTCGGAAGGCCACAGGTAGCCAGTGGAGTCACTGAGTAATAGAGTGACTGTACAAGTCATGAGTCCTTTTGGGCTGATCAAAACCAGACGCGCTTCTCTGTTCTGAACCATTTGTAACGGTTTCACTGCACAAGCTGGAAGACCTGCTAGGAGGGCATTGCAACAGTTGAGGAGAGAGCCAACCATGGCCTGTACCAGAAGCTGGGTGGCGTACTGATTAAGGTAGGACCTGATTTTTCTCATGTTGTCTAGATCAAAGCAGCACGACTGAAAGACAGCAGCAACATGGTCTGAAAAGGACAGCTGGTTGTCAGTCTTGACAGCCAATTTTCTCACCACCCTGGTTGGAGTGATGGTAGAGGAGTCAATTTGTAGTTTGATGTTATGGTGGATAGATTGCTTGGCTGGATTGACCAAGAGTTCAGTCTCAGAGAGGTTTAGTTGAAGGTGGCAAGCCTTTATCTGTGCAGATATGTCCCAGAGACAGTCCGTGTTCCGCGCTGAGATGGTGGAATTGTCTGGCAGGAAGGATAGGTAGAGTTGCATATCGTCTGTGTAGCAGTGGTAAGAGAAGCCATGTGAGGGAATGATGTGGTGTGAATTGAGAAGAAGGGGAGAAGGGGCCCCAGCACTGAGTCTTGGGGCACCCCTGTGGAGGGGCAGTGGGAGGAAGATAATTGTCCTTGCCATGGTATTGTTGTCCTTGTACGGTAAATATGAAGCAATAACCAACAACTGGTTAGCTTATCTTAGCATAAAGACTGGAAGCACGGGGAAAAAGCTAGCCTGGCTCTGTCTAAAGGTAACAAAATCCATCTCTAAAGCTCACTAATTAACACATTACAGTCTTGTCGTTGACTTCCTGCAAAAACTGAGGTGTAAAAATTACAAGGTGCGGTTTTAATTGGGTCTGTGTGTGCACTATTTTTTACTTTTGTAAAATACCTTTACTACTATTTAGTATTATCTGGGAAATATTCGTATTTCCTTCCAGGACAGGAGTTAGTTGATAATAATTTTTTTCACAGATGAACATGGTTGCTGTGCTTTGATTTGTAGATTGTGTCACATTGCTCTTGGTGTCAGGTGTTGATCTTCTGGAAATCCTCTGACAGTCGGTTCCTGATCTTGGGATTCTTATCTGTGCAGTCTTGTGTCTGAATACATTCCTGTCCATGTCCATGAACTCTGGGAGCCCTCTAAATGACACCACAAGTATGATGCTCTCATATTAATCACAGCAGAGCTTCATGGGTGGGTCATCACCAGTCTGGGATTTGGAAAAAGGTGGATCCACAGTGTGAGGGGTAAGTTTCCTTATTTTTTGTTACTCATATCACTCTTACTAACTGCAGCTGAATGTCAGCTCCCTTGGGATGTGCTGTCTGTGTATTAGTCGTACTGGTTTATCATTCTCCAGGTTGTGCTTGTACTATGATTGTGCTAAAAATAGAGGTGTGTGTCAGAATGTGACGATTATAGGTGCTCTTGTCAACCTTGGAAACAGTAGTTGGACTAAATCTCAGCACAAAGTTTTACCATATTAAGTTAATTACACCATAATAAAGGTAATGAATTAAATATTTTAGTTCTGGATCCATTTTTTAATCTTCTCTCTCTCATGTCAGACTTCACTGTAGCGTCTCAGTCATAAAGAAACATGATGATGAGCTGACTAAATATGTTGCTCAGACACAACCGCTTATCTCCACGTCCGCCCAAACATATGGCCTCATAGACAAGAACCGATATTTATTTACAAGTTTGAATTCACACAGTATTATCTGTAAAAGAAAAAAACCCACAAAATCCATTCAGTAGCTGTTCTGAAGCTTTGGATCTCTCATGATGAACTTTGAGTATTTACCCACATATTTGCAAATGTTCAGTTGTTTATTGTCCTTGTTGGCTTAAAAACTGAGATTGAAAGTGGATTTTTGACCTTGGAAACAGTGCTTGGAAAAATCTCAGCACAAAGTCCATTTGGTAGCTGCTCTGGAGATTTTGATTGTATGACACCTGTACCATGTGATTAAAAATCAAGTTGTACATGTGTTTTGGGGTCGACAAAGTTCATCTCAGGAACTCACTCAACAGAAGAAGAAGAAAAAGAAACACAAGAAGAAGAAGTAAAAGAAGGAAGAAGAAGAAGAGTCATAACTGGGCCGACAACTCACTGTTAATTGTCTGTAATGTGAAAATATTTAACACTTAAATATTTATTAACAAATAGCAATTCTGTAAATCCATTGTCAATTTTGATACCTTTTTTTTGACATTAGCTTTGTAGCTCTGAACCCATGCAAACATCAGAACAAAGTCGGAGATTAATATCAATAAGTGCATGTATTGAATCAATCACTTTCAAATAACCATGCCAGCAGAGGTCAGAGGAGCTGAGTCTTGGTGGAGCAAGCAATGTGCAAATATGAGAAAATGCTCAGGACTCTTGTGGACAGAGACAGAAATCTGTCTCAGATTCTGATTCACTGGTCAAATTTTGTGACCTCTTTCTGGATTTAAAATCCACCCAAGCTTCAGAGATTTCATCATCTGTACGTTTCCAGCCCAAATCATCATGTTTTTTTTTTGAGTTGCTTCATTTCACAACATAGATGATACATCAAGAGAAGTTGCCTCACAAACTATCACATAGAGCATCCGGTTGTCTGAAAGCAAACAGGCCTCATCATCATTGCATGCCATCAAGCCATTAATGCTAATTTATTTGACTGTTGCTAAAATTTATGTTTAACTTCCCTGCAATGACTTCTAGTTAGTTTTAGGATGAATTTTAATATGTATATTTATGATTTTCATGTATTTATAAACTTGCCTCAAAATAACTGGTTGATACAGCGCAAATATGTCAGACTGCTGCTCACTGTACTAAAATCTAACACAGTGAAGCTGCTTTCTGTAGTTTTGGACACAAATTGTGGGGATTAAAATAAATTAAAACTGTCACTATAATATGTCATTACGACTTTGTTATTTGATTTTGATGATAGTAAGAATGATTTCCTATTATTTTTTATTATTTCACCCCCATCCTTGTTTTAAATGTATTCAAATTGTGTAAGTGTTGTTAAATTGTCTGCTCTTGTCTTTGTTTTTGTTTTGTAAAGCACTTCTGAGCTGCATTTCTTATTAGTGGAAACTGTTTATTGCTGGTGAAGGATTAAGCACATAATTGAGTAACAAACCCTTGTCTTTGAAGAACTTATTAATAAAAGAGAATAAACACATGCATGAAAGATTAAATGTAAGAGGAAACAATTTTCTGCCATTACAATTGGTACTGGTATCATTATTTAACAGGTGCTTATAACACCTGGCACAAATTATTAACAAATACAATACAACACACTTTCTCTATTTGGACAATTCCTGAACAGCTAAATTCACATCATTTTGCTTTCCAATGCATGTACAGTTAATTAGGCAAAATAGCAATGTATGATATCATATTGTTATATTACCTACATACTAAAGAAAAACTACTAAATCAATGTTGTGGAAGATGTGGGAACAACTGGCAATTTGACTTCCACTACAGTGGATAGAGAAAGTCAAACCCCTGAAAAAGTTCAGACTAAAGTGCAGCCCTGGCTAGTCTCAAACATTCCTCTTCAAGATGCAGACAACATGTTCTCTTTCATATTTTGCAATTTCTATATAGAATTATTAGACCAGGAATGGATATACAGTTTTTCTTGAACTGAAACAGTACACCATCTTGCAAAAAAGAGATTCAAAGCTAATCAAGTAGAGTTGGCAAAACAAATAAGTAAGGAAGAAACTAAATTTTTCATTTTAAGATGCATTGGCAGAGGATTTGGGATAAAGATAAGCCTACTAAAGGAAGGCATTTATAACAGATCCAGCAAGACGTCAGGTCACTAAAGAAAAGTAGGAAAAAAAGAGTGCCTGGTTAGTAGGAAAAGAATGGGACGCACTAAATTAATCTTTACACCTCACTGGGACGCATCCAAATAGTGGATCCTGTAATTCTTCTCTGTCCAAAATATGCAAATGGATTAAATACTTTTCTTCACCTTGACCTCAAAACAACCTTCACCTACACTTGTCTACAAAACATGGGACTGATTAAAATGATGTAAGAACAGTGTATCACGACAGTTGGTTGTAAATTCTCCTTTAAAAAGAAGAAGATGAGGTGAACCCATAAACTGTAGGCTATATAAAACCCCTGCTGTGCCCGTGTCGTTGCTGCCCCCTGTTGGTTCGTGGTGACCTCCGGTGCAGCAGGGGGCGCTGCGGCTCACGGCGCGTCCCGCTAAGGAAGAGCACCGGTCAGTCTTCCGCTATCCAGAGACGGCGTCTGAGACCAGAAGGAAGAGGAACAGAATACCCCTAAAATGGTGAGTGAAATCTATCGATATACATCCAGTGCCGAGTAATATGTGTGTGTTGAGATGTGTTTGATGGTAGAAGAGTGTCTCCGGTGGTTTGAGTGTCAGATGTTGCCGGATGTTTGCGGCCTCACTATGCCGGTGAGCCGCTGAGCTCCAGCGTGGCGCCTCCATGGCTGATGAAACTTCAGCTCAGCTACACCGCAGGACACTCTCACCAAGCGTTTAATAACTTATTAAAAAACTGTCACTGTCAACACCGTGAAGTGCGAATCATCTGACATACAATACTTTAGTATTTAGGTGAAGTGTGTCAACAGTTTCTCGGTCTTAACATCTTGACTCTGCATTTTCTCTCAGGGTTTCGTCAAAGTGGTGAAGAACAAGGCCTACTTCAAGAGATATGAAGTCAAATTCAGGAGAAGAAGAGGTATGGAAATATTTATACACCAGCTTCACAGCGTCGATACTGCGCATGCGCCAAGCCCCTCTTTAAATGTGTTAAAGCAGCTTCAGTAATCATTTGCTCTCGTTAACTCCACAGAGGGGAAAACTGACTTCTACGCCCGCAAGCGCCTGGTTGTGCAGGACAAGAACAAGTATAACACACCCAAGTACCGAATGATCGTCAGGTTCTCCAACAGAGATGTCTGCTGCCAGGTCAGGGAGCCAAGAGACTCGAGAGTGAAACTCATGCGGTCACGTGTTGAAAGTTACCTGACTCTCACATGCCTGCCTCTCTTTTCCAGATTGCCTATGCAAAGATTGAAGGAGACCAGATTGTGTGTGCTGCTTACTCTCACGAGCTGCCCAAATATGGCATCACTGTAGGCCTTACTAACTACGCTGCGGCCTACTGCACCGGGCTGCTGCTGGCTCGCCGGGTGAGAGCACGTATGCACACAAAGTGGCAGATATCAGCAGGCCACACATGAACAGGCCAGCAAGATTTGTGCAGAAATAGCAATGTGATGAGTGTTTGCTTCTCTTGTACCTGCTTCCTGCTCATTAGCTGCTGCACAAGTTTGGCATGGACCAGGTGTACGAGGGCCAGGTGGAGGTGACGGGAGATGAGTTCAATGTGGAGAGCATTGACGGACAGCCAGGCGCCTTCACTTGTTACCTGGATGCAGGCCTGGCCAGAACCACCACAGGGAACAAGGTGTTCGGAGCGCTGAAGGGGGCAGTCGACGGAGGGCTGGCTATTCCTCACAGGTCAGTATGAGGCGGGTGTCCTCTCCACTGTACTTGTGGTTTTAAGTGAGGATTCAAGGAAATATCTTTCCAGTTACAACAAATGTGCACTTGGGAGTTTTTTTCTTCCAAACAACTTAGTTTGCAAGTGTTCCCAAGTGGCACTTAAATGACTAAACCCTCTAACACAGTATTTACATCAATAAAACGCACTCTCCTCACAGAAGTATTATTTTTGCAAAAGAGGACATTAGTTTCCCTTTTTCTGTTTTCTTAAAAAACATTTCCTCTTGCGTAGACCCAATCATAGTTTTCATGCTGTGGGTCAGTGACGGTGTTGGCCCTGTTTGTGTTTGCTGGTTCTTGTCTGCTTCTTGATGATGATAGAAAGCATGCTGAGCAAAATGTAGTTGGTCCTTCATTTGCATTAGCTGATGTTTACTGTCCTTTCAAGACGGGGCTGAGAGAAGCAAGACGAACCAAAGCATACGCGTTCGGGGGGGGGATACACATTACAAGTGTAAAAATGATTCAGTCAAGTAAGAGTTGAAGTGTTTGGAAATGCTGGATTGTCTGAGTCCATCACTAAACCAGATGGGATCTCTGCTCTTCCTTGTTTCCAGTCTAAAGCGCTTCCCTGGTTACGACCCAGAGAGTAAAGAGTTCAACGCGGAGGTGCATCGGAAACACATCTTGGGCATGAACGTGGCCGACTACATGTCGTACCTGATGGAGGAGGACGAGGATGCTTACAAGAAACAGTTCTCTCGCTTCATCAAGAACGGAGTCACGCCAGACACAGTAAGAGAGCGGCTCCTCACTCACGAAAATAAGACACTGCACGACACTTTGAGACTACAGCAAAGCATCTCTGGCCATGGTTCTGTTTTCTTGCTCGATAAAGTAGCCTGTTAGTGTAAGGATGTTAAGTTACTGGAGGAAAAGAAAAAACAACTGCAGCAATAGATTAATGTTTTGGTGTTAGTTTTTTTAATTACATTAGATGCACATCACGGTTGTTGGTCACACCTCATCAAGTAAATTAATTGGTTCAGTTACTTTTTGTCAGGACATGGACATCTCAAAACAGGAAAAGTATTTCAACAGTAATGCTTCTTTCCTGAATGCTTCATGTAGAACTGACAAGCTGTAATCTTTGAAGTAATTTATAGCCGGCTGAGATTACTTTATTGCTGATATATCTTATCAGTGTATAGTTTGCTCAATACATAACCAGTTTCAGTACAGAAATACCCACAGCATGTTTGAGGTAATTTCGAAATAGTGTCTCAATTACATAATTTGTCCACCAGAGAGCAATGACATATCTGATTAATCATGAGTACGAAGAAAAGGAAAATGCTGAGTGCATTTTCCCAAAGTAGTTTTCAAACTGGGGTTTGATCAGTGTTATTGAACTATAAAATGTAGACACAGCTCAGATCTGGCTTGATGCAATACAGTATTTAGTTGCAGATTCCTTGAATAGCATGAGCTGCCTCTTGTAGATAGATGGTGACTGAAAGCTGTCTACCCAGTCCACATGGCATACAGAATGTCTCATAACATAATTTGGGTTAGTTTGACACAGATTGTGTTTGCTGGTTCTTGTCTGCTTCTTGATGATGATAGAAAGCATGCTGAGCAAAATGTAGTTGGTCCTTCATTTGCATTAGCTGATGTTTACTGTCCTTTCAAGACGGGGCTGAGAGAAACAAGACGAACCCAAGCACACATCTGTTATTGTATTGCAGCGCAATGACAGAAGCCAGACGAATCATCATGCACGGGTGAAATGCCTGTGTACTACATTTAATATACATGTGATTTTTGTTCTTTTCAGGTAGAAGAAATGTACAAAAAAGCACACGCCAACATCAGAGCAAACCCTGTACACGAAAAGAAACCCAAAAAAGACGTCAAGAAGAAGAGGTGGGTTCCTTATTTCCATATCGTAATTGCTTTTTTCCCTTCTCTAAGCCAGCATTGGTGATGCAGTAACATGAGACAAAATTGAAAGGTGAATTTTTCCCTGGTTCTTGAGGGCAGATTAAGACAACGTTACCCTTTAAAAAATAATAAATAAAATACCCACATCACATGGATACCCAGGGGAACTGTCCTTAACGCGAGCTCGCTGTCTAAGTATTGAATAGCTGTACTGGGAAGATCCCAGTGCTGAGCGGACAAACATTGTGCTGAATGTTAATGGAGTTGCTGCTGATGTCTCTTTCCGGGCAGGTGGAATCGCGCCAAGTTATCTCTGGCACAGAGGAAGGACCGCGTCGCCCAGAAAAAGGCCAGCTTCTTACGAGCACAAGAACAAGAAGCAGGGGACGGTTAGAGGCTTGCCACAACGCTCCCCTGCGAATACACACACACACACACACACACACACACACAAATAAATTTATTTCAAATGCAAGCTCTTGTTTCTGTCAATTTTTTTTTTTAACGAGTTTTGTGTTGAGTGGTTGTACTATTTTAAAAGAACATACAGGTGCTGGTCATAATTAGAATATCATCAAAAAGTTGATTTAATTCAGTAATTCCATTCAAAAAGTGAAACTGGGATATTATTCATTCCACACAACTATTTCAAAAGTTTTTCATTTAATTGTGATGATTAAAACTGACAACTAATGAAAATCCCAAATTCAGTATCTCCAAAAACTAGAATATTAAGACCGATACAAAAAAGGATTTTTAGAAATGTCCAACTGAAAAGTATGAACATGAAAAGTATGAACATGTACAGCACTCAGTACTTAGTTGGGGCTCCTTTTGCCTGAATTACTGCAGCAATGCAGCGTGGCATGGAGTCGATCAGTCTGTGGCACTGCTCAGGTGTTATGAGAGCCCAGGTTGCTCTGATAGTGGCCTTCAGCTCTTCTGCATTGTTGGGTCTGGCGTATCGCATCTTCCTCTTCACAATACCCCATAGATTTTCTATAGGGTTAAGGTCAGGTGAGTTTACTGGTCAATTAAGAACAAGGATACCATGGTCCTTAAACCAAGTACTGGTAGCTTTGGCTCTGTGTGCAGGTGCCAATTCCTGTTGGAAAATGAAATCTGCATCTCCATAAAGTTGGTCAGCAGCAGGAAGCATGAAGTGCTCTAAAACTAACTGGTAGACGGCTGCGTTGACCTTGGACCTCAGAAAACACAGTGGACCAACACCAGCAGATGACATGGCACCCCAAACCATCACTGACTGTGGAAACTTTACACTGGACTTCAAGCAACGTGGATTCTGTGCCTCTCCTCTCTTCCTCCAGACTCTGGGACCTTGATTTCCAAACATCAGAGAACATAACTTTGGACCACTCAGCAGCAGTCCAGTCCTTTTTGTCTTTAGCCCAGGCGAGACGCTTCTGACGCTGTGTCTTGTTCAAGATGGGCTTGACACAAGGAATGCGACAGCTGAAACCCATGTCCTGCATACGTCTGTGCGTGGTGGTTCTTGAAGCACTGACTCCAGCTGCAGTCCACTCTTTGTGAATCTCCCCCACATTTTTGAATGGGTTTTGTTTCACAGTCCTCTCCAGGGTGCAGTTATCCCTATTGCTTGTACACTTTTTTCTACCACATCTTTTCCTTCCCTTCGTCCCTCTATTACTGTGCTTGGACACAGAGCTCTGTGAACAGCCAGCCTCTTTAGCAATGACCTTTTGTGTCTTGCCCTCCTTGTGCAAGGTGTCAATGGTCGTCTTTAGGACAGGTCTTCCCCATGATTGTGTAGCCTACAGAACTAAACTGAGAGACCATTTAAAGGCCTTTGCAGGTGTTTTGAGTTAATTAGCTGATTAGAGTGTGGCACCAGGTGTCTTCAATATTGAACCTTTTCACAATATTCTAATTTTCTGAGATACTGATTTTGGGGTTTTCATTAGTTGTCAGTTATAATCATCAAAATTAAAAGGATTGAACACTTCAAATATATCAGTCTGTGTGGAATGAATGTATACATTATACAAGTTTAACTTTTTGAATGGAATTACTTAAATAAATTAACTTTTTGATGATATTCCAATTATATGACCAGCACCTGTATTTCTTGTTTTGGTTTTCGTTATTACACCCATGGATTTTTATAGGGATAATGCGAAAGCATCATATGAATCAAAGTATAACTTGCGGGTGCGTTAAACAGAACTGAACAGAGTCAACAAGTTACGGTGAAGTGGCATGTAGTTTAATTGTGCAAAATCATGCTGGTCTCTTCAACAAGTAAACATTTTTACATTTTTAAAATACAAAACAGCAGCGTTGACCACAAGCCTTGACAACGGGTCACGTCTGTTCTGAATTCATTTTAAAGTGGTAAAACAAGTCAGGTTGTCAACTCCGCCACAGCAACTGAACAGCAATGTTTGAATGGGATTATGGAAAAATACTTTTATACAGCATTCAAATGTGATCACAGAATTTGACAAAAGTTCTCCACCATCACTGGTGATAAACATTCAGATGACTTAAGCATGATCTCTATGGCACTGAGACATAAAATCTAAAAACAATGACACAGCAGATTACCACAAATGCTCTTTTCAGTGAGAAATACAAGTAGAGAACATTCACAAACCAAATTAAATACATCTATATTTCTCTTTGTCAATGCAGCATTGACGATGCCACTAGTGTTGCAGGTGGAGAATCTACAGCAGAGTGAAGTACACTGACATACAGTAAAACACTGACAGACAAATGTTAACACATTGTCCACTTTAAAGCTAACGAACTGCCTCGCTTTGTTGTGCAGATGAGTGACAATTCAAGGAAAAGCCTCCAGAACAGCTTCAGTGCTCCTTGGCATAGATTCTTCAAGTCTCTGGAGGCAGTGTCATCCCTTAAATTTCTCCATAAATTTGTAGTTTTTTCCTTTAATGTGCCACCAATCTGTACTTGGTAAGTGTGGTGATAGCCTATATTTTTATTCTGGTCAACTACTCCCCTAAGAAAACTCTAAAGATAGTTTGTCTCTCACTAAATTTTTTTCCAGAATAGACCTCTCTTCATTATGATGAACATTGGCCCTGTAGTGTCCAACAAACACCCTGTTTGCTCCTTTTGTTTGGCATTTCTGCTTTTTTATAATAGCGATAACTGGAGAGAGAAGGGATGACATGCAGCGAAGGGTCCTGGCTTGAACACAAACCCAGGCTGCTGTGGTAAGGACTCAGCTTTGATATGTGGTACGCGCTCCACTGGGGTGCCCCCGTTTACTCCTCTTTGAGTAATGTTGGCAAAAAACTACAGTGCCCAGTTGTTTTAGGAAATGAATTAGTCTTTTTCAAAAATGAAATATAGAATATCACCAGCCTCAACGTACACTCCCTGATTATGTTAACGTGTAACAACAAAATTAAGGAGCTTTCATTACACCGCCTTTGACAAGTCTCAGATTTAATTCCTGTTTTCCCTAAACAGAATAAACCCATCTTTGATGAACCTTGTTAGCCCATACGCATCAGCGTGATTTTGTGGCTCAAACAGCAACTTGGTCTCCCAATTCTTGTGACTAACAACTAACTCATCTGTTTACAAGTCTGTTTTTCAAGACGTGCCCCTGTAACATTCAACTGCGGTGAAAAATACAATCCAATCTAATGTGGCTGCATTTAGTGTGACTGATGGCAACATGCAATCATTCCGTTTATTTTAGTCTTATGGATTTGGACGTGTTTTCCAGGCCCACGAACTGGTGAAACTGGGGGTAGAGGAGGTAGGGTCTCCTTCACCTTGACCATTCATAAGTGTTAAGAGTTGATAAAAATTACTTTGTTAAATTTGCTATTCCTAAATCACAGCATCTTTAATAATCGGCTCCGTGTGAGAAACTGACTGGCATGATTTCAGAAGGACATCCTCGCCTCGTCACGAGTCCTTGGTGTGTGAGATCTGTCTCCACAGCAGAGCTTTCAGGTTGTTGAGGATAAGCGAGTGCTCCATGTTCATCTGTCCAGCATTACCCTTGAGAGCCATGCAAGCGTACAACTGCCTCTCGAGCTCCTCCCTCAGCTCTGACGGTGCTCCACGCAGGAGGTAGTCCTTCAGTGTCCCACATGCCTTGGCCAAGTTTGGCTGAACTGGCTCCTCCTTGCACCGTTTCTCTGACACATCACATGACGTCCGGCAGTCCACCCCGTAGACACAGTCGGCATCAGTCTCACACTTCAGCACCCGCATTTTGCGTTTGAACTCGTTCTCAGGAACCACCGCTCGGGTGTTAGTCAGACGGAGCTCATGGCGGTCGGTATAACCAAAGTGTGCCGCGGCAATATCGCAGATCAGAAAGCTGCCATAGGTGCCGTGGAAGATGTCCTCCACCAGCTCCAGCAGGCCCATGGAGATCTTAGCTTTGCGAGGCCATGAGGGGGTGAACCACTGGTCCATAGTGCGCTGCAAGCTGCTGGGCACCCAGGATACTAGCGGCCAGGGAAGAGACAGACCATACAAGGGCCCGTAGGGAACTCGCTCCGTCATGTACAGGTCCCCACAGTAGCCCAGTAAGCGAGGAGTGTGTCCACGGTCCTGGAGCAGCAGGCCCAGCAGCACCTCAAATACACAGAGCACAAATCTGTCAAGGGCTGGAGAAAATGAGAGCCAAGACATCATATATGAAAACACAAATGTATTTTGTGGCTTGTTATTATACCTCATCCATCTGCAAGAGGGCCCATGTAGAGCGGGCTTCTGGCAGTGACACACGTCCATCTTTGTTGCCATCAGCGACAGAGAGGATCTGGCTGACGAGGGTGGCGAGGTTAGCCTGCTCTCCAAGCTTGGACTAGTGGAAAGAGAGTGGAAACAGCAACTCAAAGAGGGTCCTTTCAGTCTTTAGTCCGCCACAGACTAAAATTTGCAGTTCTATAAGAACCTCTCTAACTCACGCCCTTTACCTTAAGGTGATTAAAGACCATCTCTCGGAACTTCTCCACTGATGTGCCTCTGGTGGGCTTGTCGAACACGGGGGCTTCTCTCCGTGGCTCCGGCTCCTCGCCCAGCTCGTAGTGCGCGACCTCCCCCAACCTACAGCGGACGATCCCATCATGGTCTCCCCAGCTTCCTGTGTACACCTGGCAAACACAATGCCAAAACAAACATTTAACACATTGAACATTACGAGTAGTAGAGTTACACGTTTAACAGGATGTTAAATGTTCCCACCTGGTTATTGGGCAGCATAGACAAACACCGGCCCATGTAGAGTGTTTCTTTGTCGCACAGACTGCTGCAGGCAGAGCCATCGATGATTCCCCTCCTGTATTTATCACACTTGAAGAAAATACGGGAAGTGTGATTTCACGTTAAGCTTTTTTGCCATTTTATTCATCCATTAGAATCTATCATTATCAGGCCCTGGGTGTCCCTAATCACAACAGAGGAGGGATGTTACTTTTCTAGGTCTTATACTTGGGCTGGACAATAAAACAATAACAATAATAATAATAATGAAATAAAAAAAAAATTTCAATAACAATATAACGAATGTTCAATAGATATTCAATAAATGTTTGATTTTATTCACTTGAATCATATACGAATTAGGACTTCATTTTTTATTAAGATGGTTATTTTGTTGAAGTGTTGACCAAGACGAGTTTAAACCACAATTGACCATCAGGTTTCTTCAACTTTCACTCAGTAGCAAAAATCAGCCTTTAAACTCAAAAGAAATAAAGATTTGATACTTTGACTATTATACTATATACTATTGATATCAAAAGAAATTAAACTTTTTATCGTGATAACATTTTTGGCCATATCGTGCAGCCCTATCTTAAACAGAGATCAGATTATATCTTGACTTGTGTCATTTTCAAATAACAACCACTTATAAATGATTGAGGTTGACACACCAGCAGGCCAGAGGTTCATCATGCAATGGTAATTACAAACTAAAGGTCAATTACAAAACTTATTTAAAGAGGTCATATTATGCTTTTTTTGGGGGATGTTTCCCTTTCGTTTATTTAGTTATATATCTATTTTGTGCATGTAATAGGTTTGCAAAGTGAAAAGGCCCAAAGTCCAACCCAAAGGGAGTTACCATCTCTCACAGAAAACACTGCTCCTGAACTGCCTGAAAACAGCTGCATAGTAGTCCAGCCTTTACTTCCATAAACTATCTGCATCACTTTGTAACAGGTGTCATGCTCGCCAAACAGCTAGTGTGGCACAACCTCAAAAAACACTGGTGGAGAAATACACTGAGCTGCAACACACACAGTGACAAGACGCCTGCTGCCTCCCTTCACCCCACCTTCCCTACTGAACATTAGATATCCTCCAGGCAGTCAACGGACATAAAGTTGTTACTGTGATGTACAGACAGTGCACAGTTAAATGTTACATATGAAAGATAAATTTGTTACAAATGAATAACTTTTATTTTTATGTTTTATTTAAAACTCTTGCTCCAGTCTAGGCTGCAAACCTGGTTCGGGAACATCTACAGCTGAACTGAAGCTGTGGTTACCACCTAATCAGGGCCTGTCCTACTCTGCTTCTGATTGGCTAGCAGTCCTGAACTAGGTATTGCGCATGTTCAATTCCCAACAAAGATTTTATAGAAGTGAGATGCTTCACTCAACACACAGGGTAAAAAGGAGGTGCTTAAGCAATGTGCAGAATGACAAAAAATATGGTGTTTTGACGCCATGTAAACCTGTTCTGGTACAACCCCTAAATAAGATATTGAACCTGAAAATGAGCATAATATGACGTCTTTAAAATAACAGGGTCTAAACAAATGAGATAAATGAACAAAGCCGTCACTTACAATGGCGTTCTTGCACTCGTGTCCTCTGCACAGCTCTGTGTAAGCAGAGTATTGCACATAGAGCACCCAGCTCCCCACCAGCACAGTCAGCCACGTAAGGAACAGGTACTTCACCCGCACAAAGGAGATCCGAGCCTGCGAAGGGCGAGCAGAAATAGAAACTCTTAAATTGATCCACATCCTGAAAGTATGCCAGATTAACTATATACCAGATTAGTCCAACAATTGATATAGAATTTGTTCACCCTGTGTAATCTTGAAAATGTTCATGTTGTTTTTCAGTGTCCATTCATGTAATAAAATTATTAATCTATGTATCCAGCCTGAGGTATACTGCCTGTATTAACATGTTATACAAGCAGAGTAAGCCAAAAGGGCATAGATTCAAGCAATACTTTTGCACTCCCTAATCAAACTTAGTCACATAATAGGTTACTGTGGTGAGAGCATGGGAGTGTCCCATAACAAAATGCTTGCTGGCTGATTAGTCGCCATGTGCAAAAATAGCTCATTAAGCTGGAAAATGGTTTGGAGGTATAGATTCAGTTGTTCCAGAGAGACATTCCACTCTGGTTTTGTCTCGTTAAAAAAACAAAGCAAATAACATCAAATTAGGGCCCATGTCACAGGATCCACACATCACGTCTCACATGGCCCCTTTGGACATAGGCCCTTTTGTTGTTTCTGCCATATTGTGGAAGTTAATGCTAGTGATGGGAAAAGTCACTGTTTTGAAAGACTCGAGTCACCAAATCTCGTTCATTAAAATGAACTAATCTTTTTGTGTGTCATTTCGTTCATTTTAACTAGGCTGGTTATTGCTGCGCTGCAGCCCTCTAGTGGGCGATTTAAAAAAAACAGCGCAGTTCTCAAACACAGAAGGCTGCCTGGCTTGCTCTAATTGACAAAGTATAATGCACAAATTCACCTCTTGATCTTTCTCTATCATGGTTCTATAAAGCCCCATGGAGCCACAACCAAATTAAATCCGTCCATTTTCACAATCTTTCCTGAGTATACTATCAGACCAGCCGTAGATACTGGTCATATAATTAGAATATCATCAAAAAGTTGATTTATTTCAGTAATTCCATTCAAAAAGTGAAACTTGTATAATTTATACATTCATTCCACACAGACTGATACATTAATTGTCAGTTTTAATCATCACAATTAAATGAAATAAACATTTGAAATATATCAGTCTGTGTGTAATGAATGAAAATAATATCCAAGTTTCACTTTTTGAATGGAATTACTGAAATAAATCAACTTTTTGATGATATTCTAATTATATGACCAGCACCTGTGTATATATATAATTATAATTACTATCACTATATCTCTAAAGTGCTCATTCATACAGTAGCCTAACGCCTATCCATGAGTAAAATCTATACATTAACATCAGATTTACAGGGAATATATTGAAGTAATAACACACTAGATGAATAAAACACACTCTTATTAAAATTTTACTAATTTAATAATAATCTCAAACACTGCAGGTTGTTCACCAGTGAGGAGCGGTGAAACAACAGCACAGCTCTGTCGATAAATAAAAAGTAAAAGTTAAGTTGCGTTCTCTGGCGGACCGGATCAGCTGTTAGCTGTAAACACTAGCAGGACTAAAGTTACGGTGCGGCTGTGTTCAAACTATAACTTAGCACAACATCACTGCGCTGTAATAACGTTATGCTTTATTAAATGTCACAAAATTATCAAAATAGATATTAGATAGGCTATATGTCAGTCCAGTGATTGTTACCTGACAGCAAGACTTGCCTCTCATTCCCGGTGCTGGCAGTAAGTCAGCCTGCCGAGTGAAGAGACTCCGAGGAGGACACGTGAGCGCTGAACGATTAGTTCATTCCTGCTCCACAGTAGCCGAGATGTCACGTGAAAAATGAACGACTCAAACCCAGAGACCCACAGTTATGAGTCCTGAACTAATCAATTCTGTTTCCTGTGTTGCCTGCTTACCACTGCCTGTAGCCAGCTGTCACGTGACAAATGAACGACTCAAACCCAGAGAACCACAGTTGAGAGTCGTGAACTAATCAATTCTGTTTCCTGTGCTGACGGAGATCATGCAGCTGCTGAACTGAACGCATACGTGAATTACCGAATTACTCACAACCCGTTCCTCCTGAGTGACATACAAGATTAGGTCAAAAGAAACGTTCTTTGAACGACACAACACAAGTTAATGCAGTCAGTTACTTTTCACAGTGATATAAAAACAGAAATCATCAGTCTTAATTTTTTTTTTGTATCTTTGACATTAAAAATCCCAACATTTACAGAACATCAAAACTCAAAAGAAAGAACACAGGAATCTAAAGGCAACACGGTCAAAAAGAACAGAACGAGATATAAACGCATTGACGGGTTTCTGTGCAACGTCATGGTCATCACCGACCGAGATGCGCGCGCAACCAGGGGGCAGAAAGCAGCCCTGTCTTCGCGGCATATCTAATGGCAGTGTTGGGCAAATTACTCAGAAATTGTAATTAGTTACTTATTACTCATTTAAAAATTAACAATATTACATTACCGATTACTGGGTATTTAAAGTAAATAGTCACGTTACTCGTTATGTTACAATTACTTTCGACCACCCCACCCCATCCTTAAAAGTGACAGAAAACCTGTTCAGCAGCGCATTTTAGAAATAAATCCACTTTACTGGAACAATAATTTAGTTAACCTGAGGAGTCAACCAGCAGCCTCTCAGACCAGGAGATGCTGTGTCATATAGGCTATGGGTATAGGCTATTTAAAAATAATTTTAAAAAACAAAGCAGGTCCTTCCCGACATTTTAGCTAATCGAGTAACGTTATTCATAACAGCAATGAGTATGATTTTTACGAATTACGTTTTTTAACGCCACTGTCCGAGCATAAATTAGTACAAAGTTACAAAGTTTACAACAATGTTCTTTGCATCTCTGAGTGTGACACAGCTAGGCTTAATGGCAGTACAGTATAGCTCTGGAAAGAATGCCCCTCTCACTCGTTCTTCCATTAGCCTTTTGGCTAGCAGCTGTGCGGGAACAACATTACGCTAATTGTCGCTAACCTGCATGAAGCACAAACAAACAGATATTAAGTCAACAAAAATTGACAAACAATGCATAATCTACTTTGATTGCAGTGGTTGACTACAGTTTTCTGACCGGCTACCAAAGCGCTTTTGTCCCCTGGCTGCGCGTGCATTCAGTAAAATCCAAAAAATGAATTCCCATTAAAAATATTTTGAGCCCAAAACTGCTTCTGAACAACAGCTAAAGATTTAAGCTGTAAGTGGCTGCTGCAATCAAGTGAAAGAAATTAAGAAAACTAAGTTGTTGGACAGCGCAGTAAAAAGTCATTTAGGTCAAACTTGCTTGTTAATCACAGTGTGTGACTTCTGCAGTTTGTACTTAAGAGGGATAAAGTGCATTTGATTCTCACTCTGATCACATGGCAGGAACGGCTTATGTTGTGTGTGTTTTTGGCAGCATGCTGTTCCTCTCTATTCAGCTCCAGCACAGTTTCCAAATCCCAGCAAAATATGCACCCAGTGAGGCAGAGACCAAGCACAAGCCTTTTTTTATATCTTTGATGTGCTGTGATTACTGTGCTTGGTAAACAGCTCAGGTCTGGGCAGAAGATCTTTGTGTCCATACAAACTGCAGCAGAAATTGGTTAAAAACGGTGTAATTACTCAGAAATTCAGTCATTAGTTAGAAATTCAGGTTAAGGCATGTGACTTCTCTGTGGGGTTTGAACATGTTTAAAAAACCTAATGAGGTCCTGGGCTTTTTCATGAAATTTGCTCACATAAAATATGCAACACATCCCCACTGTGAGCTACAGACTTCACAGAAAGGCAAAGGGAGGACACATGAAAGCCATAATCTTCCTGCTTTCCATTCCCTTTGGTGCATTTCACAAAAATTGTCCATTCGGCAGTTAGAGAGAACAGTGGCTTCATATTAGCTGTAGAGACGACTCCTCTGCAGAGCTGCCTGTTTTTTAAACGCTCCATGTCCCAAAGAGATGAACAAAAAGATAGTGGGCCTCCAGGGAGGGAACACAAGGTGCTAGGGGAGTACAAAGCAACACACCACAATCAGAACTGACTCCTTTGGCACGCACTGTATGTTGGTGCTGTACGTAGGAAATGTAGGCGCATGAAACACACACAGACAGTATGGTGGGATAAAAGAGTCATGTGTGCACATTGTGTCTCAGCACGTCTGTGCAAACACATGATGTAAGAAGTGAAACCCGAGAAGCAAAGAGTTTTATCCTTCACTCAACTGTGTCTTTTTTCCATCACTTCTTATTGTCTCAGCTAAGAAGACATTAGATAAAGTTAATTGATACCACGCAGGGAATGCAAGTGTCAAAAAAGCAGATGTACATGTACTGTAGTAACTATACAATAAAAACTGTAAAATCAAACTGAGTAAAAAGAAAGTTAAGTAAATAAATACGATTATTACACTTGAAGAAGAGTGGAAAAAGGAAATAAAAGAAACCTATTCCACCTAAAGGAAAAGGCAGAACATGTCCCCTGTATAGTAGTATAACCTAGTTGCAGTGGCAGTGGATAGTGCAAGTTACGGATGATAATTGGAGATGGTAATGTGTAGTGTGCAAAACACAAAACCTAGTGCAAACTGTAGGGTTACCAGCTGTCGACGGTTAGATTCAGTTACTGAGCATTAACCCTCATGCAGTATTGAGATCTTACAGTCCAGTCACTACAGCAGAGACAAAAGACCTGCAGTATCACATTTTTCTATACTGTGGATGGAGCAGCCTGGAGCGGTACTCGCGGATCCATATAGGGATTGGGAGGTGTTGCCTATGATGGCCAGTCGTTTGGCAATCATCCTTTTTCTCTCCCACTTCCTCTATAAACTTCATGAACTCCTCAGGACAGAGCTGGCTGTCCTCATCAGTTTATGTCTTCTTCCTCCCCAGCAAGACCACTGAGGTCATCCCAGAGTGAAATAATATCTTTACGGTCTCATTAATTCCTTCTTTATATAATTAAGTCCCAAAAACAGGTCACAGGTTATAGTTCTTAAGAACTACAAGGTTGGTATCAAAGAGACTGAACAGGAAAGACCCGAAGCTGGCTTTCATGTGGCTTTTTGAACTCTGGTACTTCAAAAAAGCTTTGAAATTCAAAAGCCATTTATCTGGCTTAAATCAAGTAGATATTCAGAGGTTATGTGGTTTGGTTAATCCAGTACAGTAGTGATCCAAGTAACCTTGCAAACCTGTTTCTTGGAACAGCCCTGTGGACCTTAGTGCAAACCAGACACTTTGTCCTGTAACAGACCTGGATACCCTGCTTCTGGCACTACATTTTGGTGTGTCACCAATCCAGCAGGTCCACTAACAAGATTTCTTTTTAGATTTGGCAAAATCTGAATGATCAATTTATGCATAAAATGCACAAATTGGTTTACATATCATAGCAATGCCAAATGTACTTATCCAGAATTGTCCCTCTGCTTGCACATACAAACTCTGTACCAAAACAGGAACATGAGGAACCCTGACAAATCACACAACACAGTAGCCTATACAAACACATACAAGATCAGTGTGGCCAAAAATGTAGAAGTAAAAGAACTATGTAAGAAGTAAAAGTATACTCTAATTATAGAGATCTCCTCAGGATTAAAAAAAACAATTCTGCACACAGTGTTGTTTGTCTATGTTTGAGTGTGTGTGGCTGTGAATGAGGACATGTAGCTGGTCTTAATAAATAAAATAAATTAACCAGCCAGTGTAGTTAAATATTGTCTGAAGCCAGATGAAATCAGCTCTGCTAACATGTTTCCCCTCCTGACGTCCATATGTCTCAGCTGTCAGAGGACTTCAGCCCTCAGACTGTAGTCCATCCAAAGTTGTGATGACTTTACATTACAGCATACACTGTACTCTGTGTTGTAATGGAGCAATATGGTTACTCCATATTCTCTTCCTCTTGCATAAGCTCCTTACTGTACTGGGGAAAGCTGCTGGAGGCAGACAACTCGTGCCCAAACCACAAGGTTGAACTTTATTATCCAACCAAAAGGATTACTGCTGCTCTGGCACTATTGGGGATGATGAAACAACTGTAAGCTGTGAATGAATGAAGTATTTGCATATTTTCAGTCAAATGTGAGGAGAGAGGAAAACACAAAATGAAGTGAGATAAACAGAGATTCCTTCATGGCCTGGGTAACAAATCCTGGCATGGATTACCTATTTGTCCTCACGTGTTATACTCTCTGTGGTAGGCCTGTATTCTGCTCTGTACTAACCATATCAGGATCAGCTGATAGACTCAATTTGATCTTTCATCAGCAGTCACATTCCTCAGGTATTGTTAAGCTCCCCAGCAAACCCAAATGAGCAGCCAGAGGAGGTACATGTTTACTGCCAGCTGTCAGCCTGATGTGACACCACGACGATCCCATCATACACAGGCTCACAGTCAATTAAAACACACCCGCAGTAGGCTATATAACTATAATCCGATGTGCAGAGCAATTACGGAGCAGTGATATTACCTGGAAGTAGAAAGACTTTTTCACCCAGGCCCGTGGAAACAGACCCTTCGCCATCACAAAAATAGATCATCTCAATACGTGGACCTGGCTGTGGGAGATCATCCAAAATAACACGGGGGGGAAAGCGTCTTGCACGTAAAACACCTCGTCTCGTTTACACAGCAGGCAAAAGCGTCTGCATATTACCCGGTTTGGGTCCCACTATGGTCCTCCTCCCCGCACTGTCGTTCTGACTTGTCCGGTCGAACCGCTCCGATATTGCACTTTGCCTGCGCCTCTGCTCTTTGCAGCAGCTGCTGATTTTCAAGCAAAGCAACAACATACCTCAAGCTGGAAAAAAAACACGTAGGTTCACGGCGCAGGCGCAGCGTGTTCGGCCTTCCAAATAAACCTCTTTTTAGGTTGAGGTCGTCGACCAAACTGACGAAATGTGTGACAAAGTGGTTTCACTTGTGCGCGGATATAATCGAGTCATTATGAGTTTTGTGAGGCTGCATAACTCTAAAAGCTACGACCGGGTCAAGTTAGCAAGCACGAGTAAAATAAACTTCCGCTAAGTCTTCTGCAATTAAAGCCAGAGGGGTCTCTCTGCTGGCTCCAAGAGGACAGGACAACCCAACTTTAGTACAAGACGCGACCATTTCCAAATCTTTGTGGTGCTCCAATATAATAAAGTACCAGCATTTTTGGTGCTTAATAAATATAACCAGATAGGGTTTTTTCTATAATCTTTCTATATTTACATATCACACTTCTGTTAATAGTGTTACTACTTAATAGGCTACTACTTTATTTTGCTATTTATCATTACAATTTTGTTAATACTGTATAATAGCCTACTGCTATTTATCATTACACCTCTGTACTAATACTGTTCTTTACTGCTATTGCCACCTCTATTAATACTGTATAATACTGCAATACTGCTCTTTAGTGCTATTTATCATAACACTTTTGTTAATACTGTATAATACAGCCCTTTATTGCTATTTATCATTACACTTTTGTTAATACTGTATAATACAGCCCTTTACTGCTATTTATCATTACACTTTTGTTAATACTGTATAATAAAGGTCTTTACTGCTATTTATCATTACACTTTTGTTAATACTGTATAATACAGCCCTTTACTGCTATTTATCATTACACTTTTGTTAATACTGTATAATAAAGGTCTTTACTGCTATTTATCATTACACTTTTGTTAATACTGTATAATACAGGTCTTTACTGCTATTTATCATTACACTTTTGTTAATACTGTATAATACAGGTCTTTACTGCTATTTATCATTACACTTTTGTTAATACTGTATAATAGCCTACTGTTACTATACTACTTCCTTATATTCTCTACTTACCAACTTCTACTATTATTTCTATTTCTTTTATGCCATGCGAGTATCTGTAACAAACAATTTCCCCTGGGGGATCGATAAAGTATTCTGATTCTGATTCTGGTGCCTAAAAACCAAACCAAGCTGAGACCTTTTAGAGGGCGTGTCCCGTAGTACTGTGGAGCCGCGGATAGACCTAACGTTACTTGTTTTATTGTTTAAATAATAGGACAACGTCATACACAACTTCCGGTTATAACAGCCAAATTTAAAATAAGATCACTAACGTTACACCATGATGTTGTAGCCGCAGTGAGTGGCCACAGTTGGTGTAAACACCGCCTCGTTTAACCTTTAAATAAACATGTTATGTCAACAGCGAAAATGTCTGACCGTTTATTAATAATGCTGACAACGTTATTTTAAGGTATTTTTATCCACATCAACAGAAATAGATATGATATGCTGTCCTCGACAAAAAAAATCGGTTTATACTTCTTTAAGGGGCGGATATGCCCTGCTTAGTAAATGCCCTGCCTACAATTTCAAATGTTTAAAAAAAGAAAAGAAAAAGGTGAATGTAGCAGCGACAGCCAGCAGCGTCGTTTAAGCGCTTCCCACAATGCACTCCCCGATCATCAGCGGGAAACCAAAATGGCGAACGTGTTGGGGGAAAACGAACCGTTTGTTATTTTCTGAAGAAGGCACAAGCCCCGCACGTTTTCGCGATATACTTTTAAAATAAATTCAACTGCAGGCGGAGCGGGATAACAGCGGTCACTCATATCAAGTTATTTTGTCGCACGGGTGGTCTGTAGAAGCGGAGGGGACCGAATGAGGTATTGTTGTCATCATGGTTTTGCTCCTGTGGGGGGTGTGGGTCCGACGGTCAGCGACCTGACCGGGGTTACGGCTTTGCATGTGGATTATTCACGCTCCCACTCAGGCCTGGCTGCTTGGTCCTTCATACAAATGACATTTCAATAAGCAACGTTATCTCAAACCGGCCCTTTTATCATCTCTAGTGGCTAAAATTGACTGTGTTCAGCCAGGACCTGAACAAAGGGAATGTCCGACTGACGGACAGTGGCTCAAGGGAAGTAGGAACAAATAAAATCTGCAATCTCTTACATTACTTAATGAATGTTTTGCAGCAGAAGGTAAAACTTTAGGTGCAAAAATTGTTTAATTACAACTGTCACTGAAATAAAAATTTCAGTTTATATGTAAATTAAGTGTTAAATGGATAACGCTTTTAGTTTATCAATGTTTTATATTAGGGATACGTTTTAGAAATACTCAGCATTGCCCTGCAGCTGCCTTACTGACTGCGTGGTGGTTAATTACAAATTAGCACTAATTATAGAGTATAATCACCTGTTGTTTGTATTCACTGGAGGGGAAATGGCATTCACTTCATTTTCAGCCATGTCTTTCTGAGATTTTGTGTAACCACACAATGTATCCTTGTTCTATTGTCCATTAGCCTACCATTACACATGCAGTGTTTCAGTAGAGATGCAAATATATCACTATATAATACCTATTGGCTGCTATCTGTTACAAATACATTTCACTGATATTATTGTGTTGATTTGTAGTATTACCAGTTTTAAACCACAGAGGTATGTTTTTTTTTTTTAAACACAACAACCCATAGGCCTATTTGAAAAGGTTAGCCAGTCTTGGTACTAGCATTTTTACCCTCACCCTCAATGAAATGCTCATTGTTATACAACATTGTTGCATCTATACTTGAATAAGCACTTATTGGTTATTAAATAAAGCACACTGTCAGCAGCACCTAGACTGAGAATTGCTGACGACTATGCAGAGGTGACGTGTCACCTGAAAATACTGTAAAAATACGATTCCCCTCATTCCCTTTTGTAATTCCATCTCTCTCTTTATCCGCCCCTCATTGTTTGCAGAGACTCAGGGGTTGTGGATCACCTGTCTGTCCATCACAGAGCCCACCCCCTGCGGCAGCAGCAGGCTGTGCCCCTGTCCCCCACAAGCCTTTCTGCTAGGGGAGAGTATGGAGAAGACGACATGTCTGACAGGTTTACAGAGGGACAGGACGTCTTGGCCCGTTGGTCAGATGGCTTGTTCTATTTAGGGACAATCACCAAGGTTGGTGCGAGGGAAACGACTCCTTTTGGTACTATGAGTTTTCTGTGACAGTACCACCAGATACTTGACGTCATGAAATTTGGCACCATTGTCAAGCTTTCTGGCATGTGGAATTGCACAAGTGAGCCTTCGGGTACTTCAAGTTTACAGTTTTAAACATATTTAGGGCTGTTTTATTTATCACACTTTTACAAAACATCAGATGTTACTTGAATTGTGTTTAGCAATTTTGGTCATAGAGTGTATGCATAAAGTCTACTTGGCAAATTTTAGGTGGATATGACACGAAACATTTGATCTCATATCTGACTGGACTAGTGGCCCCTTCCCCTAATCGTTATGCCCACAGCATGTTTTTGAAGATGTGTATTTTGGCTTTAAAAACTGGTGTTTAGGAAGGCATAAATCTATTTTTGTTTTCTCCTTCAGATAGATCGGGATAAACAGCGATGCTTTGTTGTTTTTGAGGATCGGTCAAAGTCTTGGGTTCTCTGGAAGGATATTCAGACAGGTAAGTTCTATCAAAATTTACATGTTTGTGAAAAATGTGGATCTTACTTTGGAAAATCGTTGATCAGTTGCATGAAATCTGTATTATATGTACGTACTGTATGTACATATAAATGCCTTTCATTGCCTGGCAGCATCTGCACTTTAGAGTCTGTACAGTTTAATATTGGATTCGTAGATTAGTATTGTGCTGTCCACACCCCTGTCTGCCTTCTTGTGCCATACTAATCTCCCTACTTATGCTGCTGACAGATAACTGCCCACAGTGTCTGGCATCAGTAGAGTATCAGTGCCCTGCCCACACACAAAGATGAGCATAGGGAAGAAGATGTACATATACAGTGTTGTAGTGCTGAATTAAAAAGTTAATAGCTGTTAAAAGCCTTGTTTTCCTCTGACCTCCAGTGGCTGAAGTTCTCACTTGCTGCTACGATGTAGAAATGTACATGCAGTGTTTCACTCCACCCTGTCATCACTGTTGGGTTTGTTAACAGGTGCAACAGACCAACAGCTTAGAAGAAATTGAACATTGAATGTCTTTTCATAAACCGTGTCCTGACTAATCAGGATAATCCAGTCCTCCCACTGAACCGTTTCTGTTGCAACTACTTCCAATAAAAGAAATGGTCCTTTATAGTTGCCCTTTCGGGATTAAAACACTATTTGAGGTGATTGCCTAGTCTTTACTCTTGCGTAGCTAGCCTGCATTATTGGCCCTGACTGCTTTTGTCCATTTCAGGGGATGAAGATGATGAGGATGATGAGGATGATGACATTGTGTGCTCCATATGCCAGGATGAAACTTCAGATGAACCCAATGAGATTGTCATTTGTGACAAGTGTGGACAAGGTAATGTTTCTGATGCTTTTAATGCCCAACACTGAACAAAGCGGATATATTATTTTATCCTCCTTTCTTATTTTTTAATGGCTAAAGTTTTCTTACTTATCCATTCTTTATTTATCTACCTATTGGGTTCTAGTCTCTGGTCATCTATGGCATTTTTATTTATTCAATGACTGGACCCGTAGACTCAGCTGCATGTACATGTGTTTATTGTCTTTTAGGCTACCATCAGTTGTGCCACTCCCCCATCATTGATGCCTCTGTCATTGACTCGGATGACAAGTGGCTCTGCTCAGAATGTGAGCTCACTTCTATACCTAAGGTACTGCTTTTGTTTTGAGTATGAATACATAATACCTTTTAGTTGAATGGGTACATTGTTTGATATGGGCATGTATTTACACAAAAATAGCTGTTTGTGAGACTCATTTTTGCTCTGCTTTAACCATTAAGCAAAATGGAGATAAGAGACTGTAGAGTAGCCACAAGAAAATCTGTGGATTAAATATGTGTACATAGTTTTGTGTTGGGGTAAACATGCTTTTTGCCTGTGTGGTTTACAGAGGGGGGGTGCACATAGGCGAGGAGTGTCTGCTAAAGGCTTTCTGCAGCACGAGCAGCAGCACATGGAACTGCACTTGTCCTTCCCATACTGTCTGGACACACTGGCGTGGGACCAGGGCCACAAAACTAACACCCAGCAGTGCTACTGCTACTGTGGAGGTCCAGGAGAGTGAGTAACACATGATATACTATAGATAGATAGATAGATATACTATATATATATATATATATATATATATATATATATATATATATATATATATATATATATATATATATATATATATATATATATATATATATATATATATATATATATATATATATATATATATATATATATATATATATATATATATATATAAAAATAAAATATGCACACACAACACAGGGCTCTATAAAGATGTAGGTGCAACAGTCTCTGATTTCTGTTGCTTGGCCAGCATGTGTCCCATTATGTCCAGAATGGACCTGAAGTAGCAGCCTTAAGTCCAAGCTGCACCTGCCGTGGTGCCTGGTCTGGTTGAACGGGCCGGATGGATCGTCTCAAGGTCCGCTGCACTTTAATCCAAAACCTGTCTTCCTTTTCCAATGATTTTGTTTCCGTCATCGGTAATATGTGTTTCTGCAATAAAGCTGGAAAAAACTGATGAAAAACAAATGTTGCGAAGTTTGAAGAAACTACCAGCTTCTGCATGTGCTGCTGGGTGTCATAGTAATGTCCTACATGTCCATGTTTACAAAACAAAATGTAGTATCACGTGTCCTGGTACAGCTAAGCACTCTCTCACTCTTTTTATCTTTTTTCTCTTTCCTTGTAGTTGGTACCTGAAGATGCTGCAGTGTAACAGGTGTCAGCAGTGGTTCCATGAGGCGTGTCTCCATTGCTTACAGATGCCCATGCTCTACGGAGATAGGTGCAAATACCACTATGTACATGTTTCATACGTATATATTCATACCATGGCAATCGGAAAGACTACTCATTAGCTGGTAGGAGTCTGGTAAAATAGTTTGGACTCCTTTTAAGCATCCAATCAGCTGTTAAAACACCACTGTAGATTAGTGTGCAAAGTATATAAAGAAAAGCTAACGGCACTTATGCTTCATAGTATGTTACCAGTTCATTCTTACTGGTGAAACAAACTTTACTAAAGTTAAAATGACTGCAAACAATCTATTTAAAAAAAGATGGTTTAGACATTTTTTTTCACTCAAAGCTGTCCTACTTCCACTTTGTGTTTTCAAATATCAGGACACATCATCATGTGTTATTCCTTGTATAACATTTCCTTTCATGTCCTCACATTAACTTTCAGAAACCATAAACACTAGGCCTCAAAATATGCCCTTCAGTCAGTATAATAAGCTGACATTGTTTTGTGTTTGTTTGACTTTAGGTTTTATCTGTTTATTTGCTCCGTTTGCAATGGTGGACCAGAGTACCTCAGCCGATTGCCTCTCAGATGGTGAGTGAATCTCAAGATGCATTTTCAGCTTTGACATAGGCAGCCTTCCTTTTAAAAACAGTATATGATTTAATAAAATACACAAGCACAGGATTGCCCTTCTTTCCAAAGTAGTGCTTTTTTTGATACACTGCCCCCTCTTACACCAAAAGGTAGAGACAAATAATAAAGTTCCAGTCTTAGATGTATCTTGTTGCGTTCGTTATTTATTTATTTTTTTTTATGTTTTACACTTGCCTTATCAACTCTCTCACTTCCTATCATTTCTAAACACTAGTGCAGTGCCCGTTCACAGGGGCTGATGTGTTGTCTCCCTCCGCTTTCACCTATTACAGCACCAATAACACAGAAACAGCAAAACAGTTGGGGGAGATACTGCTGGATATTCAGCCTTAGAACTTCATAAAACTCTTACAATACATTTGTTTGAAAACTCAGTTTCAACAATTGACTACCACATTGGCACATATAAGCGCCTCACACTGTACTGTAGTTTATTCAAAGTTTATTGATTCTGAACATGTTGCATGTCCAAATTGCACCAAATGCGACACTACCTTGTGTCCGCAGCAACAAACCCGACAGATTCCTGCCTTTAGTTAGAGAGAGAGTTGTTTTTGTTTTGATAATCTTTTGGAAAGAAGTAAAGAAAACATCATTTACTAAAATGTTTCAGGGGGGATGTCGCACACCTGAGCCTGTACAACCTGAGTGTGATTCACAAGAAGAAGTACTTTGACTCTGAGATGGAGCTGATGACTTACA
Source organism: Micropterus salmoides (assembly GCF_014851395.1). Taxonomy (NCBI): domain Eukaryota; kingdom Metazoa; phylum Chordata; class Actinopteri; order Centrarchiformes; family Centrarchidae; genus Micropterus; species Micropterus salmoides. The sequence continues at coordinate 21,679,254 of NW_024040485.1, read as the reverse complement.
TCAATGAAAACTGGCAGCTGCTGCAGCTTGGGGAGGTAAGGGCTCACTGCTTACCAACGTACATTTGACTGTTCACTAACTTTCTTTTGTAATGCACCACTGGACACATGCACACTCAAATTCTTACATTCTATGCAAAGTTTATTTTGGAGTTCTCTACTGGACAGAGACACATATTGTACTTGTGTAGGTTAATATTTAAATTCAACTGTAATTTCTGCTTCTTTTTTTTTTCTTGCACTGTCTTTCTTGTCTGGTGACCTCTCATCCCCCGTGTCTGCAGCTCGCCAACACGCCGAGATCAGAGCGATATGACCGCGTCCTGGAGGCATTAAACAACAACAGCAGCATGTAAGTTATTCCTCTACTGGTTAATAGTTTATGTTGATAGCCTGACAGTGGTCAACTCTGTCTTTTTCCTAACTCCCATCTTACATTCTGTCCCAGACTTTCTTTCTTATGTATTTCCACCTGTCATTACCCTCTCTTCCTCTCCCATCTCTGCCAGGTTCATGTCAGGCAAGGAGGTAAAGAAAAAGAAGCACTTGTTTGGGTTGAGGATCCGTTTCCCTCCTGCTCCCCCCAACTCTGATGAGCCAGTCAGCATAGTGATGGAGAGGGCTTCACATGAGATCACCATCAAGGGATGCAAGTCCACTAAAGGCATATCTGGCATGAGGTAAAACATGAAAGTTACATTTGAAGTTAAACATCTCTGGGTGGGATGTCATCCAGGATAAAAAGATTAAGGCTCTCAACAGCTTATAAAATGAATTGAGCCTTTGTTAATGATATTATACAATGTTAATCATTAGAATCAGAAATACTTTACTGATCCCCGGGGGGTAAATTCATGCCTCAGTTGCACACATTGCACGTGATGACATAAAGCAATAGAAATAATAATAGAAGTTGGCAGGTAAAGAAATATATAAAAAGTATAAATATTAAGAAGAAATATAAAGGAGTATGGATATGTACAATAATTACATTATTAACAGAATTGTGACGAATATACCAAACCCTGTACATGTCCCCTAACACTCTTAACTGTAAGCTCTTGAATTTGCAAACTGCTTGTGTTGGACTAGTGTATCAAAATGAGAAAAAAGCAGTGTTTTGATATTGTCCTGCACCTTTAAATTTTCAATTTTTAAAGTGTTATTAATGCACAACTCTTATTACTTGTGAAATTTTGTTGTTGATCTAGAAGTTGCAGTACTTTAACCAATGGCACAGATAAGAAGAAGAAAAAGAAGAAGAAGAAAAAGAGGAAGCAAGGAGCACACTCTCTGGAGACTCTGGCTAAACCACAACGCTCCAGTCATCTCTTATCCCAGGTGTGTGTGTGTGTGTTATAGTGGGCGTGAGCTGGGTGTGTACATAGTTGTTGAGAGGGGTTGGTATGTAAAAGACAACCCACTAGGAAATGCTAATAATTTATCTTTTTTTGTCTTTTGACAGGAAATAAGAAAGCCTCTACCACTAGAGCCCCACACTTTGGATCACTTAACCTCTATCAAGTAAGTGAGAAATTGTGGTTTTTAACTATTGAGTAGAAAACATGAAAAAAAAACAGTGAAGCCAGGATGAATACATGTTTTTGTTTTATCCCATCATTTGTCATTTTTGAGCATTTTTGCTTGATTATTATCTAAAACGATTAATAGATTTCAAAAGTTTTTGCAGTTTAATTTTCTTGATTGACTGAAAGATTAATTTACTATTTGTTTCATCTGTATGTGCAGTAAGTTTCAGTAGCATGTATCTTTTATTTGACTGTCCACACAACACCAGAAGCGACAGGTCTTTGCTGTCCTCAGATGTGGAATCAATAGGAGCCCTGAGCACCACAGAAACTACCTCAACTAGCATTTCAAGACAGTCAAGGTATGCCTGCTGCGCAACTGCAACATTTACCCTTTTCTCACTTGGACATCTGTGACTCTGGATGGCAGTGTTGGTCTGTCTCTAGGTCTGAAATATCTGAAAAGCTATTAGATGGATTTCTATACAGTTTGGCACAGACATTCATGTTCCAGGCAGGATGAGGTTTTTCTGTGCCGCCACCATCATCAATTCACAATTTCAGTTGGATCCATTACTTTACTACATAAGTGCAAGAATACTGACAGTCCCACTTTGTGTTTGGTTCTAATTAGCAAATGTTGACATGTTAATCTGCTAAACTAAGATTTTGAACTTGGTGAACATTATACCTACTTGACGTATGTTAGGATGTTACTGTGACCATGTAAGCATTTAGTTTAAAGCACCTCTGTGCCTCAGAGCTACTAGCATGGCTGTAGACTCTTTGTCTTGTTTTTTTATTTTTTTTTTAATTCCTCTCTGTGTGCTTTGTTTTTATTATTGCTCTCAGAATCAAAAACAGTTTTTTGACTTCCTCTTTTACTATCAAACACCCTCCAGCCTCTGTAGCTCCACCAAGAAGCGCACGACAGCCTGCATCATGCCTGTTTCCTCTCCACCCTTAAAAAGGAAACGTGGGCGGCCACGACGGGCCCTGCAGCCCCCGAACCCAGAGATCCCCCCTCCCAGCCATGCAGACCCAAACCCCTCAGCTATGGAGGTGATTAGCCCACTTCCCGGCCTTCACTCCACACACATAGTTCACGGCATGGACCCCAATAGCCAGCTCTCCCACCTCAAGAGTTCCATCAGCAGCTATTTTGGAGCAGCAGGGCGGCTGGCTTGTGGGGAAAAGTACAAAGTCTTGGCGCGACGGGTCACCCTCGACGGCAAGGTGCAGTACCTGGTCGAGTGGGAAGGAGTCACTGCCTCGTAGACATGTCATTGTCAACATCATTTCTAACCAGCGCCTACAAGAGGTTTATGGCTGTGCTATGGACATGTGTACACAGCCTGTATTCAGAGCATTAATTGATATATGCCTTTGTTTAGTTTAGATGGGAGCAACTTTTGCCTGTTAAGCCTTACTGTAAAGCCTACTGGTTCAGTGCAGTCCAGGGTGATTATAGCACATTTAACTGTCTTTTCCTCATGTGTTTAAAGATTACAACTCATTGATAAAGCCGAGGTATTGTCATTATACCACATTTGTGTTACCCTGTTTTTAACTTTTGTTATCTGCTTTGAATGTTTACAGAATCCCAATTTATTCAGGGGCGAATATTTGATCAGTGCACTGCACCTTTAGGCTTTCAGTGAATCGTTATTGTGCTTGATTTTTAATCCAGTGATATGCTTTTCCTTTTTCAGACCAGTTAAGTATGAAACTGTAAGTTGTTTTGACTATAGTTGGTCAGGCATTAAATGGTGAATCTTGGAGAATAATTGAAAGAGGGGAAGTTTTGTTCTAGTCATTGTCAGTAATTTCATGATTGCAGTAAACATTAAATTATATTTGGTTAACATTTTTCAAATTTGGTAAATAAATATGCCCCTTTACTACCATTTTCCCCTCTTTCGCTAGTCCCAGCTATGAGTACCGCTTGTTGCCTTGGGCAGACACCCTTCAGTTGTGTTTTGGAAAGTGCTCATTTGTGAGCTGTTCAGGTGGAACTCAAAACAAAAGAGATGTGCTGCTGCAAATGTTCATTATTTTATATAGTATTATACTACATTTATTATTACCTTTTCCACTTGTATTTGCTTATATGCCTGTTCAGTAGGGCAGATTTGCCTGATTTTCTGTCTTTAAAATTATGGACTACGCATATTGTATCCGTTAGGCTGTCATCTCAATTTGAACACGTAATTTGAGCTTTTCAGCTCATACATGGCACCATTTTCATACATGGAAAAGTATTGTTTTTTTTTTCCTGTGATGACTCTCCGTTTAAATTTAAAGGTGAGATTGTGAAAAATAACATCCCCAAATGAAGCATGTGTTAAGAATGCCTCCTAGTAACCTTTTAAAACATTTTGATTTGAAATTGATAAAATGATTTAACTTTGAAATCTTTAAGGACCTATTTAGTTTTTACTTTGTATTATAGTTATTCAAATAGAAAAATAAAGTGCTGCATAAAATGAATGTTTTATACCCAGTTCTCATACCTAGAGTTCAGAATTGTGTGGGTTTTTTTGGGTTTTTTTGTGCTGCCTATGCAAGTTAGTCCTGGATAAAGGTGTTCAGCTGTATAATTGGACCATATGGCCTGACTAAGGGGAGCTTCAGCATTATGACTGAGATGATTTGACTGTCATTTAATGTTTCCTGTGATGGGTGCCAAAAAAAATCAATCAAAATGCACTTGGATTTTTGTTTCACCTTTTATAGTCTACACACTCAGGAGATGCCCAGAACTTCACTGCATTGTATAGGCCAACATCTGCAGCTTGACAGGAGCTTTTGATATGTTATTCATTCAGTGTTGGTCAGTATTTTTATATCAGGTGCTCCATATGTCACATCACTTTTGACCATAATGTATGCATGTAAGCTTTTTTTTTTTTTTCTCTGAGCAAAATAATTTGTAGTCTTTTTTTTTTTTTTTACTGCTACACATGCTTGTTTAAACTGAGTCACAAAACAGTCACTGGAAAACTAATATGCTGTATGTCAGTGAAAGAAGTAAATATTCGGTTGGTATGGCTATCTCTGATTTGTTTTAAACTGGACACACCTTTTTGACATTGATACCTCTTCATGGTGTGGATGTAGTCAGTGCAACTTCTCTCCTCTGTTCAGCCAGTGTCTCAGCCAACATGTTGCCACCACTGGCTTCCAGCAGGCTTCTGTAGCCAAAGAACATACATGTCTGCTTTGTCTGTTGAGATTCTTATTACTTTTTTTATACATGATTATATAGGTTAACGTGTTACTTCTGAACCTGTTTTAGTTAAAAGATAAATAAAAGCCGATATTTTCAACTGTTGTGTTGAGTGTGTGTGATGTCTAATTGTAGTTAATGTTCCCACACTAAAGCTTCCTTCCTCAGCCAAAGCTACCGTTGTAAAGTTGACAGTTTCAGTTCACGCGCCAGTGTTCGCGGCCACTGTCATTGACAACCCTCTCGACCAACCTCTTCACA